>NC_092717.1:246341360-246671486 GCF_047496885.1 Scyliorhinus torazame
TGGACTCGAGGAGTGCAGCACTGTTGGAGGGTTGGACTCGAGGAGTGCAGCACTGTTGGAGGGGCTGGACTCGGGGAATGCAGCACTGTTGGAAGTGCTGTCTTTTAGATGAGACATTAAACTGCGGTCCCCACTCTACGGACGTCGCCTGGCACCAAGTTGGGTGCGGCAAAGCCATTAAATTGCACCCATATTAGTGCAGGATGGCAATTTCAACCCCAATTGAGTGTCTTTTTCTTTCCCAAAGCCAGAATTAACGCAGAACAGGTGTGTGAGGGACTGGTTTAGCACAGTGGGCTAAACAACTGGCTTGTAGTGCAGAACAAGACCAGCAGCGCGGGTTCAATTCCTGTACCAGCCTCCCATAACAGGCGCCGGAATGTGGTGACTGGGGGCTTTTCACAGTAACTTCATTGACGCCTACTTGTGACAATAAGCGATTATTATGATGTCGAATTTTCACTTACTGTCACACTTTTCATCAGAACTAGTATCCTTGTGTTCTTCATTTGTGCAGTCTGTGGTAAAAAAAGCACAAATTACTTAATCGACAAAGAAAGTTCATAACTTCAAAGAGATTTTATATACAAATTAAAACAATTTGATCAGCGGCCTCACATAATCACTCGCACACAAAAAATCAGCAAATGTTTCCTTGTGGTTGGTTTGTTTTGTTTGGCACTGAGAAAGAATGAAGAGACCCAATAAAAGACTAAACTGCCAATAGTCATTCTGGCACCAGGCGTGTAGCTTTTCAGTACCCACTGACACTGTCCTCAGGCTCATTGTGTCCAGCGCTCGCTGACCTACTCTGACGTCTGGTCCGCTGATGCCTCTAGTTTAAAATCTTCACTCTCGTGTTCAGGCGAACCCTTTCTCTGTAACCTTCTCCAGCCCTACAATCCTGTATCACCGCTGTTCTCCTCCAATTCTGGCCTCTTGCGTTTGCACAATTTTAATTGCTTCACTATTGGTGGGCATGACATAGTTGCCTCACTCTTATGCTCCAGGATTCTGTTCCTGGGCCTATCTGCCTCTCTGTCCTCTCTTTTCCTTTAAGATATCATTAAAACCATCTCCTTGACCAAGCTTCTGATCTCCTGATCTATTAATCCACGTGGCTTGGTGTCACATTCGGTCTCGCAATCACTCCTGTGAAGTGCTTCAGGATATTTCACTGTGTTAAAGTTGCTATATAAATGCAAGTTGTTGTCATACACTGATGAGGTTTTTGTCTGGAGAGAGAAACATACCTTAGGATCCAAGCAGCATAGCTTGTCAGTGAAATATCTTGTTGCACATTATGCTGAATATGTGGCCATGTGTACTGAATTGTGGGGAGGCAGCGGCATAGTGATATCCCCACTGGACTCGTAATCCAGAGACCCAGAGTAATGCTCTGGGGACCGGGGTTCGAATCCCTCCAGGGCAGATGGTGAAATTTGAATTCAATAAAATTCTGGAATTAAAGTCTCATGGTGACCATGAAACCGTTGTCGATTGTCGTAAAAATCCATCTGGTTCACGAATGCCCTTTAGGGAAGGAAATCTGCCGTCCTTACCCTGGTCTGGCCTACAGGTGACTCCAGACCCACAGCAATGCGGTTGACTCTTAAATACCCTCAGGGGTGGGCAATAAATGCTGGCCCGGCCAGCGACTCCCACATCCCATGAATGAATAAAGAAAAAATATATGTACAACATATATAATGAGTACTCTTTTATCAAGAGTAAGTTTTGTTTATAAAATATCCTGTTCAGCTATTGCAACCTCACAGAATAATGGGATTGAGATTTTAGCTGCCCTGTTGTCACACACACTGTTACCTTCGCAGTCTCTGCATTGACCAGTCAGTGGGTCACAACTTGTAGAACTTGACTGGCCACACTGGCAAGGTCTACATTCGCTCCCGATCTCCAGAGGGTTTCCGAAATATCCTGGGGAACACCTGCAGATTTAATTCGGAAAAACTTTAATGCAACCTGTAATCACAAGAAGCCATAAATAAAATCACTCAGCAGATCGGGCAGCATCTGTGATAATCAGAATCAGTGGGTGGAATCTTACGGCTCTAACAGGGCCGGAGCGGGGCTGGAAAGTTCAACAAGCTGTTCAAAGGTCCACGGACTTCGGCAGGACTGTTGGGATCGAACATAGAACATACAGTGCAGAAGGAGGCCATTCAGCCCATCGAGTCTGCACCGACCCACTTAAGCCCTCACTTCCACCCTATCCCCGTAACCTAATAACCCCTCCTATCTTGGTCACTAAGGGCAATTTATCATGGCCAATCCATCTAACCCTCACATCTTTGGACTGTAAGAGGAAACCGGAGCACCCGGTGGAAACCCACACAGGCACGGGGAGAACGTGCAGACTCCGCACAGACAGTGACCCAGCGGGGAATCGAACCTGGGACCTTGGCGCTGTGAAGCCACAGTGCTATCCACTTGTGCTACCGTGCTGTCCAGGAAATACAATAGGCCGTAAAATTCTGCCCAGCTTTTCAATTTTATGATGACTTTGGTGAACCCTTATTAATCTGACAATTACGTTTAATCGAACTCACCTTGCAGCAGACCATTGAGATTGGGTGGGACATGATTTTATTCCTTCCCCAATATTGACTTCAGTTTGGAGTGACATCGAGCTGGTTGTAAAACCAGTGATGGACTCAACCTCGTCAGTTTCCAATGGGTGAGACACGTTAAATTTGCCTCACTCTTTATTTCTCTTGACAGACGCTGACTGACCTTCTGAGTATTTCCAAGATTTTTCCATTCTTGTTTTTAGATTTCCAACATCTGTAGTGTTCAACTTTTGTTTTAATGTTCCTTTAATTATTGCTTATTTGACTATGTTTATTCCAAAATGCCTCGGTTTGAAGATAGGACCTGGAGACAATTTACAGGATTTTATGGGTGGGGGCTCGGGGAGGGAGGATGTGAGGAGGGGAGGGAGGATTGAGGAGGGGGTGGCTCCCTAACACACTCCTGCCTCCAAGTGAGCTTACTGGAGGTGCTTTGATGCAGCCTCTTAGCAACAGTCTGTGGATCCATTGATATCTCCTCCGATCCAGCCCTCCAGGAACCACAAGGGCCAGTGAGCAGATCACCATCGTGAGTTGCAGGTTTCCCCCCAACATTAATGATCTGACAGCTTTGGTCACATTTTATTTTTTCAAAATGTCATTATTTTTCAGAGGACACCCCAACTTGAGTTTCACCTCCGCAGCACCCATCCTGTGGGCCCTACCATTCTGACTTCCTCTCCCAAGGTTTGCATGCAGTCCTTAACTGGACAGGGTACCACAGATGGATGATAGGTGAATTGGACATTCTGAATTCTCCCTCTGTGCACCCGAACAGGCGCCTGAACGTGGCGACTAGGGGCTTTGCACAGTAACTTCATTGCAGTGTTAATCTAAGCCTACTTGTGACAATAAAGATTAAGCTGCTTCCGGGAGGATTTTGACTGACACTTTGTTGAGGCCCCTTCGTTTATTCATCCAGCAATGCAGTCGGATCTCCACCCGCCCAGAGGAATTCTGTGAAAATCTTACATTGACACATAGCTCACAGTCTCCCTTACCCTTTCCCATAGCCCCCCTGCAATTTATTTTTCAAGTATTTATCCAATTCCCTTTTCAAAGTTACTGCACGGTAGCACAGTGGTTGGCACTGTTGCTTCACAGCGCCAGGGACCCGGGTTCGATTCCCGGCTTGGCTGACTGACTGTGCCGAGTCCTCCCACTCTAATCATTTCATATATTTCAATGACATCACCTCTTATTCTTCTCAGTTCCAGAGGATATAAACCTAGTCCACTCCACCACTAACATGGTGTTCAAAATATAAACACTAACCTCTCACATCTTATTCCAGTGTAGCCCTGTTTACACAAACACTGCAAGGCACCATTAATGTCGCCACACCGCGTGGCAAAGCTGTAGAGAAAAACAATGAAAGGTGATCAATAAATCCAGCTGGGAGAGGCACAATTGAAATAATCAATCATTGATATCTCTTCTATTTCAGTGTTTTTTTAATCATGTGAACCTTACTTGTTGGAGGGTTGTGTGTATGGACAAGGACAGGGGCTGCAGGTACCTTGCACAGCATTTCCAAAGAAACCTGCCTTGCATCGTTCACACTGATCCCCTTCTGTGTTATGTTTACAATCCTGTTGGAGAAAGAACAGCGGGTTATTTGATATAATACCCGTTCACTCACTGAAACAGTGCCGCGGGTTTTTCGGACCAAAAACCTGGAAGTCAGGAGGAAAGTGAGGCGATATTAAGAAACAGAAAAACTGGTAAAAAAAGCAGACATATAGGGCGGGATTCTCCACTCCCGCGCCGAAGTGCCCACGCCGTCGAGGTCCACGACGGCGCGAAACGGCCCCAATCCCGATCGATTCAGGCCCCGACAATGGGCTAGGATCGGGGTCGCGTCATCTACACGCGCCAGGCCTTGTCGCCGCGTAAAGGAGCCGCCGCATAGGTGACGCGGCCGTCCCGCAAGAAGATGGCGGACGGATCTTGCGGGGCCGCGGAAGGAAGGAGGTCCTCCTTCAGAGAGGATGGCCCGACGATCGGTGGGCACCGATCGCG
This sequence comes from Scyliorhinus torazame, assembly GCF_047496885.1. Lineage (NCBI taxonomy): Eukaryota > Metazoa > Chordata > Chondrichthyes > Carcharhiniformes > Scyliorhinidae > Scyliorhinus > Scyliorhinus torazame. The sequence continues at coordinate 246,345,974 of NC_092717.1, forward strand.
GGCCACCCCACATTTGAGGTACCCCCCCCGGTGCAGGATCCCCCCTCCCCCCCCCACAGGCCTCCCCCCCCCCAGCGTTCCCGCGCTGTTCCCGACGGCAGCGACCAGGTGTGGACGGCGGCGGGGGGAACCCGCCGTTTTGGGCTGGCCGCTCGGCCCATCCGGGCCTGAGAATAGCGGGGGTGCCGGAGAATCGCCATTTTGGGTGTCTCCGGCGATTCTCTGGCCTGCGGCCCGCAGAACTCGACCGGGCCGTTCCCGCCGCTTGGGAGAATTGCGAGAGGGCGTCGGACCGGCGGCCCAGGAAATTCTGGCGGCCCAGGCAATTCTCCCAACCGGCGCGGGAGTGGAGAATCTCGCCCATAATAGACGCAACCGAATGGCGAGAAGGGAGAAGTGACATATTTTATTTAGTTAAAAAAAAAATTCCAATTAAGGGGCAATTTAGCGTGAAGAATCATAGAACGATTACAGCACAGTGGAGGACGTTTGACTCGTATCCATGCTGGTCCCACACACCCTCGTCCTACAATTTATTTCTCTTCAGACAAATATTCAATTCACTTTTCAAAGCCATGATTGAATCCGCCTCCACTACATCCTGAGGTAGTGTATTCCGCTCGCTGAGTAAAAATGTTTTTCCTCATGTCCCATCTGCTTCTTGTACCAAACACCTTAAATAGATGTCCTCTGCTTCTCAACCTATCTTCCAACAGGAACAGTGGGCGAAATTCTCCCCCAACGGCCGATGTCCGCTGACTGGCGCCAAACACGGCGCCAATCAGACGGGCATCGCGCCGGCCCAAAGGTGCGGAATGCTCCGCATCTTTGGCGGCCTATCCCAACATTGAGGGGCTAGGCCGACGCCGGAGAGATTTCCGCCCCGCCAGCTGGCGGAAATGGCGTTTGTTGCCCCGCCAGCTGGCGCGGAAATGCGGCGCATGCACGGGAGCGTCAGCGGCCGCTGACAGTTTCCCGGCGCATGCGCGGGAGCGTCAGCGGCCGCTGACAGTTTCCCGCGCATGCGCAGTGGGGAGAGTCTCTTCCGCCTCCGCCATGGTGGAGGCCGTAGCGGAGGCGGAAGGGAAAGAGTGCCCCCACGGCACAGGCCCGCCTGCGGATCGGTGGGCCCCGATCGCGGGCCAGGCCACCGTGGGGGCACCCCCCGGGGTCAGATCGCCCTGCGCCCCCCCCCAGGACCCCGCCCACGCCGCCTGGTCCCACCGGTAAATACCAGGTTTGATTTACGCCGGCGGGACAGGCAATTTCTGGGTGGGACTTCGGCCCATCCGGGCCGGAGAATCCAGCGGGGGGGGTCCCGCCAACCGGCGCGGCCCGATTCCCGCCCCCGCCCAATCTCCGGTACCGGAGACTTGGGCGGGGGCGGGATTCACGGCGGCCTACGGCCATTCTCCGACCCGGCGGGGGGTCGGAGAATGACGCCCACTTTCTCTCTCTCTGCTCTTTTCAGACTTCTCATGATTTTGAAATAGAGGCAAAGATAAAAAAAACAAAGAAGTTATGTCAAACCTTTATCAATTACAGGCGACGAATCAGCTGATAAGGGATTTGGGACTAATTAGATAATTCAAAGATCCAGGATTGGCACATGAAATGAAATGAAATGAAAATCGCTTATTGTCACAAGTAGGCTTCAAATGAAGTTACTGTGAAAAGCCCCTAGTCGCCACATTCCGGCGCCTGTTCGGGGAGGCATGTACGGGAATTGGGCTCACTGGCCATCTTCTCTGCTGTAAGATTCTACGGGATTATAATTTCATAGAATAGAATCACAGAATACTGACAGTACAGAAGGAGACCATACGGCCAATCATGGCTGCACCGACCCTCTGAAGACCATAAGACCATCGGAGTAGAATTAGGCCACTCGGCCCATCGAGTCTGCTCCGCCATTCAATCATGGCTGATATTTTTCTCATCCCCATTCTCCTGCCTTCTCCCCATAACCCCTGACCCCCTTATTAATCAAGAACCTATCCATCTCTGTCTTAAAGACACTCAGTGATTTGGCCTCCACAGCCTTCTGCGGCAAAGAGTTCCACACATTCACCACCCTGTGTCGGAAGAAATTCTTCCTCATCTCTGTTTTAAAGGATTGTCCCTTTAGTCTGAGATGGTGTCCTCTGGTTCTAGTTTTACCCACAAGTGGAAACATCCTCTCCACGTCCACTCAATCCAGGCCTCGCAGTATCCTGTAAGTTTCAATAAGATCCCCCCTCATCCTTCTAAACTCCAACGAGTACAGACCCAGAGTCCTCAACCGTTCCTCATACGACAAGCTCTTCATTCCAGGGATCATTCTTGTGAACTTCCTCTGGACCCTTTCCAAGGCCAGCACATCCTTCCTTAGATACAGGACCCAAAACTGCTCATAATACTCCAAATGGGGTCTGAAAGAGCACTCCACTCAAATATACACCCCCCACCCCCCACCCCGCCCGATCTGAATAACACCTTAACCTAACCTACACATCTTTGGACAACAAGGGGCAATTTATCGTGGCCAATCCACCTAACCTACATATCTTTCAAATGTGCGAGGGAACAGGAGCACATGGAGGAAACCCATGCAGACACAGGGGAGAAGGTACAAACTCCACACAGCCAGCCACTCAAGGCTGGAATTGTATCCCTGCCGTTGTAAGGCAGCATTGCTAACCACTGTGCTGCTTATTGACAAATAAAATAACATATTAAAACACACAGAAGATGTTTATGTTTAATTGCATTTCATGGAACAAAATGTGAAATAAAGCATATAATTGGAACAAAATCTTAGTCCTCCAGCTACACCACCATGACTCCAGCTTGTAAGATTGCAGCTGCTACATGTTCCCACCCATCTGTGATCAGATTGCTATCCTCGGGCAGAACAAACAGGTTTCAGTTGATGGGCAGCAGTGTGGCAGTGACAGCTGGATTAAAAATTCAAATCAAGCTTTGTAGCCTAAGGATACACTAATTATTTTTATTTAAAGTATTGACTCTGCTGAAGTTGAGAAGAATGAGAGGTGAACGTATTGAGGGACTTGACGGGGTGAATACCCGAGGGATGTTTCCTCTTGCGGTGGGGTGACTAAAACTAGGGAACACAGTTGAAGAATGAGAGATCGAGGTGAGAAGACATTCTCTTCTCTCACAGTCATTAGTCTGTGGAATTTTCTTCAACCAGAAAGTAGAGGAGGCTGGATCTTTAAATTTATTCGAGGCTGAGTTGGATAGATTTTTGATCGATATGGGAATCAAGGGACATGGGGGACACAGGAAAGTAGAATTCAGACCACGACCAGGTCAGCCATGATCTGACAGAATGGCACAGCAGGCTCGAAGGGCCAGATAGCCGACTGCCCCGAAGTGCTACATTCCTATTTATTTTCTTCCCGAGTGCTTTCACTGTCAAATGCAAGATTTTTCGACAAAATTCACATTTTGTCATATTAGTTATCCATAATTGTTTACAGTTCTTCTGGTTTTAGCACACTAGGGGCTGGGTTTAGCACACTGGGCTAAATAGCTGGCTTTTAAAGCAGACCAGGGCAGGCCAGCAGCACGGTTCAATTCCCGTCACAGCCTCCCCGAACAGGCGCCGGAATGTGGCGACTAGGGGCTTTTCTCAGTAGCTTCATTGAAGCCTACTTGTGACAAGAAGTAATTTTCATTTTTTCAAATGCACAATTCAATCAAATAGCCTTGAGACATCGGACTGCAAGGAGTGAATGTTGAAAATTCACAATAAAGTCTTTTTTTGGTTTTAATTTTCTTTACATTCTGAGTAATATTCTGCAAAGTTCTCCTCCGAACGTTTAGCTGAATGCGACAGTCTCATTTAATGGCCCTCAGGGCATTGCAAGAGACTTTTGTGTCTGTTGGACTGTCTACGCACATCTTGCTTTAACCTCAGCCAGTCCTAACCCAACCTTGTACAATGAATCTTAATCCTGCAGTGAATCATACTGTAAATCGCTGTTCCAAATGAGTTTACATTCCTGTTTAAGTGCATTATCACCACAAACCGGTTAAAACAAAATACTTTTGAAAGAGGGGCTTGGAACAAAGAAACTGCATAAACTATAAAGAATCTGTAACAAAAAAAACAATACTTACAATCATTGAAAATCAAATCTATGTTTTATTCAAGAAATGTTTCAATATAATGGGCGGGATTCTCCAACAGCATGATCCTCCGCTTCGCCGGCAGTACACTCGTGTACACGGATTCCCCCACGGTGTGGGGGTGGCCACAATGGGAGACCCCATTGGTCGGCTGCCGGACGGAGGATCCCGCTGCCGCTGAGGCGTGCTGGGCCGGGAAACGGGTGCGGCGGGACGGAGAATCCTGCCCATTGTGTTTTAAGGCGGTCTGCAAAAATCATAGAATGACATAGGAGCAGAATTAGGCCACTCGGCCCATCGAGTCTGCTCCGCCATTCAATCATGGCTGATATTTTTCTCATCCCCACTCTCCTGCCTTCTCCCAGTAACCCCTGACCCCCTTATTAATCAAGAACCCAGCTATCTCTGTCTTAAAGACACTCAGTGATTTGGCCTCCACAGTCTTCTGCGGCAAAGAGTTCCACAGATTCACCACCCTCTGGCTGAAGAAATTCCTCCTTATCTCAGTTTTAAAGGATCATCCCTTCAGTCTGAGGCTCTGCCCTTGTGTACCCGTCTCTCCTATAAGTGGAAACATCCTCTCCACATTCACTCTATCCAGGACTTGCAGTACCCTGTAAATTTCAAAAGGATCCCCCCTCATCCTTCTAAACTCTAACGAGGACCCAGAGTCCTCAACCATTCCTCATACGACAAGCTCTTCATTCCAGGGATCATTCTTGTGAACCTCCTCTGGACTCTGTCCAAGGCCAGCACATCCTTCCTTAGATACGGGGCCCAAAACTGCTCATAATACTCCAAATGGGGTCTGACCAGAGCCTTATGTAGCCTCAGAAGGACAAAATGAGTCCATTCAGTCCATTGAGTCCAAACACAGAGTGTTTGTGGTGAACGCATAATGCAGGTGAGGGAGAAAGGGATAGAAGAGTATGGTGTTGGGTTAGATGAAAGAGGGTGAATGGGGGTTCAGGTGGAGCACAAATGGTTTTGTTGGTCCGAATGTCCTGCCTGTGTGGTGTGAATACTTTGTAAGATTTTGTACAGTGCAATCAAAATCCATACTTACAATACATCTTCCAGATCGCTCGTCACATTTGCCCGAGTGTCGATGACAACGACAAGGAACACAGCGCCCCAGTAAGAACCCATTCCGTTCTCTGTAGTTTCCAATGCCACATTTCTATTAAAGATCAACATTGAAGAAAGCGTAAGCTAATATTTATTCAGAGGTAGAATGGCAAGGAGTAGGGGCACACATACCCAAATCACCAAATGTAGTGATGAAGGTTAATAAGGCAATAAAACAGAGCACAGCTTTTCATTTTTAGAGGGATAGAATTGAAAAGCACAATCAGTTATGTTAAACTTGTATAGAACTTCAGTGAAACCACACTTTGATCACGATGATCATTTATAAGATGATCACCCGGGGTGGGAGAATCGGCGCCGTGCGAATCGCGCCACGCCGCCCCGACCCCCCGCACGTGATTCTCCCACCCCCCCCGGAAACCAGCGCCGCATGCACCGGGCCGCTCGGAGAACCGGCGAGCGGCGATTCTCCGGCCCGGCTGGGCCGAGCGGCCGCTACGACACGACAGGTTCCCGCCGGCGCCGACCACCCCTGGTCGCTGCCGGCGGGAACTCTGCGGGAACGCTGGGGGGGCGGTCTGTGAGGGAGGGAGGGAGGCTCCTTCACCGGGGTGGCTTCCAATGGGGTCTGGCCCGCGATCGGGGCCTACCGATCGGCGGGCCAGCCTCTCCCCCCCCCCGGCCTACCTCCTGCCGCGCGCGGCCCCAGAACACCGGCTCCATGTTGGTGAGGGGCCGGCGCGCGTAAGATGTTCCCCACGCATGCGCAGGATTGGGCTGCCCCAACTGCGCATGCGCGGGTTGGCGCGGCGCAACGAGCCTGGAGCGGCCCTGTTTGCGCCGTCGTGAAACGCGACAGCGTTCACAATGGCGCGAACACTTGGCCTCAATGTCGGAGAATCTCCCCCTTCGATTATCAGGAACGATTGAATGGCTATTGCTCTTTTCTCCAGGGTGGAAAAGGCTGGGGGCAGAGGTGGTTAGATGGACATCTGTAGAAAGATGATTCCTCCTGTGAGCTAAGAGCAAAACCAGAAATATATTGAAATAATATTCAATCGGAAGTTCAGCAAAACCTCTTTACCCAGAGAGTGTGATATTGTGGAACTCACAACCACATGCAGTGGTTGAGGCAAATAACAGGTATTTAAAATGATGTGGAGATGCCGGCAGTGTGGAAAGTCCAACAGGTTTGTTTCGATGTCACTATTTAAAAGAAAGCTGGATCAGCGCACGAGAGAGAGAAGAATATGCCGATAGGGTGAACTGAAGCGGTTCAGGAGGAGCTCATGTCGACCATAACCAGCAACATCAAACAGTTGGGCCAAGTGGCCTGTTTCTGTACTTTAGTTATTGAGTAATTATATCTAATAAGATAACATTTATCCCAAAGGTAAAGAAAGAAAGGAAAGGAAGATGAGCAAGATATAAAATCATGCAAAGGTGCCTGTTAGAGTACACAGAGGAAACATTGATACTTTAGAGAGACAACAATGGAGGATTCTGCATGTTGGGAGGAGATAATCCCAATTTGGACATTCTGAATTCTCCCTCCGTGTCCCCGAACAGGCGCCGGAATGTGGCGACTCGGGGATTTTCACAGTAACTTCACTGCAGCGTTACTGTTAGCCTACTTGTGACAATAATAAAGATTATTATTATTAGCAGCATAAGTCACCTTCTACTCTAATGATGGGATCATCCTGGGCTAAAGAGCTGGCTTTTAAAGCAGACCAAGGCAGGCCAGCAGCACGGTTCAATTCCCGTACCAGCCTCCCTGAACAGGCGCCGGAATGTGGCGACTAGGAACTTTTCACAGTAACTTCATTGCAGTGTTAATGTAAGCCTACTTGTGACAATAAAAGGATTATTATTATGAAAGATAAATGGGGCCATACAGTTGATATGATAAAAATATTTAGTGTAGAACAGGGTTAGACATTTCTTGTAGTTAAGGGGTCTGGAACGCAGGGTAAGAGGTGCCAACTGCAGCTCATTGGATAGCACTCTCACCTTTGAACCAGAAGGTTGTGGGTTCAAGCCCCATTTCAGAGACTTGACCACGTTATCTAGTTTAATGTACTCCAGTGCAATACTGAGGGAGAGCTCCCCTGTTAGAGGTGCTGTTTTTCAGATGAAGTACTAAACGGAGGTCCCTCTCGGGTATCCCACAATTTCAAGGAAGAGTGGGGAGTTCTCTTCAGTATTCGGGCCAATATCTGTACCTCATAACATGCACAATTAAAACAGATAATGTGGCCTTTAAACTCTTTGCTGTTTCTGGAATCTTCCTGTGTGCATATTGGCAGCCATCTTTCTCGATGTCACAACAAATGATTACACTTCCTTGGCGACGAAATGTTTTGCGACATCCTGAGGTTGTGAAAGGTCCCACATAAGTAAGTGTGCACTCGTTTCACTGCTTCAAAATATACGGGGTTTCGAATAGAGAGCAGGAGAAACGTCTTTTTAAGAGAATCATGAGGCTGTGGAATTCACCTTCAGGGTTATAGTGGTTAAGGCAGAAACTAAATCAACATTCAAGATTAGGTTGTAGAGAAGAATGAATGAAAAGGGGATTAATGGATATGGGAACAGGATAAACATGATTAAGACTATGTGCTCGTATCGAGAAAATACATCACGTGCTATTTTTGTGTTGTAACTTCTATGTGATTTAAAAAAGATTGTACAGCATTTCAGGGGTCTATTTGATTGAGCTATCCAATCAGTCCCTCTCGCCCCTTTCTTTTCCCCCATAGCCCTTTAAGTATTTATCCAATTCCCTCACAAGTTTTTACTGAAACAGCTTCCAATGCCCTTTCAGGCAGCAACTTATTGTGTAAATATAATTCTCCTCAGTTGAAAATATAAATGACTTTTTGACGTTTTATACCCCTCCTCCCTATTACATTTTGAGAGATAATGGTCATTGCTGTCATTCAAGAAGCCACAACAATACTTATAAAGTACCAGAAAATTTCACATCCACAGCTTTTTAAACAAATGCATCAAATAGCGATTAAAGGGAACTTGTATCTATGTCTGAAAGAAAACTATGAAAATCCCATTGTACTAAACAATTCTCGAGCGCCTTTTTGCATTCTAATCATACCTTATTTAATGGGCAATGGAACTGGGCTCATGCACACAAAAATGAATGGTTCTTTAAATCATAAAACAATCTTTCTTCACATTTAAGTTCAGTCGAGATGTTTTGCAGCATCCCATTGCAGAATATTACCTGTCTGCAGTTGATTCTTTTACTGTTGCCATTCAAGGAGACATTTTGTGGAGTCTGTCGAGTGTCTCTTGGTCTTGTCCCTGCTAAACATGGTCCAATAATCGACAGCAGGACCACCAGGACACAGAGGCTCCTCATTTGTACTGTAGATTTGAGCGTCCTTTAGTCTCCAAGTCTCGCAGGGCAGTACCTTAAGTTATGAACTTCACCACTGAATGCCTCTTTTATATTCACTGCTTGTGCAAGGGTTGAATCAGACTTGCAAGGGTGTCTGATATTCCACCTTTAAACCCTGCCTCTCTCTGACTCAGGATTTATAACAGCTATAATCACTGATACAACACTGACAAATCACACAACGCATTCACAGGTCCAGTTGGTACTAGTTGCAAGGTGTGGCAGTCACACACCTTTTTTCACGTCTGGACTGAGACGGGTCTAGACAAACACTCAGTCATGTCATATTAATGCAATTTATTTGTAAAACTTAAATGTTGATGCATTGCTTTCCCTTTGGTGCATTTATTTTCTCCACCAAGATTATCATCAGAGAGACACAAACAATGAAAGTGTAACGCTATGTTCACCTCCCCACCTATACATTTATAAGAACTCAGGTAACTTAATTTGTGCTTTTCTTAAAAATGTGGAAAAATATTCAGAAAATAACCAAAATTCTTCCTTCAAACCCCTACTTTCAATTCAAGGCTCACAGTGCAAAAAATGCTCAAATTATCATTCCTAGTTTGGTTTATAGGAACATGGGGTCAGGAGAATATTCAGTCCCACAAGCCTGTCCCACGATTTTATTACATTGTGGCTGATTGGTACCTTACTCCATTTAATTCCTTAACTCCCGTCTTTGCTTCATAGCCCTTGATACCTTAGCTATTGATTATATTTCTGAACAATTAAAAAATAGGACTCTTGTGTAGAATAGAGAAGATTGAGGGGTTACCTAAAAGAGGTTGTTAAAATTATGAAAGGGTTTGATAGGGTAGACTTAGACAAGACATTTCCGCTTGAGGGGGACACAAGAATTAGAGCCTTGAATATAAATAATCACTAAGAAATCCAGTCGGGAATACAGCTCTTTACCCACAGAGAGGTTGAGAATGTGGAAATCGGACTTCCGGGTGCGGCGATGACCAGCTGAGTCGCACGTTTCGGCAGCTCCCTGTGAAACGGACTTTTGGGCTCTTGATAGGAGCCCCAACGGCAATTTTAACGGCTGAAAACACCGTGCGGTAAACCAGAAGGGTGTTCCCCCTGGACACGGATGGAAAAAGGAGAGGAAAGTGGCCGGATTGCAGCGGATCCTTTGGAACAACGGCAAGGAAGGCAAGCAGAAACCAAGATGGCGTCGGAAGGTGGCAGTTTCATATGGGGCCCTGAACAACAAGAGTTTTTGAAACGCTGCGTGGAGGAGATAAAAAAGGAAATGAAGAAAGAGTTGTTGGCCCCGATATTACAGGCGATTGAAGGGCTGAAAGAGGAACAAAAGACCCAGGAGCAGGAGCTTCGGGTCGTGAAGGCGAAAGCAGCAGAGAATGAAAACGACATACAGGGCCTGGTGGTGAAGTCGGAGATACAGGAGGCACACCAGAAACGATCTGTGGAGAGGTTGGAGGCACTGGAAAATAATGCAAGGAGGAACAACTTGAGGATTCTTGGCCTTCCTGAAGGTGTGGAGGGGGCGGACGTCGGGGCATATGTGAGCACGATGCTGCACTCGTTAATGGGAGTGGAGGCCCCGACGGGTCCGTTGGAGGTGGAGGGAGCATACCGAGTTATGGTGCGAGGATCGAGAGCAGGAGAAGCTCCCAGAGCCATAGTGGTGAGATTTCTCCGTTTTAAGGATAGAGAAATGGTCCTTAGATGGGCGAAGAAAACTCGGTGTAGTAAATGGGAGAACGCGGTGATCCGCGTCTATCAAGATTGGAGTGCGGAGGTGGCGAGAAGGAGGGCGAGCTTTAATCGGGCCAAAGTGGTACTTCACAAAAAAAAGATAAAGTTTGGAATGCTGCAACCGGCAATACTGTGGGTCACATATCAAGGGAGACACCACTACTTTGAGACGGCGGATGAAGCGTGGACTTTTATTGTAGAAGAAAAATTGGAATGATTGGACTACGAAAATGAACGTTTGGACAAAGTGGTGGGACGAGTGGGGGGGGGGGGGGCGAAGAGGGATTGTATGATTAATCCTGCGGTATGGTAACTTTTCTTTCTCCCACAGGTGGTGATGGGGGGAGGTGGGGAGGGAGAGGAGATGGGGCGTTGGCCATGGGAGGCGGGGCCGAGGGAGAGGCGCGGGCTTGGTTCCCGCGCTATGATAATTATGGCGGGAATAGAGAAGCAGGAAGGAGGGGGCGCCGCACGGGGCGAGCCATGATCACGGGGGGAAGCCGAGGTCAGCCAGAGTTTGCTGACTTCTGGGAGCAACATGGGGGGAGTAATTACGCTAGCGGGGGGTCTAGCGGGGGGGGGGGGGAGGGGGGAATTACTGGGTTGCTGCTGCTGGGGAAAGGGGGGAGTGGGTGCGGGAAAGGATGGGCGGGGGGGGCACCGTCTGGGAGAAATACAGCCGCGTGGGAACTGGGCGAGAAGCTGGAAAAAGATGATGGCTAACCGGCAAGGGGGGGGGGGGGTGGGAAGCCCCCCAACTCGGCTGATCACGTGGAACGTGAGGGGGCTTAACGGGCCGATAAAGAGGGCACGAGTACTCGCACACCTTAAGAAACTTAAAGCAGATGTGGTCATGTTACAGGAAACGCACCTGAAACTGATAGATCAGGTTAGGTTGCGCAAAGGATGGGTAGGGCAGGTGTTCCATTCGGGGCTAGATGCGAAAAACAGGGGGGTGGCTATATTAGCGGGGAAGCGGGTAATGTTCGAGGCAAAAACTATAGTGGCGGATAACGGGGGCAGATACGTGATGGTGAGTGGCAAATTACAGGGAGAGATGGTGGTGTTGGTAAACGTGTACGCCCCGAATTGGGACGATGCCAATTTTATGAGGCGAATGCTAGGACGCATCCCAGACCTAGAGACCGGAAAGCTGATAATGGGGGGAGACTTTAACACGGTGTTGGAACCAAGGCTGGATAGGTCGAAGTCCAGGACTGGTAGGAGGCCGGCAGCAGCCAAGGTGCTTAAGGATTTTATGGAGCAGATGGGAGGGGTGGACCCGTGGAGATTCAGTAGACCTAGGAGTAAGGAGTTCTCGTTTTTCTCCTATGTCCATAAAGTCTATTCACGCATAGACTTTTTTGTGTTGGGTAGGGCATTGATCCCGAGGGTGAGGGGAACGGAATATACGGCTATAGCCATTTCGGATCATGTCCCACACTGGGTAGACTTGGAGATAGGGGAGGAAACAAGAGGGCGTCCACCCTGGAGAATGGATATGGGACTAATGGCGGATGAGGGGGTGTGCTTAAGGGTGAGGGGATGCATTGAAAAGTACTTGGAACTCAATGACAATGGGGAGGTTCAGGTGGGAGTGGTCTGGGAGGCGTTGAAGGCGGTGGTTAGGGGGGAGCTGATATCAATAAGGACACATAAAGGGAAGCAGGAGAGTAAGGAACGGGAGCGGTTGTTGCAAGAACTTTTGAGGGTGGACAGACAGTATGCGGAAGCACCGGAGGAGGGACTGTATAGGGAAAGGCAAAGGCTGCATGTGGAATTTGACTTGCTGACCACAGGCACTGCAGAGGCTAATGGAGGAAGGCGCAGGGTGTACAGTATGAATATGGAGAGAAGGCGAGCAGATTGCTGGCACACCAATTGAGGAAAAGGGGAGCAGCGAGGGAAATAGGGGGGGTGAGAGACGAAGATGGAGAGACGGAGCGGGGAGCGGAGAGAGTGAATGAAGTGTTTAAGACATTTTATAAAAAATTGTATGAAGCTCAACCCCTGGATGGGAGGGAGAGAATGATGGAGTTTTTGGATCGGCTGGAAATTCCCAAGGTGGAAGAGCAGGAAAGGATGGGATTGGGAGCACAGATCACGGTAGAAGAAGTGGTGAAAGGAATTAGGAACATGCAGACGGGAAAGGCCCCGGGACCGGACGGATTCCCAGTTGAATTTTACAGAAAATATTTGGACTTGCTCGCCCCGCTACTGACAAGGACCTTCAACGAGGCAAAGGAAAGGGGACAACTGCCCCCGACTATGTCAGAAGCAACGATATCGCTTCTTTTAAAGAAGGAAAAGGATCCGCTACAATGCGGGTCCTACAGACCAATCTCCCTCCTCAATGTAGATGCCAAGGTCTTGGCCAAGGTAATGGCAATGAGAATAGAGGAATGTGTCCCAGGGGTGGTTCATGAGGACCAAACTGGGTTTGTGAAGGGGAGACAGCTGAACACGAACATACGGAGGTTGTTAGGGGTAATGATGATGGCCCCACCAGAGGGTGAAACAGAGATAGTAGTGGCGATGGATGCCGAGAAAGCATTTGATAGAGTGGAGTGGGATTATCTGTGGGAGGTGTTGAGGAGATTTGGGTTCGGAGAGGGGTATGTTAGATGGGTGCAGCTGTTGTATAGGGCCCCAGTGGCGAGTGTGGTCACGAATGGACGGGGATCGGCATATTTTCGGCTCCATAGAGGGACAAGGCAGGGATGTCCTCTGTCCCCATTACTGTTTGCACTGGCGATTGAGCCCCTGGCGATAGCGCTGAGAGGTTCCAAGGGATGGAGGGGAATACTTAGGGGAGGAGAAGAATACCGGGTATCTTTATATGCGGATGATCTGCTACTATATGTGGCGGATCCAGCGGAGGGGATGCCAGAAATAATGCGGATACTTGGGGAGTTTGGGGATTTTTCAGGGTATAAATTGAACATGGGAAAGAGTGAGCTGTTTGTGGTGCATCCAGGGGAGCAGAGTAGAGAAATAGAAGACCTACCGTTGAGGAAGGTAACAAGAGACTTTCGTTACCTGGGGATCCAGATAGCTAAGAATTGGGGCACATTGCACAGGCTAAATTTGACGCGGTTGGTGGAACAGATGGAGGAAGATTTCAAGAGATGGGATATGGTAGCATTGTCAATGGCAGGGAGGGTGCAGGCGGTTAAGATGGTGGTCCTCCCGAGATTCCTTTTTGTGTTTCGGTGTCTCCCGGTGGTGATCACGAAGGCTTTTTTCAAAAGGATAGAAAAGAGTATCATGGGTTTTGTTTGGGCCGGGAAGACTCCGAGAGTGAGGAAGGGATTCTTACAGCGTAGTAGGGATAGGGGGGGGCTGGCACTACCGAGCCTAAGTGAGTATTATTGGGCCGCTAATATTTCAATGGTGAGTAAGTGGATGGGAGAGGAGGAAGGAGCGGCGTGGAAGAGATTAGAGAGGGCGTCCTGTAGGGGGACCAGCCTGCAGGCTATGGTGACAGCCCCATTGCCGTTCTCACCAAGGAACTATACCACGAGTCCGGTGGTGGTAGCTACACTGAAGATTTGGGGACAGTGGAGACGACATAGGGGAAAGACCGGAGCACTGGGGGGGTCCCCGATAAGAAACAACCATAGGTTTGCCCCGGGGGGAATGGATGGGGGATATGGAATGTGGCAAAGAGCAGGTATAACGCAATTGAAAGATCTATTTGTGGATGGGAAGTTTGCGAGTCTGGGAGCGCTGACCGAGAAATATGGGTTGCCCCAAGGGAATGCATTCAGGTACATGCAATTGAGGGCTTTTGCGAGGCAGCAGGTGAGGGAATTCCCGCAGCTCCCGACACAAGAGGTGCAGGACAGAGTCATCTCAAAGAAATGGGTGGGGGACGGTAAGGTGTCGGATATATATAGGGAAATGAGAGACGAAGGGGAGACTATGATGGACGAACTAAAAGGGAAATGGGAAGAAGAGCTAGGGGAGGAGATTGAGGAGGGGATGTGGGCAGATGCCCTAAACAGGGTAAACTCGTCGTCCTCGTGCGCCAGGCTAAGCCTGATTCAGTTTAAGGTATTACACAGGGCACATATGACTGGAACACGGCTCAGTAAATTTTTTGGGGTGGAGGATAGGTGTGCGAGGTGCTCGAGAAGCCCAGCGAATCATACCCATATGTTTTGGTCATGCCCGGCACTACAGGGGTTTTGGATGGGGGTGACAAAGGTGCTTTCGAAAGTAGTAGGAGTCCGGGTCGAACCAAGCTGGGGGTTGGCTATATTTGGGGTTGCACAAGAGCCGGGAGTGCAGGAGGCGAAAGAGGCCGATGTTTTGGCCTTTGCGTCCCTAGTAGCCCGGCGCAGAATATTGCTAATGTGGAAAGAAGCCAAGCCCCCGGGGGTGGAGACCTGGATAAATGATATGGCGGGGTTCATAAAGTTAGAGCGGATTAAGTTCGTCCTAAGGGGGTCGGCTCAAGGGTTTACTAGGCGGTGGCAACCGTTCGTCGAATATCTTGCGGAAAGATAGATAGGGGAGAACAAAGAAGGCAGCAGCAGCGGCCCAGGACTTGGGGGGGGGAGGGACGGGGGGGGGGGGGGGGATGGGGGGGGGGTGTGGCCTGAGACAAGGCAGTTGCCAATTAGGGCTAGTTTTTATTTTTTGTTATTTAATATTTATTTATTTGTTGTTGTTTTTGTTTAAATTTAAAAAAAAGGTCATTATTACCTGTATTGTTACAATGTTGTGTAAAGGATGCACAATGTACTGTGTTGGTTGACCAAAAATTTTCAATAAAATATTATTTAAAAAAAAAAGAGAATGTGGAAATCACAGGGAGTGGTTGAGGTGAATAACAGAGATGGATTTGAGAGGAAGCTGGAAAAATACATCAGGGAGAAAGGGGTTTACGAATTGGAGTGGGATGAAAAAAGATGGGAGGAGACTCAGGTGAAGCATAAACACTGGGAAGGCCCAGATGGGCCAAACAATCTGCTTCTACGAAAAACATTCTGCATAATTCTCTGTAACCTCACCTTAATTTCTTACAGATCCCCCATTAATGTTTCCAACTTCAGTTGCCCTCTGAAGAGGTAATTACATTTTTAAATTCAAATGTGAATTCAGCTGCCAGGCCCCTCAGTGGGAGGAAGACTGCAAAGAGACATAGATAGGATGCAGAGCTGGGCTGAGAAGTGGCAGATGGAGTTTAACCCTGAAAAGTGTGAGGTTGTCCATTTTGGAAGGACAAATATGAATGCGGAATACAGGGTTAACGGTAGGGTTCTTGGCAATGTGGAGGAGCAGAGAGATCTTGGGGTCAATGTTCATAGATCTTTGAAAGTTGCCACTCAAGTGGATAGAGCTGTGAAGAAGGCCTATGGTGTGCTAGCGTTCATTAGCAGAGGGATTGAGTTTAAGAGCCGTGAGGTGATGATGCAGCTGTACGAAACCTTGGTAAGGCCACATTTGGAGTACTGTGTGCAGTTCTGGTCGCCTCATTTTAGGAAGGATGTGGAAGCTTTGGAAAAGGTGCAAAGGAGATTTACCAGGATGTTGTCTGGAATGTAGAGTAGGTCTTACGAGGAAAGGTCAAGGGTGCTAGGCCTTTTCTCATTAGAACGGAGAAGGATGAGGGGCGACTTGATAGAGATTTATAAGATGATCAGGGGAATAGATAGAATAGACAGTCAGAGACTTTATCCCCGGGTGGAACAAACCATTACAAGAGGACATAATTTAAGATGAATGGTGGAAGATATAGGGGGGATGTCAGAGGTAGGTTCTTTACCCAGAGAGTAGTGGGGGCATGGAATGCACTGCCTGTGGAAGTAGTTGATTCGGAAAAATTAGGGACCTTCATGCGGCTATTGGATAGGTACATGGATTACGGTAGAATGATGGGGTGTAGATTAATTTGTTCTTAATCTAGGACAAACGTTCGGCACAACATCGTGGGCCGAAGGGCCTGTTCTGTGCTGTATTTTTCTATGTTCTATGTCGAAGACCCGCCCTCAAGATCTGCTGGTCGATCAGATTGGGCGGCAGCATTGGCAGAGCCAGCAGCACCAGGACCCAGTGGTGGGTGCTGCTGGGACTACAAGCAGACCCACGAGGGAGAACGAATCTGGAGTGAGGTAAATCCTAGGCTTTGAGGGAAGGAAAGCGTTAGGGCAACCAGGGAAGGTGGCAAGGGGAATGAGTTTTTGAGGCCAGGTGGACAGGAACAAAGGGGGAGGGGGCTAACATCAATTAGCTTGCTAACAAGTTCAATTGACCTTTAATTATTTATTTTAAAATGGCAGACAGCTTGCCCACCCACCATGTTGTGGGGGTCAGCTTGGGCGTGGACTTGCTACCCCACATTTCTGAGGTGACTCCTCCTGTCAAAAACAGACCCGCAGAGGCCGTAAAATCGAGCCCAATATTTCTAAAGCACAATCAGTTTTGTGATATTTATGAACAGTGGATATCTAACCTCCTGTAACATATGGAGAAATGGAGTAACATTTAAAAAAGGGAAGGCGAAAGTTAGGTCTTGAAAAGCACGTACATAGGATTATCATATCAAGTAAGTCATGGCTGGAGTGTACAAATTAAGGGAGCGATTCTGTGGCTGCAATGCACCTGGCGCCGGTCCCGCTCTTCCCGGTAAATAGCAGGAGAGCCCTTAAACGGGGTTTGCGCCGGGCGCTGAAACGATCGCGATGGTCCTGACCGCGGCACTTGACGCGATCTGAATCATGCCCTCACTGGGCATGAACCACATCTGCATATTTAAATGAGTTTTAAATAAGCGCAACACATTCGAGACTGGAGTCCCCCACCTCCCGCGATTCACCGGCCCCAACAGCGCAGCGTATGGCGGGCGAGAATCAATACCATGCCGGGGAACCCAGAGATATTGGAGTCCCTGGGTAGTCGGGGACCCGGGCAGTGCCAATATGACACCTTGGCAGTGCAAGGCTGGCACTGCGGGGGTGCCAGGTTGACACTGTCCAGGTGCCACAGGGGTAGTGCCAGGGTGCAAAGGTGCACTGCCAAGGGACAGGGCCTGAAGGGGGCCAAGGCCATGAAAGGGGGGGGATGAAGGGAGTACAAAAAGGGGGGGCCTGAAGGGGCATATCTTTTTTTTAATTTTTAAAAATAAATTTAGAGTACCCAATTCATTTTTTCCAATTAAGGGGCAATTTAGCGTGGCCAATTCACCTAACCTGCACATCTTTGGGTTGTGGGGGTGAAACCCACGCAGACACGGGGAGAATGTGCAAACTCCACATGGATAGTGACCCAGGGCCGGGATCGAACCCGGGACCTCGGTGCCGTGAGGCGTCTGTGCTAGCCACTGCGCCACCGTGCTTCCCCAGAAGGGGCATATATGAAAGGTGGGGCCTGAAGCAGGCGCATGGGTGGGGGCCTGAAAGGGGGCATAGTCTTAAAGGTGGGAGGGGCCCTCAGCAACCCCATTGCAGGGAATGCTCACTTGGGGGATGAGGGGGGGGTGCGATGCCCCAATGTCGACATTTTGTTTTATAAATTTAGAGTACCCAATTCTTTTTTTCCAATTAAGGGGCAATTTAGCGCGGCCAATCCACCTACCCTGCACATCTTTGGGTTGTGGGGGCAAAACCCACGCAATCACGGGGAGAATGTGCAAACTCCACACGGACAGTGACCCAGAGCCGGGATCGAAACTGGGACTTTGGCGCCGTGAGGCAGCAGTGCTAACCCCTGTGCCACCGTGCTGTCCTCCCAATGCCGACATTGATGGGTAAGGGTGATGCCGGGTCACCCTCATGCCTGGGTGGTGTGGTGAGGGGGTGATGCAGACATTTAGTGATTGGGGGGGGGTCGCAATGTCCCTGGATGGGGGATTTGGGGGACCCTCTACTTAACTTTGAGATTTGGACACCCTTTAAAAAGGGCACCTCGATCTCCGAGGAGCCAGTCTTGCTGGAGTCTTTAGTTTCCCACTCCAGCATAAAAACTCTAAGGGCACGATTCTCCGGCCTCCTTTGCGCTCTCGCTCAAGTGAAACGAGGCCGGTGAATAGCGGGAGAGGCCAAAACCGAGAACCGCACCAGGCAGCGAACAGTTTGCAACGTAACTGGCCCGCTCCTTTAGGCAAAATCGGGATCTCGCTGTAGAGTGGCGAGAAACCAATTATCACCACTGAGGCCCCATTTCCATACAATTAACAAGAGCCGCCACATATCCAGCGGCCTCTCGTCATTCAGCGGCCTTTCCAGCGAGTGGTCTCGCTGGTGCCGATTAGTACAACGTTTGAAAAACGTGAACCTGGCGGAAGGGCTTCTGTGGGGAGCCGAGGAGCTGAGTAGCCATCTTTGCTCACGGGCAAAGAGCCTGAGGGCGCTGGGCTTGCCACCCAGCCCTCGGCGGGGGGGTGGAGGACCCCAGGTTTGGCGTGGAGTGGGGGAAGACAGCCCAGCTGGGTTGGGCCGCAGGGAGGGGGGGGGTGCGCGCAACCGGGGGACAACCGCTCGTGGCACCACCAAACCTGGATCGTGTGTACCGTTCCAGGGGGCAACCCTTGTTCTTGCTCGTCTGCTCCACCGACCACCCATAAACCCACTGACTGCCGAGGCCTCTGGCCATGCGGCTGAAGGCTATTGCTAATAGGGAATTGGAAATAGTGGTCAAGTGAACACTTGGGGGGAGACGGTGACGTAGTGATATTGTTCCTGGACTGGTAAATCAGAAACCCAGGGTAATGCTCCGGGGACCGAGGTTCAAATCCCACCATTGCAGGTGGTGAAATTTGAATTCAATAAAAATCTGGAATTAAAAGTCTAATGATGACCATGAAACCATTGCCGATTGTCGTAAAAACCCATCTGGTTCACTAATGTCCTTTAGGGAAGGAAATCTGTTGTCGTGACCTGGTCTGGCCTACATGTGGCTCTTGGGGGACTCCTCAAGGGCAATTATGAATGAGCACCCGTGGGTGGGTGGGCCGTGTTGCATGTGGGAGACATTGCCAAATATCCCAATCACATCTTGATGCTTGGACGCTGTCGAACACTGTGGGATGCAACACCACACAAGCAGCAGCCAACATCTGAACACCCAGGGAATGAGATAGGCCAGGATGTAGCTCCGGTGCCATGTCCATGGCTGGAGGGTGGGTGAGTGCTTCAGGGAGGGTACCGGTGCCTGGTTCAGGTGACATTGAGTGGAGGTCGGGGGTACAGGGCCTGGAGTTCGGTGAGGGGGGCCCGCTGCGGCCGGGAGTGAGTGGGCAGTGCGTACCGGGTGAGGGGGGTGATCAATGGGGGAACGGAGGGTCCCGTGGTTGTCAGTCCAACACCCACTCCCATAAAGCTACCATACACTAGGGCACAGTTGGTCATCCCTGGCCTCTTCGAGGTTGGTCACCCCAGGATGGACAGCTAGATCTTGGGGGATAAGGGATATCTGCTGAGGATCTGGCTATTGATGCCAGTATGGAGTCCGGAGACTGAAGCCGAGACCCGGTACAACGAGGCCCATGTGGCCACCCGGGTGCATCGGGCTCCTCAAGATGCGGTTCCGATGCCTCGACTGCTCTAGAGGTGCACTCTAATACACCGCCCGGAGGGTCGCCCGCTCTCTTGTGTTCTGCTGGGCCCCCCACAACCTCGCATAGCAGCAGGACGACGAACTGGAGGGTGGTGATGAGGAACATGTGGCCATGTCAGAGGAGGATGGGGACGAGGAGGCGCTGGACCAGCAGGGGCTAAAGGATGAGGCCGGGGATGAACCTGAGGACCAGCTTGAGGCTGCAGCTCAGGCGGCAGCAGCGAGGGTCCGGCAATCCCGGAGGGTCAGGGGGCCCACATACTGGCCTGATTCACCCAGGACATGGCCTGGTCCATCACCCCCACTCTGATTTCCAACCCTCCCAGGGTATGCGTCACCTCACCCAGGGTACTGGGACTGTGTCGGCACCATCAGCGGGCCGAGGGCACAGGGGTGATGATAACCCGCAGAGAGCTGAGTGCCAGTGCTCCTCAATCTGTGCCATTGTCTGCCCCCTGCCTGTCTGCTGAGTGCCCGCTCACACCCATCACCTGTACGCGGTGTGCCCGGGGAGGGGGAGACGCCTCGAGAGATGGACCAAGGGTTTGGAGGTTTAGAATCTTTATTGTCACAAGTAGGCTTACATTAACACGGCAATGACGTTACTGTGAAAAGCCCCGCATTGCAGAAAAATGTGACACAGGCATCATACTAATTGTGCACAATGGTGGTTATTGTGTTTTACAATTCCACACTCTGTCAAAGGTGACCCCCCCACCCCCCCCCCCACCCCCCGTCCCTCCTCCGCAGGTACCCTCAGTGATCCTCAATGTGCTTTGCCTTCCTAGCTCTACCACTATGTCCAGGTGTTTCCCCGGGATGCACATCTTAGGGAGGCAGCCAGCTGCTTACCACATCCCGTGGCCTTCGATGCCCCTGGCGGGCATCCTCTGGGGGCTCTGGGGCTGGTGGGCCCTGGCTCGCTTGTCGGTGGCACATGCACAGCCGTGCAGCCCTGTCCCCTGTGCTGGCTGCGAGACGCGGCCTCATCAGAGAGGGGGAACACGGGGGAGCTGGTGGCCACCGCCCTCACTCCATGGGACGGGTCCAGAATGGCACTTAGCGCCCCCCCCCCTCCCGTTCGGTGCCCCCTCCCGTTCGGTGACCTGGGTTCACCTTGGGACGGATGGGCAGCTGGTTCGAGCCCCAGCTGCCCCTGCATCATCTGGCTCTGCCAGCCCTGCCGGTTCC
This sequence comes from Scyliorhinus torazame, assembly GCF_047496885.1. NCBI lineage: Eukaryota > Metazoa > Chordata > Chondrichthyes > Carcharhiniformes > Scyliorhinidae > Scyliorhinus > Scyliorhinus torazame. Next base: position 246,367,101 of record NC_092717.1, read on the forward strand.
CCAATGTCTGCACCATCGTGTCGACTCTCGGCGATGCTCCCCAGTGATTGGGCCAAGCTCTGCAGCGCCTCGGCCATTCCCATCAGAGAGCAGGACCCAGGCAGTGCCCCGCAGAACCTCATCAAGGTCAGCCTGGTACTGGGTCACATCCCCCAGCGAGGCCGAGACCCTCAGCCATGGCCGTCACCGACTGCCCGAGGCCTTGGACACCTTTACTAATGGTGCCGGTGTCGTGCACCAGGCTGCCCACTGCAGTCGCCACCCTAGCAGTGCTGGCCTCGGTGCCACACATTGCCAGTGACAGCTCAAGCGCTCGTAGCCTCTGGGACTCCTCCAAGCGGCTATGATCTGCTGGAGCGACGCTGACATCTCCATCAGAACGTCCCGGCCGCTCACTATCATCTCCATCGGCTCCGGGTAACCCACCTCCAGAGGCTCAGCATGATGCTGGGACCCAGCTGGGTCCTGGGATCCTGCAGACCTCCGACTGCTGTCCCTCCTGGGGGTTCCTGCCTCCACCTGATGTGTATCAGCAGCAGTGTGGTGCTCACCAGATTGTGCCCCAGATGCCTGTCAACTACCATTTCCCACCGAGGTGTGTGTATCTGCTCTGGGTGGTGACGGCTGTGATGCGACTATTCCGTGGCATCCTCGAAGCTCTCCTCCGTGTTGGTCTCATGGGAGTTTGGAGGGGGCCCACCCTGGATGGGCCGGGGCCGTCGGCTGGAGAACCTGTGGGAGAATGGACATGTGGTCAGTGGGAGGGATGGGTCAGTCAATAAAGCAATAACAGCTCACGTTTGATTTGATTTGATTTATTATTGTCACATGTATCAGTATACAGTGAAAAGTACTGTTTCTTGCATGCTGTACAACCAACACACACCGTACATAGGGAAGGAAGGAGAGACTAATGTTACAGTCTTAGCTAGGGTGCAGAGAAAAGGTCAATTTAATACGAGGTAGGTCCATTCAAAAGTCTGGTGGCAGTAGGGAAGAAGCTGTTCTTGAGTCGATTGGTACGTGACCTCAAACTTTGGTATCTCTTTACTGACGGAAGAAGGTGGAAGAGAGTTTGACAGGTCCTCCGGTGGTTCCTCACCTGTGTGGCATCCGCCAGTGACCGCCCTGTCCACGGCTGCACAGGTCACCTCCAGGGCCCGTCCTTGAGGGTGGTGCGGATTCTGATGTCCGGCACACCACCGCCAGTCTGGGCCCTCTCCCAGCAATTGTGGGAGAGCTTTTCCTGAGGAGACACAGAGAGGGCATCGATAGCCACACATGTGGTTCACAGTGGGAGGGGTGTGTGTGAAGGAAGGGTTGGGGGAGTTGAAGGGGGAGGGGGTGGAGGGTTGCATGGAGAGTTGGGGGTTGGATGCTCCCGTGGAGGTAGGGGGGACTTTGGGGGGAGTGGGGGGGGTGGGGGTGCATTGGTGTCTACTCACTCGTGCTGCCCGGTGTAGGTCATTGACATTTTTCCTGGTCACACTCCCAGAGCTTACAGCCGCTGCCACCTCGTCTCAGGCAGCACTGGCTGCCCTCTGGCTCATCCTCCTGGACCCTTGGGAGAACAGACATCCCTCCTGGCCTTCGCAGTGTCTAGCAACCTCCCCGGCTTTGCGATCCCGAAGCTCGGGGCCGGTCTCCAGGGCGCCATTGTTGCGAGCTGGCTGGGGGTTGGCTGAGCAATTGCAGCTTAAGTGCTGCTCGACCTTGTTGGCGGGAGTGCTGGCAAGCGCGGTGTCGGCGAATCAGCTGGCGAGCCTGCATTTGCGGCGAGAAGCCCGTGAGGCATCATTAAGAGGACCAATTAACATTGAAAAGCGTTGCTGGCCTCACTGTGTCGAGCGCCAGGAAGCTGACGTCAGTTCCCACTCGCTACAACACTTAGAAATCTTTCTGGAAAATCGCGCCCTTCGTGTGGGATCTTCCAGTGAGAAAAGCTCCAAAAGAATGCCGAAGTGTGGGTGAATTGCGATCTGGATCATGCCCAGTCAGCGACGGAAATCATTTCAGGATTCTCCCACAAAATGACACACTAATCTTTCAGGAGAAATGTGCCCGGGTTTTGTGCATACAGCAGACAAAGGCACCGTCCACATATTTACATCTGTGTGGCCACACCAGCCATTGGGCTGGATTCCCCGTCAGCGGGATCCTCCGTGTCTCCGGAAGCACACTCACGCCCACAGATTTCCCAACGGAGTGGGGGTGCCCACAATGGGACGGCTGCTGGGACGGAGAATCCCGCTGCTGGCGGGGGGTGCGCCGCACCAGAAAACGGGTGCGGCGGGACGGAGAATCCCGCTGCTGGCGGGGGGCGCGCTGCACCAGAAAACGGGTGCGGCGGGACGGAGTATCCTGCCCATTGTTACTTCAGGCTGGCATTAATTCAGAGAAAACCATGAAACAGAACTCTCTCAACCCCAGAGTGGGGGGAAGGGAAGTGGGAGTGTGCCAGTAAAATAGCAAGGAGTTGCTCCTCGATGCAGACCCGCTGCTGGGGATGTTAGCGCGCCGCAGGGTCAGACGCAGATCAGCTGCCCGCCAGAGTCAGGCACCCTATGAGGGGTGAATTTCCAAACCTTTCAGCATTTTGTTGCAATGGTGCCACACGGGGAGGCCACCAACTTCAGTGAGGAGGTCTCCCTGCAGCTAACTGGGTGCCATTGGAACGGGAGACTCTGTACCTTAAACAGGGAGTTGAGAGGAGGGAGGGCCATCTCTGCCGCCCCAGTAAACCATCTGGAGAGACCAGCCTTCCTGGCTCATTTTAAATTTTACACTCATCTGTATATCTGTCCAGACTTGGAGAATAATTTTAAGAACAAAGAAATGTACAGCACAGGAACAGGCCCTTCGGACCTCCAAGCCCGTGCCGACCATGCTGCCCGGCTAAACTACAATCTTCTACACTTCCTGGGTCCGTATCCCTCTATTCCCATCCTATTCATGTATTTGTCAAGATGCCCCATAAATGTCACTATCGTCCCTGCTTCCACCACCTCCTCCGGTAGCGAGTTCCAGGCACCCACTACCCTCTGTGTAAAAAACTTGCCTCGTACATCTACTCTAAACCTTGCCCCTCTCACCTTAAACCTATGCCCCCTAGTAATTGACCCCTCTACCCCGGGGAAAAGCCTCTGACTATCCACTCTGTCTATGCCCCTCAAATTTTGTATACCTCTATCAGGTCGCCCCTCAACCTCCTTCGTTCCAGTGAGAACAAACCGAGTTGATTCAACCGCTCCTCATAGCTAATGCCCTCCATACCAGGCAACATTCTGGTAAATCTCTTCTGCACCCTCTCTAAAGCCTCCACATCCTTCTGGTAGTGTGGTGACCAGAATTGAACACTATACTCCAAGTGTGGCCTAACTAAGGTTCTATACAGCTGCAACATGACTTGCCAATTCTTATACTCAATGCCCCGGCCAATGAAGACAAGCATGCCGTATGCCTTCTTGGCTACCTTCTCCACCTGTGTTGCCCCTTTCAGTGACCTGTGGACCTGTACTCCTAGATCTCTTTGACTTTCAATACTCTTGAGGGTTCTACCATTCACTGTATATTCCCTACCTGCATTAGACCTTCCAAAATGCAATACCTCACATTTGTCCGGATTAAACTCCATCTGCCATCTCTCCGCCCAAGTCTCCAAACAATTTAAATCCTGCTGTATCCTCTGACAGTCCTCATTGCTATCCGCAATTCCACCAACCTTTGTGTCGTCTGCAAACTTACTAATCAGACGAGTTACATTTTCCTCCAAATCGTTTATATATACTACAAACAGCAAAGGTCCCAGCACTGATCCCTGTGGAACACCACTGGTCACAGCCCTCCAATTAGAAAAGCATCCTTCCATTGCTACTCTCTGCCTTCTATGACCTAGCCAGTTCTGTATCCACTTTGCCAGCTCACCCCTGATCCCGTGTGACTTCACCTTTTGTACTAGTCTACCGTGAGGGACCTTGTCAAAGGCCTTACTGAAGTCCATATAGACAACATCCACTGCCCTACCTGCATCAATCATCTTAGTGACCTCCTCGAAAACCTCAATCAAGTTAGTGAGGCACGACCTCCCCTTCACAAAACCATGCTGCCTCTCACTAATACGTCCATTTGCTTCCAAATGGGAGTAGATCCTGTCTCGAAGAATTCTCTCCAGTAATTTCCCTACCACTGAAGTAAGGCTCACCGGCCTGTAGTTCCCTGGATTATCCTTGCTACCCTTCTTAAACAGAGGAACAACATTGGCTATTCTCCAGTCCTCCAGGACATCACCTGAAGACAGTGAGGATCCAAAGATTTCTGTCAAGGCCTCAGCAATTTCCTCACCAGCCTCATTCAGTATTCTGCGGTAGATCTCATCAGGCCCTGAGGACTTATCTACCTTAATATTTTTTAAGACACCCAACACCTCATCTTTTTGGATCTCAATGTGACCCAGGCTATCTACACACCCTTCTCCAGACTCAACATCTACCAATTCCTTCTCTTTGGTGAATACTGATGCAAAGTATTCATTTAGTACCTCGCCCATTTCCTCTGGCTCCACACATAGGTTCCCTTGCCTAACCTTCAGTGGGCCAACCCTTTCCCTGGCTACCCTCTTGCTTTTTATGTACGTGTAAAAAGCCTTGGGATTTTCCTTAACCCTATTTGCCAATGACTTTTCGTGACCCCTTCTAGCCCTCCTGACTCCTTGCTTAAGTTCCTTCCTACTTTCCTTATATTCCACGCAGGCTTCGTCTGTTCCCAGCCTTTTAGCCCTGACAAATGCCTCCTTTTTCTTTTTGACGAGGCCTACAATATCTCTCGTTATCCAAGGTTCCCGAAAATTGCCGTATTTATCCTTCTTCCTCACAGGAACATATTGGTCCTGAATTCCTTTCAACTGACACTTGAAAGCCTCTCACATGTCAGATGTTGATTTGCCCTCAAACATCCACCCCCAATCTATGTTCTTCAGTTCCCGCCTAATATTGTTATAATTAGCCTTCCCTCAATTTAGCACATTCATCCTAGGACCACTCTTATCCTTGTCCACCAGCACTTTAAAACTTACTGAATTGTGGTCACTGTTCCCGAAATGCTCCCCGACTGAAACATCTACCACCTGGCCGGGCTCATTCCCCAATACCAGGTCCAGTACAGCCCCTTCCCTAGTTGGACTGTCTACATATTGTTTTAAGAAGCCCTCCTGGATGCTCCTTACAAACTCTGCCCCGTCTAAGCCCCTGGCACTAAGTGAGTCCCAGTCAATATTGGGGAAGTTGAAGTCTCCCATCACCACAACCCTGTTGTTTTTACTCTTTTCCAAAATCTGTCTACCTATCTGCTCCTCTATCTCCCGCTGGCTGTTGGGAGGCCTGTAGTAAACCCCCAACATTGTGACTGCACCCTTCTTATTCCTGATCTCTACCCATATAGCCTCACTGCCCTCAGAGGTGTCCTCCCGCAGTACAGCTGTGATATTCTCCCTAACCAGTAGCGCAACTCTGCCACCCCTTTTACATCCCCCTCTATCCCGCCTGAAACATCTAAATCCTGGAACGTTTAGCTGCCAATCCTGCCCTTCCCTCAACCAGGTCTCTGTAATGGCAACAACATCATAGTTCCAAGTACTAATCCAAGCTCTAAGTTCATCTGCCTTACCCGTAATACTTCTTGCATTAAAACATATGCACTTCAGGCCACCAGACCCGCTGTGTTCAGCAACTTCTCCCTGTCTGCTCTGCCTCAGGGCCCCACTGTCCCTATTCCCTAGTTCTCCCTCAATGCTCTCACCTTCTGACCTATTGCTCCCGTGCCCACCCCCCTGCCATACTAGTTTAAACCCTCCCGTGTGACACTAGCAAACCTCGCGGCCAGGATATTTATGCCTCTACAATTTAGATGCAACCCGTCCTTCTTATATAGGTCACACCTGCCCCGGAAGAGCTCCCAGTGGTCCAGATAACGGCAGCCCTCCCTCCTACACCAGCTGTTTAGCCACGTGTTTAGCTGCTCTATCTTCCTATTTCTAGCCTCACTGGCACATGGCACAGGGAGTAATCCCGAGATTACAACCCTAGAGGTGCTGTCTTTTAACTTTCTGCCTAGCTCCCTGAACTCCTGCTGCAGGACCTCATGCCCCTTCCTGCCTATGTCGTTAGTACCAATATGTACAATGACCTCTGCCTGTTTGCCCTCCCCCTTCAGGATGCCCCCTACCCATTCGGAGACATCCTGGACCCTGGCACCAGGAGGCAACATACCATCCTGGAGTCTCTTTCACGTCCACAGAAGCGCCTATCTGTGCCCCTGACTATCGAGCCCCCTATTACTATTGCTCTTCTGCGCTTTGACCCTCCCTTCTGAACATCAAAGCCAGCCGTGGTGCCACTGCTCTGGCTGCTGCTGTTTTCCCCTGATAGGCTATCCCCCCCGACAGTATCCAAAGGGGTATACCTGTTCGAGAGGGAGACAACCACAGGGGATTCCTGCACTGACTGCCTGCCCTTTCTGGTGGTCACCCTTTCTCTGCCTGCACCTTGGGTGTGACCACATTTATATAACTGCGATCTATGACGCTTTCCACCACCTGCATGCTCCTAAGTGCATCCAATTGCTGCTCCAACCGAACCATGCGGTCTGTGAGGAGCTCCAGTTGGGTGCACTTTCTGCAGATGAAGCCATCTGGGACGCTGGAAGCCTCCCGGACCTGCCACACCTCACAGTCAGAGCACTGCACCCCTCTAACTGACATTGCATCAATTAATTAAAATTAAACGTTTAAAATTTTTAAAAATATTTTTATTTTTTATAAAGTTACTGTTAACTATCTGTTTCCTAGCACTAGATTTCTAATATAAATGCGAAAGCATTTTAATGCCGAGGATCACCATTTTAACCACTTTCTCAACCTCCCCTGCCATCTTCAATGACTTGTGCATATGTATCCCCATGCCTCTGTTCCTGTACCCCCTTTAGAATTGTATCCTTTATTTTATATTGTATCTCCTTTTTCTTCCGACCAAAATGCATTGTTTCACACTTCTCTGCATCAAATTTCATCTGTTCTGATTCCATTTGCCTTGATATCTATCACTATTGCTCCTCAATTCGCTGTATTTCCAAGTTTTGTGTCATCTGCAGGTTTTCCAGCTTCACACATGACTTTAAATAAACTTGTTCATATTTGGGTGGCTGTATTTTCGATTCAAACCACATGAAAATGATGCCACACTTTAAATAAGAATTCACACAAACAGTAGGAATTGCGACCTCTTGAGGTTTGATTTCCGCACCTTCCACATTTCATTCCACTGACCAGATTGTTGTTTAGAATATTGCAACAATCCCAGTTAATCCTGTGTTGTTTATTCTGCGGTCAGGAAATTGAACATTTTATCTACCGTACTGCCCATCATTTCTCTGGTTTGGAGAGTGGGTTTGCTAAGATGCTCTTCCTCATTTTTGGCAAATAAATCATTGCTCTCAAGAACCATGAATCAAATTTAGATATTAGTAGTGTGGGTCCTCATGTTAATCACAGAACAGGGGCGAGATTCTCCGACCCCCTGTCGGGTCGGAGAATCGCCGGGGGCTGGCGTGAATCCCGCCCCCGCCGTTTGCAGAATTCTCCGGCACCGGAGATTTGGCGGGGGCGGGAATCGCGCCGCGCCGGTTGGCGGGCCCCCCCCCCCGCCGCGACTCTCCTGCCCGGATGGGCCGAAGTCCCGCTGCTAGGATGCCTGTCCCGCCGGCGTGGATTAAACCACCTCTCTTACCGGCGGGACAAGGTGGTGCAGGAGGACTCCGGGGTCCTGGGGGGGGGGGGGGGGGGGGGGGCGCGGGGCGATCTGGCCCCGGGGGTGCCCCCACGGTGGCCTGGCCCGCGATCGGGGACCACCGATCCGCGGGCGGGCCTGTGCCGTGGGGGTACTCTTTTCCTTCCGCCTTCGCCACGGACTCCACCATGGCGGAGGCGGAAGAGACTCCCTCCATTGTGCATGCACGGGAATGCCGTGAGCGGCCGCTAATGCTCCCGCGCATGCGCCGCCCGGAGATGTCACTTCCGCGCCAGCTGGTGGGGCAACAAAGGCCTTTTCCGCCAGCTGGCGGGGTGGAAATTAGTCCGGTGTGGGCCTAGCCCCTCAAGGTTGGGGCTGGGCTCCCCAAGATGCGGAGAATTCCGCACCTTTGGGGCGGCGCGAAGCCCGACTGATTTGCACCGTTTTTGGCGCCGGTCGGCGGACATTGCGCCGATACCGGAGAATTTCGCCCCAGAAGGTCTTGTTAGTCTGGGCAGTTGTGACCTGAGCTGACGGATGATAATTGCGTATTGTTGAATGATAATTTAGATGGTATGCATTGACATGGGACACGTGTGCTCAGCTATATAGAAGCAGGTTGAAACTGGGGATGATGGGTTAGAGGTGCTCGATTTGTAATAATGTGTAGAATGTGCCTCTGTTAGTAAAAGCTTATGGATGAATAAAGGGTTGGTTGCAATTTTATATTCTTCTTCGACTGTTTATCTTAGTTCGAAGAAAAAAGTGGAAAAAAAGAGCCGGCTTTGGGTGGATTTAGCGGGGTGTTTCCCCGTGCCTGCAGTGCCGAGATTGACCTCGCTATTCAATGGGACTCTGCTTGGCTCAGCTCACCGCTGCAGGAAGAGATCGGGGCGCCACCGCAGCCTCTGGACCCCCCCCAAATACACTAATTAATGAGACCACTGGCACCCCACACGCCACCTCCTAATGGCTGGCACCCCGGGACCTGATCCATGACGTGGGCAAGTTGCCAACTGGGCACCTTGGCACTGCAATTCTGGCACCCTGGCAGTGCCCCTGCCAGCCTGGCAGTGCCACCTGGACACCCTGGAAGAGCTAGGGCAGCACCCAGGTGGCACTGCCAGGGTGCCCGGGTGGAATTGGGGGTGCCAGGGTACCACCCTGCCCAGAGCCCGACCACCTGGGGGCCTCCAACCATCTGGGAGACTCCCCCCCCCCCTCCAAGTGCCATTATGCCTGGTCCACGTTTGTGGAAACCAGAGTTAAATGGCCCCTCGGGGAGGTGGCTGAGTTGAGGCCTTTCAATCTCGGGCCTTGGGTAACTCCAGCGTAGATATATTCAAGTGAGACCAACTACTCATTTGAATATGCACATCTGGATCATGCCCATTGAGGGTGACATCCAGATCGCAACACCTCGCGATCCTCTTTAGATCTCGCGAGGTGTAATGAGTTTTGTAAATCTTATGAGACGCCCCTGGCGAGATTCAACAGCCTTGTCACATCCTGAGTTAGGCGCAATGGGGCTGGTAGTTTGCGGTCCGAATATTGGAGCAGGTTACGCTGTTCTTAATTTTTGGGAACATTTTTGTGGACGGAGGAAAGTTTTCATCCTGGTTTACAAATGGGTCACTGTCATTCTTTGGTTTGTGTTACGTTTTGTTGGCAGTCTTCGGTTATGCAGCATCGCTCTAGATTTCAAGCTCAATGGCTTCCAGTTGTAAACATTAATAAAGGTTTGTTCATCTTTAGCTGCTACATTTCTATGCATTTCTATTTATGCTGGCCAGGTGGCACTGCCAGGGGGGGTCTTTGGGGGTCACATCGGAGGGTAGAGAGCTCAGGGTGCCTCTCTTCCTGCCCGAGGAGTTCCAGCCCGCGGAGTTCCAGTGAGGGGAGCTCCTCAGTGCAGGGGAATGGACAAAGTGTAGCTTCAATGGGAGTTCCCCGCTGAGGCCTCGGATTGCAAAAAAGTCCCGATAGTGGGTGTGGTGTTCCTTGGCACTGCGCGCACCGGGAAACACCCGGCTAAAAGCGCCCGTCATGGAGCTTTGATGCAATTTGGTTAGGTCGCGTCCAATATCTCCTGTGTGACTCCGGGTCCTACTTTGTATTCTACTACTCCTGTGAAGAACCTGGAGATGTGTTATTGCATTAGCGGTGCTGTATATATGTAAGCTGTTATTGTCTCAAGCAGTTGAACACATCACCTTCTGACTCGGGTGTAAGAGCTGTCACTTAGCTACACTTGCCACTAAAGTTGCTGAGGAAGTTAAATGGAGTTGTGGTCCAAATCAGCCATGTCTGGCTGAATTACAGAACAGGTTGGAGGGCTGAATGGCCTGGGCCTTTTAAGAAGGACACGGGGAGTCCACGGCAAGTAAAAATAAGAACGAAGATTTATTGACAAACGATACGTATACATTTCCAGATAGACCTCTATGGGGATCCTACTGATCAGCCTTACTGGCCGACCTTATATACACTGGGCAACTGAGACACCCGCCCCTAGCAGGGAGCTCATACTCTGCAAGGAGCAAGAGTAAGACAACCATTCCCACTCGTAGGCCCCGTGCGGAATATTACAACCTGTTCCTGGATTTGTTGGAAATATTTGAAATTTTGAGCATTCCATACAGAGTAGGTGGAGATAAATTCTTCCTATTGGCAGAAGAACCAGAGGACAAATGATTTAAGGTGGACGGTAAAAGAGGGAACAGCGACATGAGGAAATACTTTTCTTTTAAATGGTTAAGATTCCACTTCCTGAGAGGTGGTGAAGCAGATTCAATTGTGGAGTTCTAAAGGGAATTGGATAAGTCCCATTCGATGTGCCTCTGAAGGACCAGGAGGAAGGCAGGACTGGTAAGTGGCACTAGCTGAATTGTTCTTGCAAAAACCCAGCATCGGCATAATGCATCAAATGGCATCTTTCTGTGCTGTAATCATTCTGTGATTTTAGATTCTCAGTCACTTGGTAATAAAGAACTTGAATATCTGTTAAAAAGAGACATGTTGCTGAAGCTTTTTGTCTTGCACTCATCAGGACAACCACAAGAATACCAAATTTCAAACCATCAAAACAATTTGTACTACAGGAAAAAGATTGCTGATTCGTCGGCAAATTGACTTGATTGGCTGAGGTACATCCTTGTGTTTATTCCGAAGAGTTTTGAGTTTTGGTGAAACGTTTTGCCAGTGCATCTCTCGTTTCAGCAATATTTGACATACGTTTTTTTTCCCGTCTAGAATATTTTCAATAGTTGTACAAATTGCAAAAGTTAGAACATTAAAACAACGGAAAAAGAAAGACATTGCAAAAAAAAGTTGCAGCTCAAGCCCACAGTATATTCTGACTGTTCCCCAGCTGATTAACCAAGACGTTCCTGATGTCAAACACACTTATAATGACTATTGTGGATTTGGAAAGTTCTAACCCCCAGCCGAGAGCGAAGAGCCTGTAAACAGATATTCGAGAGTTGTACCAGAAGAAATTGTGGTTCATGTACACATTTCTATTTGTTTTGCAGGGTCAAATTTCTAATGAAAGAATGGTGCAACAGCATGTTATTTCGTGTTATGGAACCACATCAAGCCAGTTAGGAAATAACGAGATGCTACAATGCCAACAATACAAGACTATTGAGCCAATAGTCACAGATCCGATAACTTTCAGGGGAGTGCAAAGCTCCAAGACATGCAACATCCAATTTTAACAGTCGTTAAGCTGCTTCTGAACCACCTTAAAGCAATACTGGCTTCTTATTCCAAAAACAGTCCAAGGGCGTGTGGTGTTGGGTTCTCTGGTGCACAGATGAGCCAACACAGTTGTATGTGGTATAACTCTATTTTATTTTAACTCTTATATACAGTTCGTTCTGGATACTCTGCACGTGCTGTCTCCCTGAGTGTGTTGTGTAGCAGGTCTGTCCTGGTCCTCGTCTCCAGCTAATACTGACCACCAGGTGTCGTGTTTGTGCTTTTATATCTTTCTGTGATTGGTTGTGGTGTTGTGTGTTCTGATTTGTCTGTTGGTGTGTCTACCATGATGTGTGTGTTTGAATATCATGACAGGGCGGACAGGCCGTACTTTAACAAGCTCTCATTAATTCCATCCAAAACAACTGAACAACAGGAATAGCTGAAAGCATGGCAGTTGCCGAAAGAAAAACATTCCCCTTAAAAACAGCAACTGCTTGCATTAACATTGCACCTTTGACACAGGAGTGTTAGCAGACAAAATTCAATACAGAGCCAAATATGGATAAATTTGGATGACCAAATCCTTGGTCCCAAAAAGTGGGATTTTAGGAGCAACTTTAAAAGGAGAGAGCCAGAGAGGTGTAGAGAGCAGGGAGGAGATTCCAGAGCTTAGAGCCCAGGCAGCAGAGCTCGTAGACGCTAATGAGAGGGTGAAGGAAGGGAATGATGATAATCTTTATTGGTGTCACAAGTAGGCTTACATTAACACTGCAATGAGGTTGGGGTCAGAATGGGAGAAATTCAGAGATCTCAAAGGGTTATAGACTTGAAGAGGTTACAAAGGTAGGGAGGGGAAACACCTTGGAGGGATTCCAACCCATGGATGAGAATTAAAACCATAAGAATTAAAGAAATAGGAGGAATAGACGATGTAACCATTCCAGCCTGATCCACCATCCAATGTGATCTTCTGCTTCAACTCCACTTTACCACCCACTCCCCTCCATTCCCTGAAGCCAAATATTTGTCTACCTCAGCTATAAATATACTCAATGATGGAGCATCGCGGGGTAGATAATTCCAAACATTCACAACCCTCAGTGAATTAATTTCTCTTCTCAGTCGTAAATGGCTGACCTCTTTTCCTGAGATTGTGCCCCGATGTTCAAGGCTGTGTTGTCAACCATTTTTGATGAGATTACCTCTCATTCCTCTCTACCGCAGAAGTATAGGTCCAATTGATTTAGCCTTTCACCACAGCTCAATAACCCTCTCATCCCAGGAACCAATCTAGTGAGTCTCCACTGTACCATCTCCAAGGTTGGTCCATCTCTCTTTGAATATGGAGACTGTTATGAAAATTATACTTACCATAAATATTGAGAGGGGGGGGATCGGGAACTTCAACTCCCGGGGCGAGATTCTCCGACCCCCCCCCCCGCCGGTTGCCGGGCACCCCCCGGCGATTCTCCGGCCCGGATGGGCCGAAGTCCCGCTGCTGGAATGCCTGTCCCACCGGCGTGGATTAAACCACCTCTCTTACCGGCGGGACAAGGCGGGCTCCGGGGTCCTGGGGGGGGGGGGGGGGGGGGGGGCGCGGGGCGATCTGGCCCCGGGGGGTGCCCCCACGGTGGCCTGGCCAGCGATCGGGGCCCACCGATCCGCGGGCGGGCCTGTGCCGTGGGATCACTCTTTTCCTTCCGCCTTCGCCACGGTCTCCGTGGAGAGGAGACATGGAGTGGTCCAAAACAAATTTTGTTGGGTGACAGATACAGGTCGCCATTAATTTAAGATAAAAAAGAGAAGAGAAACAGGAGAAGGGCTGCAGGTTGCAGACTTTAAATAAAGCAGAGAGGCAAATGTTGGTGACTGTGCTGCCAAGGTGCCCCTTTGAATTGGCGCTGGAGCGCACACTCGGGAATCCAGGGGCAAGGGATCTCGGAGATGAGCTCGAAACCCTGTGAGCAGGGCTATCGCTGATGCTGTCTGAGTTGGAGTGACCTTTGGAGAGAATTCCAACATTAGGGCACGATCAAATGGCGTCACCGCGCTCGACGCGGTGATGCGATGAGGATGTTAAATCTCATGAATGGCCTAGAATCATAGATGTTTACAGCATGGAAACAGGCCCTTCGGCCCAACCAGTCCATGCCGCCCAGATTTTACCATTAAGCTAGTCCCAGTTGCCCGCACTTGGCCCATAACCCTCTATACCCATCATACCCATGTAACTATCTAAATGCTTTTTAAAAGACACATTTGTACCCGCCTCTACTACTACCTCTGGCAGCACATTCCAGACACTCACTACCCTCTGAGTGAAGAAATTGCCCCTCTGGGCCCTTCTGAAACTCTCCCCTCTCACCTTAAACCTATGCCCTCTAGTTTTAGACTCCCCTACCTTTGGGAAAAGATGTTGACTATCTACCTTATCTATGCCCCTCATTATTTTATAGACCTCTATAAGATCACCCCGAAGCCTCCAATGCTCCAGGGAAAAAAGTCCCAGTCTATCCAGCCTCTCCTTATAACTCAAACCATCAAGTCCCGGCAACATCCTAGTAAATCTTTTCTGCACTCTTTCCAGTTTAATAATATCCTTTCTATAATAGGGTGACCAGAACTGCACACAGTATTCCAAGTGTGGCCGTACCAATGTCTTGTACAACTTCAACAAGACGTCCCAACTCCTGTATTCAATGTACTGACCAATGAAACCAAGCATGCCGAATGCCTTCTTCACCACCCTGTCCACCTGCGACTCCACCTTCAAGGAGCTATGAACCTGTACTCCTAGATCTCTTTGTTCTATAACTCTCCCCAACGCCATTCCCTTAACTGAGTAGGTCCTGGCCTGATTCGATCTGCCAAAATGCATCACCTCACATTTATCGAAATTAAACTCCATCTGCCATTCGTCGGCCCACTGGCCTAATTGATCAAGATCCCGTTGCAATCCTAGATAACCTTCTTCACTATCCACTGTGCCACCAATCTTGGTGTCATCTGCAAACTTACTAACCATGCCTCCTAAATTCTCATCCAAATCATTAATATAAATCACAAATAACAGTGGACCTAGCACCGATCCCTGAGGCACACCACTGGTCACAGGCCTCCAGTTTGAACAACAACCCTCTACAACCACCCTCTGTCTTCTGTCGTCCAGCCAATTTTGAATCCAATTGACAACCTCACCCTGGATCCCGTGAGCTTTAACCTTCTGCAACAACCTACCATGCGGTACCTTGTCAAAGGCTTTGCTAAAGTCCATGTAGACAACGTCTACTGCACTGCCCTCATCTACCTTCTTGGTCACCCCCTCAAAAAACTCAATCAAATTTGTGAGACATGATTTTCCACGCACAAAGCCATGCTGACTGCCCCGAATCAGTCCTTGCCTCTCTAAATGCTTGTAGATCCTGTCTCTCAGAATACCTTCTAGCAACTTACCTACTACAGACGTTAGGCTCACCGGTCTGTAGTTCCCAGGCTTTTCCCTGCTGCCCTTCTTAAACAAGGGCACAACATTCGCCACTCTCCAATCTTCAGGCACCTCACCTGTGGCTGCCGATGATTCAAATATCTCTGTTAGGGGACCCGCAATTTCCTCCCTAGCCTCCCTCAACATCCTGGGATACATTTCATCAGGTCCCGGGGATTTATCTACCTTGATGCGCTTTAAGACTTCCAGCACCTCCTCCTCTGTAATATGCACACTTCTCAAGACATCACTATTTATTTCCCTTAGTTTCCTAACATCCATGCCTTTCTCCACCGTGAATACCGATGAGAAATATTCATTCAGGATCTCACCCAACTCTTGTGGCTCTGCACATAGATGTCCTTGTTGATCCTTAAGAGGCCCTACTCTGACCTAGTTACTCTTTTTCCCTTTCGCGAGATTTGCGAATCTGGGAACGCTTCGCGAGATCTATCAAGATGTTGTGATCTGGATCTCACCCATGCTGGGTGAAATCCAGATCTACATACGTAAGTGAGCCATTGGGCTCATTTAAATATGTTGGCGCCCATTTCCCTGAGGCCTGGGAACGAACACCTGTCCCTAGGGGGCCTTGCCATGGCGCCGTTTAGCACTGGCCCACACAAATATGGACAAGGCATCAACGGCACCTGGAGGGTCTCCTAAACCATTAGAGGCTCCCGGGTCATCGGGCTCTGGGCAGGGTGGTACCCTGGAACTCCTGCTGCCACCTCGGTACCTTGGTAGTGCCAGCCTTGCACCTTGATGGTGCCACCCTGGCAGTGCCCTAGCACTGCCGGGATGCCCAGTGGCACTGCCATGCTGACAGTGACACTGCCAGGGTGCTAGGCCAGCACTGCCAAGGTGTCTGGGTGTCAGGTTGGCTATTTCAGGGATTCGGTCCGGGGATGCCCTGCCCATAAGAGGTGTGTGAGGGGGGTCCTTGAGGACCCCTAAGAGGTAGGTTAGGGCAGTGGAGGGGTCCAGAGTCCAAGGGGGGGGGGGGGGGGGGGTCGAGAGATTGAGGCGGCATTTAAAATCTCTTCCTGCACATCAGCTTGGCAGTCAGGAAGTGAGGTAAGTAGGGTCTCGGCGGGTCATTCCCGACTGAGGCCAGAAAAGACATCAGGGAGGTCATTCTCCGACCCCCCACCGGGTTGGAGAATCGCCGGGGGCTGCCGTGAATCCCGCCCCCGCTGGTTGCCGAAGTCTCCGGCACCGGATATTCGGCGGGGGTGGGAATCACGGCGCACCGGTTGGCGGGCCCTCCCCGGCGATTCTCCGGCCCACGATGGGCCGAAGTCCCGCTGCTGGAATGCCTGTCCCGCCGGCGTGGATTAGACCACCTACCTTACCGGCGGGACAAGACGGCGCGGGCGGGCTCCGGGGTCCTAGAGGGGGCGCAGGGCGATCTGGCCCCGGAGGGTGCCCCCACGGTGGCCTGGCCCGCGATTGGGGCCCACCGATCGGCGGACGGGCCTGTGCCGTGGGGGCACTCTTTTCCTTCCGCCTTCGCATTGGTCTCCACCATGGCGGAGGCGGAAGAGACTCCCTCCACTGCGCATGCGCGGGGATGCCGTGAGCGGCCGCTGACGCTCCCTCGCATGTGCCGCACGGCAAAGTCATTTCCGCGCTAGCTGGCGGGGCACCAAAGGCCTTTCCTGCCAGCCGGCGGGGCAGAAAACACTCCGGTGCGGGCCTAGCCCCTCAAGGTGAGGGCTCGGCCCCTAAAGGTGCGGATCTCCGCACCTTTGGGGCGGCGGGATGCCGGACTGATTCGCGCTGTTTTTGGCGTTTGTCGGCGGACATCGCGCCGATTGCGGAGAATCCCACCCACGGTCACTGACATCCAGATGTGTTATTGGGAAATGGTCGACTCTGCTTTAATGGTACTTTATTGAGGAGTGATGACCGCAGTTTGCCTATTAATTCACATGTACCTCGTATTAACCCTGAGTGTCAAAGATAGATATTGTAAATTACTTTATCTTTCTGACCTTGTACAGCAAAGATTATTTTTGATTATTCCAAGTGTATAACCTCCCCCTTCCCCACCACACTCCATCTGCTCACTCACTCACTGAAACTAACTACATCTCTTTGTAGTCCCACATCTTACATCCCTACCTAGCTTTGCATCAAAGCCAAGTTATTACTCTCAGTCTCCTTGTCTAAATCATCAATAAAGATAGCAGAGGCATTGGCTATAATCTTCCAAAATTACTTGGAATCTGCAAGGCCCCCAGTGTAACGGGCCAAGGACTCCATTCGATTTCCCCCTTACACAGCTGAGGGAACCACTCACGAGACCGTGGCAGACAAGGACCAGTCGGCATGTTTGCCCTTGGTGGTACGCCGCTTAAAGTTGGACTGGCAACGCGTCTGCTGCATGTACCGCCGCGGCCCGGGAGGAGTGCTGCCGAAGTTTCCAGCTGTTTTCACGGAAGGCTTCGGGACAATAAAAGGAGCAGTGGCCAAAATATCAGTGTGGAGGAGGACACACAACCGCGTTATTTCGCACCCACCCAGTGCCGTACTCGCTGCGGCAAAGGTCGACGCAGGACTGGATCGTCTGGAATGCTTGCGCATCATCCGCCCCGCCCACTTCGTCGATTGGGCTGTGCCAGTGGTCCTGATGCTAAAACCCAACGGGCACGCTGATCTCCCATGCTGGAACGCCGCACGGGCACGCTGATCCCACACGCTGGAACGCCGCACGGGCACGCTGATCCCACACGCTGGAACGCCGCACGGGCACGCTGATCCCACACGCTGGAACACCGCACGGGCACGCTGATCCCCCAGGCTATAACACCGCCCGGGCACGCTGATCCCACACGCTGGAACACCGCCCGGGCACGCTGATCCCACACGCTGGAACACCGCACGGGCACGCTGATCTCACACGCTGGAACACCGCCCGGGCACGCTGATCCCACACGCTGGAACACCGCACGGGCACGCTGATCCCACACACTGGAACACCGCACGGGCACGCTGATCCCACACGCTGGAACACCGCCCGGGCATGCTGATCCCCCACACTGGAACACCGCACGGGCACGCTGATCCCACACGCTGAAACACCGCCCGGGCACGCTGGTCCCCCACACTGGAACACCGCACGGGCACGCTGATCCCACACGCTGGAACACCACAGGGGCACGCTGATCCCACACGCTGGAACACCGCACGGGCACGCTGATCCCCCAGGCTATAACACCGCCCGGGCACGCTGATCCCACACGCTGGAACACCGCCCGGGCACGCTGATCCTGCACGCTGGAACACCGCCCGGGCACGCTGATCCCCCACACTGGAACACCGCACGGGCACGCTGATCCCCCAGGCTATAACACCGCCCGGGCACGCTGATCCCACACGCTGGAACACCGCACGGGCACGCTGATCCCCCACACTGGAACACCGCCCGGGCACGCTGATCTCACACACTGGAACACCGCACGGGCACGCTGATCCCACACGCTGGAACACCGCACGGGCACGCTGATCTCACACGCTGGAACACCGCACGGGCACGCTGATCCCCCACACTGGAACACCGCCCGGGCACGCTGATCTCACACGCTGGAACACCGCACGGGCACGCTGATCCCCCACGCTGGAACACCGCCCGGGCACGCTGATCCCCCACACTGGAACACCGCCCGGGCACGCTGATCCCACACGCTGGAACACCGCACGGGCACGCTGATCCCACACGCTGGAACACCGCATGGGCATGCTACACCGCATGGGCATGCTGATCCCACACACTGGAACACCGCACGGGCACGCTGATCCCACACACTGGAACACCGCACGGGCACGCTGATCCTCTCACACTGGAACACCGCACGGGCACGCTGATCCCCCACGCTGGAACACCGCACGGGCACGCTGATCCCCCAGGCTATAACACCGCCCGGGCACGGTGATCCCACACACTGGAACACCGCACGGGCACGCTGATCCCACACGCTGGAACACCGCACGGGCACGCTGATCCCCCACACTGGAACACCGCACGGGCACGCTGATCCCACACGCTGGAACACCGCCCGGGCACGGTGATCCCACACACTGGAACACCGCACGGGCACGCTGATCCCACACGCTGGAACACCGCACGGGCACGGTGATCCCACACACTGGAACACCGCACGGGCACGCTGATCCCCTCACACTGGAACACCGCACGGGCACGCTGATCCCCCACGCTGGAACACCGCACGGGCACGCTGATCCCCCAGGCTATAACACCGCCCGGGCACGGTGATCCCACACACTGGAACACCGCACGGGCACGCTGATCCCACACGCTGGAACACCGCACGGGCACGCTGATCCCCCACACTGGAACACCGCCCGGGCACGCTGATCTCACACACTGGAACACCGCACGGGCACGCTGATCCCACACGCTGGAACATCGCCCGGGCACGCTGATCCCCCATGGGCACGCTGATCTCACACACTGGAACACCGCACGGGCACGCTGATCTCACACACTGGAACACCGCACGGGCACGCTGATCCCACACGCTGGAACACCGTACGGGCACGCTGATCCCCCATGGGCACGCTGATCCCCCACGCTGGAACACCGCACGGGCACGCTGATCCCCCACACTGGAACACCGCACGGGCACGCTGATCCCACACGCTGGAACACCGTACGGGCACGCTGATCCCACACGCTGGAACACCGTACGGGCACGCTGATCCCACACGCTGGAACACCGTACGGGCACGCTGATCACACACGCTGGAACACCGTACGGGCACGCTGATCCCACACGCTGGAACACCGCACGGGCACGCTGATCTCACACGCTGGAACACCGCCCGGGCACGCTGATCCCACACGCTGGAACACCACCGGGCACGCTGACCCCCCACACTGGAACACCGCCCGGGCACGCTGATCTCACACGCTGGAACGCCGCACGGGCACGCTGATCCCACACGCTGGAACACCGCACGGGCACGCTGATCCCACACGCTGGAACACCGCACGGGCACGCTGATCCCACACGCTGGGACACCGCACGGGCACGCTGATCTCACACGCTGGAACACCGCACGGGCACGCTGATCTCACACACTGGAACACCGCACGGGCACGCTGACCCCACACGCTGGAACACCGCACGGGCACGCTGATCGCACACACTGGAACACCGCCCGGGCACGCTGATCTCACACACTGGAACACCGCACGGGCACGCTGACCCCACACGCTGGAACACCGCACGGGCACGCTGATCTCACACACTGCGACACCGCACGGGCACGCTGATCTCACACACTGGAACACCGCACGGGCACGCTGATCCCACACGCTGGAACACCGCACGGGCACGCTGATCTCACACACTGGAACACCGCACGGGCACGCTGACCCCACACGCTGGGACACCGCACGGGCACGCTGATCTCACACACTGGAACACCGCACGGGCACGCTGACCCCACACGCTGGAACACCGCACGGGCACGCTGATCCCACACGCTGGAACACCGCACGGGCACGCTGATCCCCCACACTGGAACACCGCCCGGGCACGCTGATCCCACACGCTGGGACACCGCACGGGCACGCTGATCCCACACACTGGAACACCGCACGGGCACGCTGATCTCACACGCTGGAACACCGCACGGGCACACTGATCCCCCACACTGGAACACCGCACGGGCACGCTGATCTCACACGCTGGAACACCGCCCGGGCACGCTGATCCCACACGCTGGAACACCGCACGGGCACGCTGACCCCACACGCTGGGACACCGCACGGGCACGCTGATCCCACACACTGGAACACCGCCCGGGCACGCTGATCCCACACGCTGGAACACCGCACGGGCACGCTGGTCCCCCACACTGGAACACCGCCCGGGCACGCTGATCCCACACGCTGGAACACCGCCCGGGCACGCTGATCCCACACGCTGGAACACCGCACGGGCACGCTGATCCCCCACACTGGAACACCGCCCGGGCACGCTGATCCCCCACACTGGAACACCGCCCGGGCACGCTGATCTCACACACTGGAACACCGCCCGGGCACGCTGATCCCACACACTGGAACACCGCACGGGCACGCTGATCCCACACGCTGGAACACCGCACGGGCACGCTGATCCCCCACACTGGAACACCGCACGGGCACGCTGATCCCACATGCTGGAACACCGCACGGGCACGCTGATCCCCCACACTGGAACACCGCCCGGGCACGCTGATCCCACACGCTGGAACACCGCACGGGCACGCTTATCTCACACACTGGAACACCGCCCGGGCACGCTGATCTCACACACTGGAACACCGCCCGGGCACGCTGATCCCACACGCTGGAACACCGCACGGGCACGCTGATCCCACACGCTGGAACACCGCCCGGGCACGCTGATCTCACACACTGGAACACCGCCCGGGCACGCTGATCCCACACACTGGAACACATCACGGGCACGCTGATCCCACACGCTGGAACACCGCACGGGCACGCTGATCCCACATGCTGGAACACCGCACGGGCACGCTGATCCCCCACGCTGGAACACCGCCCGGGCACGCTGATCCCACACGCTGGAACACCGCCCGGGCATGCTGATCCCACACACTGGAACATCGCCCGGGCACGCTGATCCCCCACGCTGGAACACCGCCCGGGCACGCTGATCCCACACGCTGGAACACCGCACGGGCACGCTGATCCCCCACGCTGGAACACCGCCCGGGCACGCTGATCCCACACGCTGGAACACCGCCCGGGCATGCTGATCCCCCACGCTGGAACACCGCCCGGGCACGCTGATCCCACACGCTGGAACACCGCCCGGGCACGCTGATCCCACACGCTGGAACACCGCCCGGGCACGCTGATCCCACACACTGGAACACCGCACGGGCACGCTGATCCCCCACGCTGGAACACCGCACGGGCACGCTGATCTCACACACTGGAACACCGCCCGGGCACGCTGATCCCACACGCTGGAACACCGCACGGGCACGCTGATCCCACACGCTGGAACACCGCCCGGGCACGCTGATCCCACACGCTGGGACACCGCCCGGGCACGCTGATCCCCCACACTGGAACACCGCACGGGCACGCTGATCCCACACACTGGAACACCGCACGGGCACGCTGATCCCACACACTGGAACACCGCACGGGCACGCTGATCCCACACACTGGAACACCGCCCGGGCACGCTGATCCCCCACGCTGGAACACCGCACGGGCACGCTGATCCCACACACTGGAACACCGCACAGGCACGCTGATCTCACACACTGGAACACCGCCCGGGCACGCTGATCCCACACGCTGGAACACCGCCCGGGCACGCTGATCCCCCACACTGGAACACCGCACGGGCACGCTGATCCCACACGCTGGAACACCGCCCGGGCACGCTGGTCCCACACGCTGGGACACCGTACGGGCACGCTGATCCCCCACGCTGGAACACCGCCCGGGCACGCTGATCCCCCACGCTGGGACACCGTACGGGCACGCTGATCCCCCACACTGGAACACCGCCCGGGCACGCTGATCCTCCACACTGGAACACCGTACGGGCACGCTGATCCCCCACACTGGAACACCGCACGGGCACGCTGATCCCACACACTGGAACACCGCCCGGGCACGCTGATCCCCCACACTGGAACACCGCCCGGGCACGCTGATCCCCCACGCTGGAACACCGCACGGGCACGCTGATCTCACACACTGGAACACCGCCCGGGCACGCTGATCCCACACGCTGGAACACCGCCCGGGCACGCTGGTCCCACACGCTGGGACACCGTACGGGCACGCTGATCCCACACACTGGAACACCGCCCGGGCACGCTGATCTCACACACTGGAACACCGCACGGGCACGCTGATCCCCCACGCTGGAACACCGTACGGGCACGCTGATCCCCCACACTGGAACACCGTACGGGCACGCTGATCCCACACACTGGAACACTGCCCGGGCACGCTGATCCCACACGCTGGAACACCGCCCGGGCACGCTGATCCCACACGCTGGAACACCGTACGGGCACGCTGATCCCCCACGCTGGAACACCGCCCGGGCACGCTGATCCCACACACTGGAACACCACCCGGGCACGCTGATCCCCCACACTGGAACACCGCACGGGCACGCTGATCCCTCACACTGGAACACCGCACGGGCACGCTGATCCCCCACGCTGGAACACCGTACGGGCACGCTGATCCCCCACACTGGAACACCACCCGGGCACGCTGATCTCACACACTGGAACACCGCCCGGGCACGCTGATCCCCCACACTGGAACACCGCACGGGCACGCTGATCCCTCACACTGGAACACCGTACGGGCACGCTGATCCCACACGCTGGAACACCGTACGGGCACGCTGATCCCACACACTGGAACACCGCCCGGGCACGCTGATCCCACACGCTGGAACACCGCACGGGCACGCTGATCCCACACGCTGGAACACCGCACGGGCACGCTGATCCCACACGCTGGAACACCGCACGGGCACGCTGATCCCACACGATGGAACACCGCCCGGGCACGCTGATCCCCTCACACTGGAACACCGCACGGGCACGCTGATCCCCCACGCTGGAACACCGCCCGGGCACGCTGATCCCCCACACTGGAACACCGCCCGGGCACGCTGATCCCCCACACTGGAACACCGCCCGGGCACGCTGATCCCACACGCTGGAACACCGCCCGGGCACGCTGATCTCACACGCTGGAACACCGTACGGGCACGCTGATCCCACATGCTGGAACACCGCACGGGCACGCTGATCCCACACACTGGAACACCGCCTGGACACGCTGATCCCACACGCTGGAACACCGCACGGGCACGCTGATCCCACACGCTGGAACACCGCACGGGCACGCTGATCCCATACGCTGGAACACCGCACGGGCACGCTGATCCCACACGCTGGAACACCGCACGGGCACGCTGATCCCACACACTGGAACACCGCACGGGCACGCTGATCCCACACACTGGAACACCGCACGGGCACGCTGATCCCACACACTGGAACACCGCACGGGCACGCTGATCCCCTCACACTGGAACACCGCACGGGCACGCTGATCCCCCACGCTGGAACACCGCAAGGGCACGCTGATCCCCCAGGCTGTAACACCGCCCGAGCACGGTGATCCCACACACTGGAACACCGCACGGGCACGCTGATCCCACACGCTGGAACACCGCACGGGCACGCTGATCCCCCACACTGGAACACCGCCCGGGCACGCTGATCTCACACACTGGAACACCGCACGGGCACGCTGATCCCCCACGCTGGAACACCGTACGGGCACGCTGATCCCCCACGGGCACGCTGATCCCCCACGCTGGAACACCGCACGGGCACGCTGATCCCCCACACTGGAACACCGCACGGGCACGCTGATCCCACACGCTGGAACACCGCACGGGCACGCTGATCCCACACACCGGAACGCCGCCCGGGCACGCTGATCCCACACGCTGGAACACCGCACGGGCACGCTGATCCCCCACGCTGGAACACCGCCCGGGCACGCTGATCCCCCACGCTGGAACATCGCACGGGCACGCTGATCCCACACACTGGAACACCGTACGGGCACGCTGATCCCACACGCTGGAACACCGCACGGGCACGCTGATCCCACACACTGGAACACCGCACGGGCACGCTGATCCCCCACACTGGAACACCGTACGGGCACGCTGATCCCACACGCTGGAACACCGCACGGGCACGCTGATCCCACACGCTGGAACACAGCCCGGGCACGCTGATCCCCCACACTGGAACACCGCCCGGGCACGCTGATCCCACACGCTGGAACACCACAGGGGCACGCTGATCCCACACACTGGAACACCGCCCGGGCACGCTGATCCCCCACGCTGGAACACCGTACGGGCACGCTGATCCCACACACTGGAACACCGCCCGGGCACGCTGATCCCACACGCTGGAACACCGCCCGGGCACGCTGATCCCACACGCTGGAACACCGCCCGGGCACGCTGATCCCCCACACTGGAACACCGTATGGGCACGCTGATCCCACACACTGGAACACCGCCCGGGCACGCTGATCCCACACGCTGGAACACCGCACGGGCACGCTGATCCCACACGCTGGAACACCGCATGGGCACGCTGATCCCACACACTGGAACACCGCACGGGCACGCTGATCCCACACACTGGAACACGGCACGGGCACGCTGATCCCACACGCTGGAACACCGCCCGGGCACGCTGATCCCCCACGCTGGAACACCGCACGGGCACGCTGATCCCCCACACTGGAACACCGCCCGGGCACGCTGATCCCACACGCTGGAACGCCGCACAGGCACGCTGATCCCCCACACTGGAACACCGCACGGGCACGCTGATCCCACACGCTGGAACACCGCCCGGGCACGCTGATCCCACACGATGGAACAGCGCCCGGGCACGCTGATCCCACACGCTGGAACACCGCACGGGCACGCTGATCCCACACACTGGAACACCGCCCGGGCACGCTGATCTCACACACTGGAACACCGCCCGGGCACGCTGATCTCACACGCTGGAACACCACCCGGGCACGCTGATCCCACACACTGGAACACCGCACGGGCACGCTGATCCCACACACTGGAACACCGCACGGGCACGCTGATCCCACACACTGGAACACCGCCCGGGCACGCTGATCCCCCACACTGGAACACCGCCCGGGCACGCTGATCCCACACGCTGGAACACCGCCCGGGCACGCTGATCCCCCACACTGGAACACCGCCCGGGCACGCTGGTCCCCCACACTGGAACACCGCACAGGCACGCTGATCCCACACGCTGGAACACCGCAGGGGCACGCTGATCCCACACGCTGGAACACTGCACGGGCACGCTGATACCCCACACTGGAACACCGCACGGGCACACTGATCCCACACACTGGAACACCGCACGGGCACGCTGATCCCACACACTGGAACACCGCACGGGCACGCTGATCCCATACGCTGGAACACCGCCCGGGCACGCTGGTCCCCCACACTGGAACACCGCACGGGCACGCTGATCCCACACGCTGGAACACCACAGGGGCACGCTGATCCCACACGCTGGAACACCGCACGGGCACGCTGATCCCCCACACTGGAACACCGCCCGGGCACGCTGATCCCACACGCTGGAACACCGCACGGGCACGCTGATCCCACACGCTGGAACACCGCACGGGCACGCTGATCCCACACGCTGGAACACCGCACGGGCACGCTGATCCCCCACACTGTAACGCCGCACGGGCACGCTGATCCCACACGCTGGAACACCGCCCGGGCACGCTGATCCCACACGCTGGAACACCGCCCGGGCACGCTGATCCCCCACACTGGAACACCGCACGGGCACGCTGATCCCACATGCTGGAACACCGCACGGGCACGCTGATCCCCCACACTGGAACACCGCACGGGCACGCTGATCCCACACGCTGGAACACTGCACGGGCACGCTGATCCCCCACACTGGAACACCGCACGGGCACGCTGATCCTCCACACTGGAACACCGCACGGGCACGCTGATCCCCCACGCTGGAACACCGCCCGGGCACGCTGATCCCCTACACTGGAACACCGCACGGGCACGCTGATCCCACACGCTGGAACACCGCCCGGGCACGCTGATCCCCCACACTGGAACACCGCACGGGCACGCTGATCTCACACGCTGGAACACCGCCCGGGCACGCTGATCCCCCACACTGGAACACCGCACGGGCACGCTGATCCCACACACTGGAACACCGCCCGGGCACGCTGATCCCACACACTGGAATACCGCACGGGCACGCTGATCCCCCACACTGGAACACCGCACGGGCACGCTGATCCCACACACTGGAACACAGCCCGGGCACGCTGATCCCACACGCTGGAACACCGCACGGGCACGCTGATCCCACACACTGGAACACCGCACGGGCACGCTGATCCCACACACTGGAACACCGCACGGGCACGCTGATCCCACACACTGGAACACCGCACGGGCACGCTGATCCCACACACTGGAACACCGCACGGGCACGCTGATCCCACACGCTGGAACACCGCACGGGCACGCTGATCCCACACGCTGGAACACTGCACGGGCACGCTGATCCCCCACACTGGAAATCCGCACGGGCACGCTGATCCCACACGCTGGAACACCGCACGGGCACTCTGATCCCACACACTGGAACACCGCACGGGCACGCTGATCCCACACGCTGGAACACCGCACGGGCACGCTGATCCCACACGCTGGAACGCCGCACGGGCACGCTGATCCCACACGCTGGAACACCGCACGGGCACTCTGATCCCACACACTGGAACACCGCACGGGCACGCTGATCCCACACGCTGGAACACCGCACGGGCACGCTGATCCCACACGCTGGAACGCCGCACGGGCACACTGATCCCCCACACTGGAACACCGCACGGGCACGCTGATCCCCCACACTGGAACACCGCCCGGGCACGCTGATCCCACACGCTGGAACACCGCACGGGCACGCTGATCCCACACGCTGGAACGCTGTACGGGCACGCTGATCCCCCACACTGGAACACCGCACAGGCACGTGGTTTCCACAGGCTGGACAACCGCCTGGGCACGCGAATCCCACACACTGGAACGTCGCCGGGCACGCTGATCCCACACGCTGAAACGCCGCCCTGGCACACCGATCCCACACGCTGGAACGTCGCCCTGGCGCGCGGATCCGACACGCTGGAACGCCGCCCTTGCGCGCTGATCCCACACACTGGAACGCCACCTGGGCGCGTGGATCTCACACGCTGGAACGCTGCACTGGCGCGCTGATACCACACGCTGGCTGGAATGCCACCCGAGCACGCGGATCCCACAGGCTGGAACGCCGCCCGGGCGCATTGATCACAGACGCTGGAACGCCGCCCGGGTGCGCTGGTCCCACACACTGGAACGCCGCCCGGGCACTTGGATCTCACGCTGGAATGCTGCCCTGGCACGCTGATCCCACACACTGGAACGCCGCCCGGGTGCGCGGATCCCACATGCTGGAACCCTGCCCTGGCGCGCTGGTCCCACACACTGGAACGCCGCCCTTGCGCGCTGATCACACATGCTGTGGGCGGTGGTTGGAGCGGAGCTGTTAGACGGTGTGCAACATGTATTCACCGCCCCCCCAGTCTCACCATGTACACCGTTGTCATTTTCTGGTTTGTCAATCACTTGATGTATATGTTTCTGAGGGGATGCTGGTGGTCATTCCTCTTCCTGGAAAGTACTGATTGTGGACGGTCTGTCTGGATCAGCGCGAGGCTCTTTGTAACTGCATCGGCCTTTTGCCCTAGTGCCCTGTGGTAAGATCTGGCAGGTGGTAATTGCCACGCTAACCAAACCCTAAAGAGAAACCTGGCAAACTATCACAACAATTTTCCAGTTGTATTTTCTTACGAGACCCGTGAGCTTTGTTGACCTGTGAGGATTGCTTCAAGTCCATCGATTTTATGCAGGCAAATGGTGGAAAGGGAAGTAGGGTGGGAGAGTGGAGCAAAAGGTGAACAAGAGAGGGAGGCAAAGGGTGGGGGTGGAGGGTTGGAGAGAAGGCTGTAAAGGGGAGGCAGGCTACAGCTACTCTCTAAGGTACTTCGCACTCATCTCTGAGAGACATCGTTATGAGATAATTCCTCAAGCACATGCTTAGGAGCTATCATTAGATTGAATCCTTTACACTATAACGCCCCCTGAGCATTATCCCCATATTATTTCATACAAACCTTCCTTCAATAAGTATAGGGTAGTCACAAATAAGAAATTCAGCAGAAATGTCCCTATCCAGAGAGGTGGCAACACGATACTAGAATCAAGTTAAGGTGAATAGTATAGATATATTCAAAGGAAGATGAAACAAAATTATAAAATATCACAACCCAGGAGTCCACTTAGCATGTTGAGGCTTTGTGAGAGCTCCTTTGAATAGTAATCCAGTTACTAATCCAGTGTTTCTCTGGTTGGCAACAGCAGCTAGTGGTGTCCCTCAGGGATCAGTGTTGGGCCCACAATTGTTCACAATTTACATAGATGATTTGGAGTTGGGGACCAAGTGCAATGTGTCCAAGTTTGCAGACGACACTAAGATGAGTGGTAAAGCAAAAAGTGCAGAGGATACCGGAAGTCTGCAGAGGGATTTGGATAGGTTAAGTGAATGGGCTATGGTCTGGCAGATGGAATACAATGTTGACAAATGTGAGGTTATCCATTTTGGTAGGAATAACAGCAAAAGGGATTATTATTTAAATGATAAAATATTAAAACTTGCTGCTGGGCAGAGAGACCTGGGTGTGCTATTGCATGAGTCGCAAAAAGTTGGTTTACAGGTGCAACAAGTGATTAAGAAGGCGAATTAAATTTTGTCCTTCATTGCTAGAGGGATGGAGTTTAAGACTAGGGAGGTTATGCTGCAATTGTATAAGGTGTTAGAGAGGCCACACTTGGAGTATTGTGTTCAGTTTTGGTCTCCTTACCTGAGAAAGGACGTACTGGCACTGGAGGGTGTGCAGAGGAGATTCACTAGGTTAATCCTAGAGTTGAGGAGGCTGGATTACGAGGAGAGGTTGAGTAGACTGGGACTGTACTCGTTGAATTTAGAAGGCTGAGGGGGAAATCTTATAGAATCATATAAAATTATGAAGGGAATAGATAGGATAGATGCGGGCAGGTTGGTTCCACTGGCGGCTGAAAGCAGAACTAGGGGGCTTAGCCTCAAAGTAAGGGGAAGCAGATTTAGGACTGAGCTTAGGAGGAACTTCTTCACCCAAAGGGTTGTGAATCTATGGAATTCCTTGCCCAGTGAAGCAGTTGAGGCTCCTTCATTAAATGTTTTTAAGATAAAGATAGATAGTTTTTTGAAGAATAAAGGGATTAAGGGTTATGGTGTTCGGGTCGGAAAGTGGAGCTGAGTCCACAAAAGATCAGCCATGATCTCATTGAATGGCGGAGCAGGCTCGAAGAAGGCCAGATGGCCTACTTTCAGGGGCTGGTTTAGCACACAGCTAAATCGCTGGCTTTGAAAGCAGACCAAGGCAGGCCAGCAGCACGGTTCAATTCCCGTACCAGCCTCCCCGAACAGGCGCTGGAATGTGGCGACTAGGGGCTTTTCACAGTAACTTCATTGAAGCCTACTTGTGACAATAAGCGATTTTCATTTTCATTTCATTTCCTGCTCCTAGTTCTTATGTTCTTACTCGCATTGCTCCCTCTTTTCACTTGACACTACAGTTTTTTTCTCTGTCAAGTATTTATCCAACTCTCTTTTGAAACCTAATATCAAACCTCTTATAAGGCAATGCATTCAAAATCCTAATGACTCATTACTTAAAAATGTTTATCCTCACATCACCTCTGGTTCTTTTGCCAGTTGTCCTAAATCATGCTTCCTCAGGAAACTAAGGAAATTTGGCATGTCCACATTGACTTACCAATTTTTACAGATGCACCATAGAAAGCATCCTATCTGGCTGCATCACAGCCTGGTATGGCAACTGCTCGGCCCAGGACCGCAAGAAACTACAGAGAGCCATGAACACAGCCCAGTCCATCACACAAACCTGCCTCCCATCCACTGACTCTGTCTACACCTCCCACTTCCTGGGGAAAGCGGGCAGCATAATTAAAGACCCCTCCCACCCGGCTTACTCTCTCTTCCAACTTCTCCCATCGGGCAGGAGATACAGAAGTCTGAGAACACAGCTTCTTCCCCACTGTTACATACATAGAAGATAGGAGCAGGAGACGACCTTTTGGCCCTTCGAGCCTGCTCTGCCATTTATCACGATCATGGCTAATCATCCAACTCAATAGCCTAATCCTGCTTTCTCCCAATAACCTTTGATCCCATTCTCCCCAAGTGCTATATCTAGCCGCTTCTTGAATATATTCAAAGCTTTAGCATCAATTACTTCCTGTGGTAATGAATTCCACAGGCTCACCACTCTTTGTGTGAAGAAATGTCTCCTTACATTTGTCCACAATGGTTTACCCTGAATCCTCAGGCTGTGACCCCTGGTTCTGGACACACCTATCATTGGTAACATCTTCCCTGCATCTACCCTGTCTAGTCCTGTTGGAATTTTATAAGTCTCTATGAGATCCCCCCTCATTCTTCTGAACTCCAGCAAGAACAGTCCCAACCTCGTCAATCTCTCCTCATATGACAGTCCCGCCATCCCTGGAATCAGTCTGGTAAACCTTTGCTGCACTCCCCCGAGAGCAAGAACATCCTTCCTCAGAGAAGGAGACCAAAACAGCTCACACTATTCCAGGTGTGGCCTCACCAAGGCCCTGTACAATTGCAGCAACACATCCCTGCTTCTATACTCGAAACCTCTCGCAATGAAGGCCAACATACCATTAGCCTTCTTTACCGCCTGCTGCACCTGCATGTTTACCTTCAGCGACTGGTGCACAAGGACACCCAGGTCCTGCTGCACACTCCCCTCTCCCAATTTACAACCATTCAGATAATAGTCTGCCTTCTTGTTTTTGCTACCAAAGGCACGTTACAACAACACCATTCAAATACTTCTCCAAAGCAAATGCGTCTGCAGACCAATGGAGACTGGGAAGACGGCTCAGGGGTGAGTAATGCATATTTAGAGATGGAAATGCACTTTATTTGGCAGTTCTTTTCTTGAAAGAGATGTGGATGCTTTGAATATAGAAAGTTCCAATGAAAGAACATCCATCTGAAATGTTAACTTGGCTTTTCTCACCACAGATGTTGCCTGTCCAGCTGTGCATCTCCTGGAATCAGTTTTTATTTCAGATCCCTAGCATCTGCAGCATTTTACTTTTGTTCAGTAAATGACATGGGTGATGTAAACAATGCAAGTTACATGCACCAGCCAATTTTGGTGTGTGTATTAATACTCATTAATTACTTCTGGTTCCTCTATCCTGTATTTCCTTTGAAGGTGGGGAATGACTGTTCTGTTACAACAGCCTGTTAACGAGACCTCAGGATAATCATCAATGTGCTTTCGTTGGGCAGCACGGTGGTGCAGTGATTAGCACTGCTGCCTCACGCCGCTGAGGACCCGAGTTCGATCCCGGCTCTCGGTCACTGTCCGTGTGGAGTTTGCACATTCTCCCCGTGTCCGCGTGGGTCTAACCCCCCCAACCCAAAGATGTGCAGGGTAGGTGATTGGCCACGCTAAATTGCCCCTCAATTGGAAGAAAAATAATTGGGTACTTTAAATATAAAAAAAGCAATGCACTTCAGCTAAAAACCAAAAGTCTCATCTGAAGTTAAATTTTTTTTACAATAAATTAAATTTCCATTGCAAATATTTAAACAGCTGTCATATTTTAAGATTGCAGCTGTGAATATGGGAACTCCCATTGCAATCTTTACACAATTAAAATATTGTCAGAAGCCTAAAGCAGCATAACTTAAAGTTAAAAACCATTTAAGACGGAAATGAGCAATTCTTTTTCCCTCAAAATGCGGTTAATGTGTGGAATTCCCGTCCCAGAGAGCAGTGGAGGCTGGGTTACTGAATCTACTCAGGGCTGAGGGAGATAGATTTTTGATGTAGACAAGGGTTATAGGGGGGTCAGACAGGAGAATGGAGTTGGGACCACAACCAGATTGGCCATGGCCTTATTAAATGATGGACCATGTTCAAAGGGCTGAATGGCCTGCTCCCGCTCCTCAGTCCTACGTTTCCTCTGGTCACCACCTCTCCTTTCACTGTTGTGGCGATATTGTTTGAGAGATAAATATTGACCAGGAAAGCAGCAGGACCTTCCCTGCTCTTCTTCAGAAAAGTGGCCATGAAATATTTTATATTCACCCGAGAAAACAAACGGGGCCCTTTTTAATAGCACAAATGATGGATGGCCTCGCTCTGATAGTACATTGTTCCCTCAGCGCTGCAGTGAGGTGTCAGCCTAGACTCAATTAGAACTTGAATTCGCAAGCTTCTGATGTAGAAGCTAGAGGTACCCATTGTGCCACTGCTAATAGCTGAATCCTAAATAAGAATGCAAAGGGCATTTTCTCTTTTGGTTTCAGGTTCCAGCATCCACAGTAATTTGATTTTAGCCAGAGTTGGGACAGCACAGAGCTCTTGTAGGGCTGGAGGGGGTTATGGGGAGGTGCAAGATCATATGGGCATTTGAAAAGTAGACTGAAAACTTTAAAACTGAGGTAATCAGGAGGTAGTGTTGGTCATACATAGAATTTTACATAGAATTTACAGTGCAGAAGGATGCCATTCGGCCCATCGAGTCTGCACCGGCTCTAGGAAAGAGCACCCTACCCAAGGTCAACACTTCCACCCTATCCCCATAGTCCAGTTACCCCAGTAACTCCACCCAACACTAAGGGCAATTTTGGACACTAAGAGCAATTTATCACGGCCAATCCACCTCACCTGCACATCTTTGGACTGTGGGAGGAAACCGGAGCACCCGGAGGAAACCCACGCACACACGGGGAGAACGTGCAGACTCCACACAGACAGTGGCCCAAGCCGGAATCGAACCTGGGAGCTGTGAAGCAATTATGCTATCCACAATGCTACCGTGCAGCCCACCTATGGTCAGGGCATAGGTGTGGAGCTCAGTAGCAAATGGACTGAATCAGGAACTGAGTCACATGACATTACAGAATTGAAAGTAACCAAAAGTCAATGTCAATGAATCAGAGTATAAGTTATATATTAATGTAAAAGAATATAATTAACACAGTGGGCGAGATTCTCCGACCCCCCACCGGGTCGGAGAATCGCCGGGGGCTGGCGTGAATCCCGCCCCCGCCGGTTGCCGAATTCTCCGGCACCGGATATTCGGCGGGGGTGGGAATCGCGCCGCGCCGGTTGACGGGCCCCCCCCCCCCCCGCGATTCTCCGTCCCGGATGGGCCGAAGTCCCGCTGCTAGGATGCCTGTCCCGCCGGCGTGGATTAAACCACCTCTCTTACCGGCGGGACAAGGCGGCAGGGGTGGGCTCCGGGGTCCTGGGGGGGGGAACGGAGCGATCTGGTCCCGGGGGGTGCCCCCACGGTGGCCTGGCCCGCGATCGGGGCCTACCGATCCGCGGGCGGGCCTGTGCCGTGGGGGCACTCTTTTCCTTCCTCCTTCGCCACGGTCTCCACCATGGCGGAGGCGGAAGAGACCCCCTCCACTGTGCATGCGCGGGGATGCCGTGAGCGGCCGCTGACGCTCCCGCGCATGTGCCGCCCGGCAATGTCATTTCCGCGCCAGCTGGCGGGGCACCAAAGGCCTTTTCCGCCAGCTGGCGGGGTGGAAATTAGTCCGGCACGGGCCTAGCTCCTCAAGGTTGGGGCTCGGCCCCCCAAGATGCGGAGGATTCCGCACCTTTGGGGAGGCGCGATGCCCGACTGATTTGCGCCGATTTTGGCGCCGGTCGGCGGACATCGCGCCGATACCAGAGAATTCCGCCCAGTTTCCCTGAATGGATCTACAAAATTTACAGCACTGAATGAATATAAACAAATATGCATTTTTTAAATGTCGACATAAAAATATTAATTTACTGAAGAAACAGCAGCTTCAACCGTTACCTTGTTCAAACCCAAATGTCCTAACCAGTGGGCAAGTCAATACCCTAGATATTTTCCTTGTTATTATTTGGGGAGAATAGACACAAAGTAAAAAGCACCCCACAATAAAATCTGAAAACATTTCCTGCAAGAAGTTTAAAAGCCACAAGAGAGATAAATACATTTGAAAATTAAAACCAGCACAAACGGAAAACAAACGATGCTACAAAGGTCAGACATATCAATGTTGTATTTATTAAACCCATACAGTTGCTACATTTCTGAGCAGGATGGACCACCACCTATACAATCAGCTTATAAAAATATCAAATGAATAATCTATCAAAAGTAATTTGAGGCAATTTACATATTTTAAGAATTGCCAACAGCAGATACTTTCACATACGCACATCCTGTGATATAAAGTCATACAGAAAGGAGGAGCGATGCACATCCGTAGAAAGCTCTAAGACTAACTTATGAAAAACTTCTATCCCAGCAGAATGAACCCCTGTGACAGTTACTAGGTTAACAGGTCCCATTCAGAAAAATGCCTGTTCCAAATGATAAAAATCAAGAAAAGTAAGATTTTAAACACCAGTTTATGCCACAGACATAACAGCAAAATATCCAATTATAAAAACATTTGAATAAAAACTGACACATTGCATATCACAGAGAATGGGTATTTCAATGAATGACAGGTCCTACCTGACAGGAATCTCCCAAATAGTTTGGGGGACATGAGCACACCTCCACATTAGTAGCAGGACTTCCAGTTCCGGAAACTGAGGCTTCCTCAAGTTGAACTTGGCCAAGCGAAAGGCGTTGTGTTTGTGAATAGTAAAGGGCTCTAATTTGTAGTTCTTCCAATTTACTCAATAGTAACATGAAGTCTTCCCTAGTTACTGGATTGTTGATGATAGCATGCCGAAAGTTATCCTATTAATAGAGCAGATAATTAGTACTTCATTTTTAATAGACAAGAATTTGTTATGATGTTACCCGATATCATATTGGAGGAATCTGTATTTTAAACCAGGGGTTCCAGCACAAGTCCAGAACCGAGCAGGTAAACAAGGTGCACATGCTCGGTTCTGATATTCTTTTGATAGCTGCAGGGATTGGGCAATGTCCTGTCAGGAGATGCGGCTGAAACAACAACCTCAGGCCCTGTGTGTGTGTCGAGAAAGTCAGCCCATGTGGCTTTTAGCTGGGAGCTGAGGAGGCAGCAGAAGGTCGTGAGATTTGTGTATCCAGGGCTCAGATTAGCCTTAGGAGGGGGGCAGCGTGGGGCTCACATTAACCTTGAGAGGGGGGGGGGGCAGCGTGGGGCTCAGAAAAGTCCAAGGTGCAGTTGATAACTCCATGCTGTTGAAGAGTTGGTAGCTCAGTGAGGCTGCATTGCTGGTAGCATCTCAGTTAGAGCTCTGAAAAGCCCAGAGTGGGTGTGTGGGAGGGGGCTGGGTGCTGTATAGCAGTTATTGGCAACAGAGCGGCTGACGAATTGTGACTGTGTTTATGTTTAAGTACTGGAGTGCAGCCTGGCCAACTCAGGGAACACACAAGCTCCCTACTACCCTACTTCAGGTGAGCTGAAATAGGGTAGGAGGGAGCTTGTGTGGAACATGATCAATGGATTAGACCTATTGGGCGAAATGGCCAGTTTCTGAGCTGTGAAATTCTATCCAATTTTAGTTCAGTAGAATAATAGATTGTCAATAATGTTATGTTTACCTCTATAAGCTGGACTCGTCCATGATAAACTCGATCAGGAAGTGGATTCCGTGGATCAAAATATACAATGGTCATTTGTTCGCCCTTAAAATAAAAAAGTCTATTTCACCTGATGAAAAGTCTACATTTAGAATTTCTTGTACAGTCTGTATATTCATTATTGTACAATGTTTTAAATTAAAACTATTAACTATTCTACCTTCAAAGTGAAACTTTACTTGAGTGGCAGTTGAGGAATTTGACATTATATTGGAGAACGGGGTAGATCTCACTCTGTCCAGTAACAGATTCCCTGATCTGGTCAGACTCCATACTGGGGCCTTTCCAGAAATCACGCACTTGATCCTCACTGGCCATTCCAAGCTTCACAGATGCACCAGGTGAGATATGGCCAGGAAAGTTAACTTTGGGCAGGTAAGAGAATGTAATAGAATTCCTACAGAGCAGGAGGAGGACATTCGATCCATCTAGTTTGCATCGACCCTCTGGAAGAGCACCCTCCTTAGACCCACTCCCCCCGTAACCCCACTAACCTACTCATCTTTGGACACTAAGGGGCAATCTATCATGGCCAATCCACCTAACCTGCACATCTTTGGTTGGACTGGGGTTTGAAGTGGCGTTTCTTTACTGTGCTGCAACATGTGGATTTGTTTTGTTATTGGCACTCAACTGGCTGGGAACCATTCTGGACAAACTCAAGTGCTAAAATTCCTTACACCACAAATTCAGAATTTTGGTTCCACAAGGATGCGCAGGAATGGAAGGGAGGGGCCAAATGGCCTCCTTCTACACCATAACAGTTCTGTTACTCTGTGCACAGTGGAAACATGAAAGGTCAGCAGAATCATCCTGTGCCAGTTTGCCAAACCCACACAACTGGTAAACTAGTACAGACTCGGGAATGAGAGCAGAGAGAGAGGGCTAAAGGAGGCAATGATTTAGGGGAGGAAAACAGGGCAATATCGAATTCTTCTGAGACTGTGCTAAATTAGCGAATCTCAATCAGGGCAGTGGTTAGGGCACCAGGAGTGATTCTTAACTATTTTGTAAGTGGTTCAGTAATCTGGAGCTTGCGAGAAGGGTCAAGGAAATTTGGAATTCATTGTTGTGTGGCACAATGTACATTGCTTTTGAATTTAAAAGTTTTAAAGTAACTTTGCAAGGTCATTTTTGAGCAAACTAAGTTGGCTGGAACTGAGCGCATGCATACTACAATTCCCTTATTGACTTCATTTGCACGAGTGCACTTTGGATTACAGGAACAGGAAGGGGCCATTCATCCCCTCGAGCCTATTCCTCCATTCAGTAGATCATGGCTGCTCCGTCTTAACTCCCATCTACCTGCCCTGGTTACATTACTTTTAATATCCTTACCAAACAAAAATACAGCAAACGCAGTCTTCAAAATTTCACCGGATTCTGCCGGCCTGAACAGTTTTGAGGGAGTGTTCTCTTGCTGACAGCCGGTTCTTTTTTTAAGGTTCTACCCCCTTGTTCTGGACTTAACTCCACCAGAGAAAACAGTTTCTCTCTATCCATCCTATTAAATCCTGTTACTGTTTAATTACCTGAATTAAATCACCTTATTCCTCTACACTTGAGGAAGTACAGCTTGGTTCGATACAACCGATCTCCATAGTTTAACTCGCTTTCAGCCTGGTCTTTTAATTTTGGTGAATCTGAGCTGTATCCTTTCCAAGGTAATATACTCTTCCTGATGTGCCCACTAACCTGCACATATATGTGATCAGCTCATACATCAGTCTCACCTCCTCACTATCCATACCCTCTATTTTGTCATCTAGGAAGGGTGGTACTCACTCTCAATTCGACATCAGATCTTTTCTCAAGTAAAGTCATCCCTTCACTTGGTAAGCCAAAGGATTTTACTTGATATGTCAGGAAGCCACCATATGATGAGACCTGATGGAAAATAGATGTAAAGTTACGTTTAGAGTCTTGCTTAAGCATTTAGAATTGAGGGCTTTTACCCTTAAAGCTGAGTGGGTTAAAGGGTGATTTGGTAGAGGTCCTCAAGATTATGAAGAGTTCTGAGTAGTTCTGGTGACCTTGTTTGCAGCGGTCAACCTTATGCTAAGGGGAAAAAATTGAAGATACTCATAAATAACCCTCGTCTATTACCCTTCCCAAAGGCAATTCGGGATGGGCAACATATTCAGGCTGCATGTTGAGAAGCTGTGTAAGAATTAAACAAACACTTAAGGGGAGATTAGAAAATTGTAGATAGCAGATGTAACTGTGTCCATAAATTATTTTTATAGGAAATGAAATAGTTGCTTGGTAAAGCAGATGTTAAAGGTGTCCCTGCCCAGAAAAAGGCGTTTCCTCAAAATGGTCTGTGAACTAAGAATTTGTGGTATGTGTGTGTACATAGCCCCTGTTAATTTGTGAATGATCGAATCTAAAATTCATCAACAGCAAAGCGTTAGTCTTGAACAGTCTTAAAAGTTATTTTACAAGAACTGCTGAAAGGAAAGTGTTAACGCAAAACACAGATACAAAGATTAAAATGCAAATAAAGAAAGAAAGATACTTAAAGATGAAATTTCAAATCAGTCCCTTTAACATAAGAACGTAAGGACTAGGAGCAGGAGTCGGCCATCTGGCCCCTCGAGCCTGCTCCGCCGTTCAATGAGATCATGGCTGATGTTTTTGTGGACTCAGCTCCACTTACCCGCCCGCTCACCTCAATCCTTAATTCCTTTACTGTTCAAAAATCTATCTGTCTTTGCCTTAAAAACATTGAACGAGGTAGCCTCAACTGCTTCACTGGGCAGGGAATTCCACAGATTCACAACCCTCTGGGTGAAGAGGTTCCTCCTCTACTCAACCCTAAATCTGCTCCCCCTTATTTTGAGGCTCTGCCCCCTCGTTCTAGTTTCACCCACCAGTGGGAACAACCTCCCTGCTTCTATCCTATCCACTCCTTTCATAACTTTTGTGCCCATTGCTTGAATCCTTCTTTCTTAAGTGAAAGTGTTGAAACTTGAGATTTTGTTCAGCAGCTGCAATGGTTCTGTCGTTGAATATTCGGACGTCTGCCTCTTTAGGTGCAGTGAGCCATGTCAGCAGTTTTTTGCAGAGAGAGGTTTCTTATTCCTCATTAATTCTGGGGTTACAGCACTTGCAGATTGCCTGAACTCTTACAGCAGGACAGTGATTAATTTCCTAATATCTTCCGACTTTAGAGATAAGAGTCTGACAAGGTTTGAATGAACAGAGTAAAGGTGCCATGCTATCTGTCCATACTTACATTTAAGAAAAAAAAGGTTTTAAACCCAACGTAAAGGTTTGAAAATGTTCCGTTAAACGGTTTCCCTTACAATCTGTGATATCATTGTTACACGTTTATCACAAAGGATATGAGTAATGAATCGGAGAGCGAGATTCATCAGGCAGCAGAGACTGGACTAGCTGAATGGCCTGCTACATTTTATGAAATTCCACAACCTTAGGTTTCACTCACCTTGTCTCCCAGGTAGGATTCTGGAGCTAGCCAGTATAGATCACGAATAACATCAGGTAGTTCTTGTACATCAGCAACGACAGTATCACTCCGCTGGTTATAAACAACTGGGACACTTTGCTTATTCGCAGTGAATAAATTCCATTTCTTCATTTGCATATGCTAAAAGAAAGTACAAATCTACACTGCAACATCAATCTTAATCAATTAAACAGTGTTTAGTGTGAAATGGATGCACTCTTATATATTAGCTGATTATCCAATGAACGTGTTGCGAACTGTCCAAATACTGTTCACAATTTTATATTACCAAATGATGGAGACACCAGTGGTGGACAGAGGATTCATTAGAGGGTGATTCCAATCTGAGAGGAAAGGTTGAACAGGCTGGGGCTCCTTTCTCTGGAAAGGAGAAGATTAACTGGTTTTCGATTATTCCATTCGTTTGACAGATTAGATGGAGAGAAGTTTCCACTTTTCGGAGACCAAAACTAACGTCTAAGAATATAAAATAATTACGGGTAAATCCAAAAAAGACTTCAGGGCCTGAATTATCAGCGTGGCAAGTGCTTGGTGCCCATCATCCTGAGAGTCGGTGGGGAACACATCCCATTCAAATTCCTAGGGGTGCACATCTCCAAAAATCTGTCCTGGTCCACCCACGTCGACGCTACCACCAAGAAAGCACAACAGCGGCTATACTTCCTCAGGAAACTAAGGAAATACGGCATGTCCACAT
This sequence comes from Scyliorhinus torazame, assembly GCF_047496885.1. Lineage (NCBI taxonomy): Eukaryota > Metazoa > Chordata > Chondrichthyes > Carcharhiniformes > Scyliorhinidae > Scyliorhinus > Scyliorhinus torazame. The sequence goes on from NC_092717.1 coordinate 246,407,701, forward strand.
TAACCCTGACCAACTTTTACAGATGCACCATAGAAAGCATCCTACCGGGCTGCATCACAGCCTGGTATGGCAACTGCTCGGCCCAGGACCGCAAGAAACTTCAGAGAGTCGTGAACACCGCCCAGTCCATCACACGAACCCGCCTCCCATCCATTGACTCCATCTACACCTCCCGGAGGCTGCCTGGGGAAAGCGGGCAACATAATCAAAGATCCCTCCCACCCGGCTTACTCACTCTTCCAACTTCTTCCATCGGGCAGGAGATACAGAAGTCTGAGAACACGCACGAACAGACTCAAAAACAGCTTCTTCCCCACTGTCACCAGACTCCTAAACGACCCTCTTATGGACTGACCTGATTAACACTACACCCTGTATGCTTCATCCGATGCCAGTGCTTATGTAGTTACATTGTATATGTTGTGTTGCCCTATTATGTATTTTCTTTTATTCCCTTTTCTTCTCATGTACTTGATGATCTGTTGAGCTGCTCGCAGAAAAATACTTTTCACTGTACCTCGGTACATGTGACAATAAACAAATCCAATCCAATCCCCACAACATTGACAGGCCCACTGACATTGCTGGCAGCAGGCGGGACTTGGTCTTGGACAGATGTCCTGCCTTGGGGAAATTGACGGACCGCTCAATTCCAGGGGCAACATCCTGGAACTTCCTCCCTAACAGCACTGCAGGTGTACCTACACCACAGGTACTGCAGCGGTTCAAGAAGGCAGCTCACCACCACCTTCTAAAGGGTAACTAGAGGTGGGCAATAAATGATGGCCTAACCTGTGATACCCACATCCCGTAAATGAATTTTTAAAAAGCCGCTGGTTTACTGCTGAAGCATTGTCCAGTAAATGTTACTGAATGTTTATAGATATTAAAATCTATACGGTGTTGTGTAGGTTAAGACTGGAACTGTTTAAAGTAGTCATACTCTGGAAAGCCAGTGCCTCAGTTAGGTGTACTTCTAGTTTAATGTTTTTTTCTTCTCTTTCTTAATAAACATTTACTTCATTAAAATCATCAGAGTTAGGGTTACCATTTTCTGGATATCAAACCTCACCTCATATGATACAAATATGATACAACACACTTGAGGATACTTGTTTCAAGTTTCCCTCTGGGGATTGAACAACTCAGCATTTACTATCAATAGTACCCTTAACATTACAAAGAATTATATAAAATGTACACGTAATATTATTCAGATCAAATGGATCTGGCCTGGAAACATATTGCTGTAGTTTCATTGTTTGTGTCAAAATGCTGTAAGCTGTGTGTGTGTGTGCACCAACACCACATGGACAGCAGTGGTTGAAGAAGGAAGTTCACCCAATCCTTTCAAGAGCAATTATTTTCTTTGTTGGAGAGGACTTAGGAAACTTCCCAAAGGTATGTGAAAATCAATAGGTGAAGGGGAAGGAGGAATGTGAAAGATCATCATTAGGGAAAAGGTGCCGGGAAAACTAGGAAGACCTAAAGGTTGACAAGTCCCCAGGGGCAGATGGCCTGCATCCTAGAGTCTTAAAAGAAGTGGCTGTAGAGATAGTGGAGTGGAGGAGCTCCTGGGGGGGGGGGGGGGGGGGGGGGGGGAACAAAGTTGAGTCCCGCTCCTCGCCAAGAACTTGTATCCAAGCGCGCAATTCGTGTGTTTCGGCCCCCCGCAATAAGAGTGGGGACGAAAAAGAACCCGGACTCCAAAGCAAAATAAAGTGGGAGACCTGGGCGCTCGGGAACAGTGCGATCCGGCCCCTCCTCCCCACGCACGGCAGGAGAATGCGGGGTAAGACGGGCGGCGGCCCAGACCAAAAGGGGGACCGAGCCAACAGCAAAGATCAACGCCCCCCCCCCAACGCCACCGACAGAAGAATGCAGGGTAAGACGGGCGGCGGCCCAGACCAAAAGGGGGACCGAGCCAGCAGCAAAGAGCGACCCCCCCCCTCCGATAACGGGCCAGACACCATTGGAGGTCCCTCCCCCCGGTGAAGGAGCCCCCTTCCCCCCCCCCCCCACAGGCCACCCCCCGACCGCTCCCGCAGAGTTCCCACCGGCAGTGACCAGGGGTGAACGGCGCCGGCGGGACTCTGTCATATTGGAGCGGCCGCTCGGCCCATTCGGGCCGGAGAATCGTCGGCCCCGCCGATTCCAGCGGCCCGCGGCCGGCACCGCGCCAAACGCGCCGGCACAAATGGCGCTGATTCTCCGCACCTTAGAGAATCGCGCGCCGGTGTCGGGGCGGCGTGGCCCGGTCGCGGTGATTCTCCAGCCCAGCGCGGGGCTCAGTTTCATTCCGGTTTATGAGGACATTGGGGCAGACCTAGTCAGGAGACGGCTGAATTCAACAGAGCGAAAGCAGCTCTTCACAGGAACGACGTGCGTTTTGGTATGCTGTAGCCAGCGAACCTCTGGGTCACATACCAACAACGAGAATACTTCTTCACCGCCCCCGCCACGGCGAGCGCACACTGAACAAAAAGCAAACCACTACCCGAGGGACCGCTTCAGGTGGGAGGCCAGGCCCCAGCACGAGGGAAACGAGAGTAGCGGAGAAGGGAGAGCAAGCAAGAGGCGTGCAGGGTAGGATGGGGGAAGAGCGGACAGAAAACCGTAGAGGCCGGGCAAGGGAGAAGCGAGACAGTAACTCCCGAGAGGGGGGCCACCGTACAAGCAGGAAAGCTAGCGCCGGGGGCATGCAACAAAGCAGGGCCGCAGCGCGCCCCCAACAGGGGGGAAGGCGCCAGGCAGGGGGTGGGGGGGGGCCCTTAACAGAGGCGGGAGAGCAAACGGGGATAGGAACAGGGGAAAGAGGGACAAAAGAGGGGTATACGGGAGAGGAGGGAAAAAGCGGGGGAAAGGGGGGGGGGGGGGGCACGGGGAAGGAGGGACAAACAAGGCTAGAAAGGGTATAACGATCGGGCTACAAAGTGCCACAACCAAGGGCTCGGAACAAGGAATCGCTGCAAGCACCCACCCAGTATGGTCTCTGGGCGAAGGGAGACCCCAGAGTGCGGGGGACTACCCGCTTGGTGGATGCACAGTGGGCGGCCATGTCGGGTGCCCCCTGGACAAAGGGAAACCCTCCCGAAGCACAGGGACCCGGCCGCATGGAGAGAGCAGTGACAGCAGCCATCCTGGGCGGTCCCCTAACAAAGGGAAACCCCGGAGGGCAGGGGCGCGACCACCAGGTAAGTATGGTTAATCCCACAGGAGCGAGGGGACAGAAGCTCCCCACCAGGATAGTCACCTGGAACGTAAGGGGACTCAACGGCCCAGTGAAAAAATCCAGAGTCCTCACCCACCTGAGAAATATGAAGGCCGACATAGTCTTCCTCAAGAGACACACCTGATAGAGCAGGACCGACTGTGGGTAAGAAAGGGCTGAGTGGGACAAACCTACCATTCCTGTTATGGGACGAGGGCCAGGGGGGTGGCAATACTGATCAGCAAGAGGACGCTGTTTACGGCGGACTTCTACAAAATACTGGCCCCGCAGCTGCGGGAGATGTTCACAGACTCGCTAGCGAGGAGCACACTGCCACCCACACTAGCACAGGCCTCAATCACACTCATACCTAAGAAAGATAAAGACCCAATGGAATGTGAGTCATACAGACCCATCTCACTGCTGAACGCAGATGCCAAAATACTGGCCAAAATCCTAACCAAAAGGCTAGAAGACTGCGTACCAGAGGTGGTCGCAGAGGACCAGACTGGCTTTGTCAAAGGTAGACAGCTTACCTCGAACATTAGGCGCCTGCTGAACGTGATAATGACCCCTCCGGGGAGAGAATACCAGAGGTGATCGTCTCCCTAGACCCAGAAAAGGCCTTTGACAGGGTCGAATGGAAATACCTCATAGAGGTACTGGAGCGGTTTGGGCTTGGAACAGGGTTCACCACCTGGATAAAACTCCTATACAACGCTCCCATGGCGAGCGTACAGCCCAACAACACCAACTCCCGATACTTCCAGCTGCTCAGGGGCACCAGACAAGGATGCCCACTGTCCCCGCTGCTGTTCGCTCTAGCGATCGAACCACTAGCAATCACGCTCAGAGCAGCAAAAAGCTGGAGGGGGATCCGAAGGGGAGGCAGAGAGCACAGAGTCTCACTCTATGCAGATGACCTGCTCCTCTACATTTCAGACCCACAGAGCAGCATGGACGGAATCATCGCGCTCCTGAAAGAGTTTAGCGCCTTCTCGGGCTACAAACTCAACATGAGCAAAAGCGAGATCTTCCCGGTACACCCACAAGTAGGCGGGGCAGCCCTAACGGGACTGCCGTTTAAACAAGCCCAACAAAAATTCCACTGCCTGGAGATCCACATAGCCCACGACTGGAAAGGGATCCACAAATGGAACCTCACCAGTCTGACAGAGGAAGTAAAAAAGGACCTGCAAAGATGGAACACACTCCCACTCTCCCTCGCGGGGAGAATCCAGACGATCAAAATGAACGTACTGCCCACTCTTCCTACTCAGATCCATCCTGATCTACATCCCCAAGGCCTTTTTCAAAGCACTGGACAAACTAATCATGGCGTTCGTATGGGGGGAGGGGGGGGGGAAAGAATGCTAGGATCCCAAAGAAGGTCCTACAAAAAACAAAATCCAGTGGTGGGGGGGGGGGGCTAGCCCTCCCAAACCTACAATTCTACCACTGGGCGGCGACGGGAATGGCGGACAAAGCTCCCATCTGCAACAACAAGCGCTGACTGACGCCACCTTCAAAAAGTGGGGACAGGACGGAGGGACACTGACAGTCAGGGACCTATACACGGACGGCAGGATCGCAACACTGGGCGAACTGACAGAGAAGTTTCGGCTGGCCGGGGGGAATGAGCCAAGGTAACTGCAACTCAAAAACTTCCTACGAAAGGAGATAAGGACGTACCCACCACCGCCACGACAGATATTGCTGGAAGAGTTACTGGACGCAAGCATCCTAGATAAAGGGAACTGTAGCGACATATATGACCAACTGGGAGAGAGGGCCGATACCGTACTGCACGCAACAAGAACGAAATGGGAGAAGGACCTGGGGATTGAAATAGGGTGGGAACTCTGGAGCAAAACACTGCACAGGGTCAACACCACCTCCACAGCGCAAGGCTCAGCCTGACGCAACTAAAAGTGATAGGTTCTTCCCGGAGGTGGAGAATAGATGTGAACGGTGCCAAGGAGACCTGGCCAACCACGCCCACATGTTCTGGTCTTGCCCCAGGCTTGCGGGGTACTGGACAGCCTTCTTCGAGGCAATGTCCAAAGTGGTGGGGGTGAGGGTGGAGCCATGCCCGAAAGTGGCGGTCTTCGGGATTTCAGACCAGCCAGATCTATTCCTGGGGAGGAGGGCAGACACCCTTGCCTTTGCCTCCCTGATCGCCCGCAGTAGAATCCGGTTCGGCTGGCGGTCAGCAGCACCACCCAAAGCTGCAGACTGGCTGGCGGTCAGCACCACCCAAAGCTGCAGACTGGCTGGCGGTCAGCACCACCCAAAGCTGCAGACTGGCTGGCAGTCAGCACCACCCAAAGCTGCAGACTGGCTGGCGGTCAGCACCACCCAAAGCTGCAGACTGGCTGGCGGTCAGCAGCACCACCCAAAGCTGCAGACTGGCTGGCGGTCAGCAGCACCCCCCAAAGCTGCAGACTGGCTGGCGGTCAGCAGCAGCACCCAAAGCTGCAGACTGGCTGGCGGTCAGCAGCAGCACCCAAAGCTGCAGACTGGCTGGCGGTCAGCAGCACCACCCAAAGCTGCAGACTGGCTGGCGGTCAGCAGCACCACCCAAAGCTGCGGACTGGCTGGCGGTCAGCACTGCCCAAAGCTGCAGACTGGCTGCCGGTCAGCATTGCCCAAAGCTGCAGACTGGCTGGCGGTCAGCACTGCCCAAAGCTGCAGACTGGCTGGCGGTCAGCAGCACCACCCAAAGCTGCAGACTGGCTGGCGGTCAGCAGCACCACCCAAAGCTGCAGACTGGCTGGCGGTCAGCAGCAGCACCCAAAGCTGCAGACTGGCTGGCGGTCAGCAGCACCACCCAAAGCTGCAGACTGGCTGGCGGTCAGCACCACCCAAAGCTGCAGACTGGCTGGCGGTCAGCACCACCCAAAGCTGCAGACTGGCTGGCGGTCAGCACTGCCCAAAGCTGCAGACTGGCTGCCGGTCAGCATTGCCCAAAGCTGCAGACTGGCTGGCGGTCAGCACTGCCCAAAGCTGCAGACTGGCTGCCGGTCAGCATTGCCCAAAGCTGCAGACTGGCTGCCGGTCAGCACTGCCCAAAGCTGCAGACTGGCTGGCGGTCAGCACCACCCAAAGCTGCAGACTGGCTGGCGGTCAGCACTGCCCAAAGCTGCAGACTGGCTGCCGGTCAGCATTGCCCAAAGCTGCAGACTGGCTGGCGGTCAGCACTGCCCAAAGCTGCAGACTGGCTGCCGGTCAGCACTGCCCAAAGCTGCGGACTGGCTGGTGGTCAGCACCACCCAAAGCTGCGGACTGGCTGGCGGTCAGCACTGCCCAAAGCTGCAGACTGGCTGGCGGTCAGCAGCACCGCCCAAAGCTGCAGACTGGCTGGCGGTCAGCACCCCCCAAAGCTGCGGACTGGCTGGCGGTCAGCAGCACCCAAAGCTGCAGACTGGCTGGCGGTCAGCAGCACCGCCCAAAGCTGCAGACTGGCTGGCGGTCAGCACCCCCCAAAGCTGCGGACTGGCTGGCGGTCAGCAGCACCCAAAGCTGCGGACTGGCTGGCGGTCAGCACTGCCCAAAGCTGCAGACTGGCTGGCGGTCAGCACCCCCCAAAGCTGCGGACTGGCTGGCGGTCAGCAGCACCCAAAGCTGCAGACTGGCTGGCGGTCAGCACCACCCAAAGCTGCGGACTGGCTGGCGGTCAGCAGCACCCAAAGCTGCGGACTGGCTGGCGGTCAGCACTGCCCAAAGCTGCAGACTGGCTGGCGGTCAGCAGCACCACCCAAAGCTGCGGACTGGCTGGCGGTCAGCAGCAGCACCCAAAGCTGCAGACTGGCTGGCGGTCAGCACTGCCCAAAGCTGCAGACTGGCTGGCGGTCAGCACTGCCCAAAGCTGCGGACTGGCTGGCGGTCAGCACCCCCCCAAAGCTGCAGACTGGCTGGCGGTCAGCACCGCCCAAAGCTGCAGACTGGCTGGCGGTCAGCAGCACCACCCAAAGCTGCGGACTGGCTGGCGGTCAGCAGCAGCACCCAAAGCTGCAGACTGGCTGGCGGTCAGCACTGCCCAAAGCTGCAGACTGGCTGGCGGTCAGCACCACCCAAAGCTGCAGACTGGCTGGCGGTCAGCACTGCCCAAAGCTGCAGACTGGCTGGCGGTCAGCACCCCCCAAAGCTGCAGACTGGCTGGCGGTCAGCAGCACCACCCAAAGCTGCAGACTGGCTGGCGGTCAGCACCCCCCAAAGCTGCGGACTGGCTGGCGGTCAGCAGCACCCAAAGCTGCAGACTGTCTGGCGGTCAGCACTGCCCAAAGCTGCAGACTGGCTGGCGGTCAGCACTGCCCAAAGCTGCAGACTGGCTGGCGGTCAGCACTGCCCAAAGCTGCAGACTGGCTGGCGGTCAGCACTGCCCAAAGCTGCGGACTGGCTGGCGGTCAGCACCCCCCCAAAGCTGCAGACTGGCTGGCGGTCAGCACTGCCCAAAGCTGCGGACTGGCTGGCGGTCAGCAGCACCACCCAAAGCTGCAGACTGGCTGGCGGTCAGCACTGCCCAAAGCTGCAGACTGGCTGGCGGTCAGCAGCACCACCCAAAGCTGCAGACTGGCTGGCGGTCAGCAGCACCACCCAAAGCTGCAGACTGGCTGGCGGTCAGCAGCACCACCCAAAGCTGCGGACTGGCTGGCGGTCAGCACCACCCAAAGCTGCAGACTGGCTGGCGGTCAGCACCCCCCAAAGCTGCGGACTGGCTGGCGGTCAGCAGCACCACCCAAAGCTGCAGACTGGCTGGCGGTCAGCAGCACCACCCAAAGCTGCAGACTGGCTGGCGGTCAGCAGCACCACCCAAAGCTGCAGACTGGCTGGCGGTCAGCACCCCCCCCCCCCCCCCAAAGCTGCAGACTGGCTGGCGGTCAGCACCACCCAAAGCTGCGGACTGGCTGGCGGTCAGCAGCACCCAAAGCTGCAGACTGGCTGGCGGTCAGCACCCCCCAAAGCTGCGGACTGGCTGGTGGTCAGCAGCACCACCCAAAGCTGCAGACTGGCTGGCGGTCAGCACCGCCCAAAGCTGCGGACTGGCTGGTGGTCAGCAGCACCACCCAAAGCTGCAGACTGGCTGACGGTCAGCACCGCCCAAAGCTGCAGACTGGCTGGCGGTCAGCAGCACCCAAAGCTGCAGACTGGCTGGCGGTCAGCAGCACCCAAAGCTGCAGACTGGCTGGCGGTCAGCACTGCCCAAAGCTGCAGACTGGCTGGCGGTCAGCAGCACCACCCAAAGCTGCAGACTGGCTGGCGGTCAGCACCACCCAAAGCTGCAGACTGGCTGGCGGTCAGCACTGCCCAAAGCTGCAGACTGGCTGGCGGTCAGCACTGCCCAAAGCTGCAGACTGGCTGCCGGTCAGCACTGCCCAAAGCTGCAGACTGGCTGGCGGTCAGCAGCACCGCCCAAAGCTGCAGACTGGCTGGCGGTCAGCACCCCCCAAAGCTGCGGACTGGCTGGCGGTCAGCAGCACCCAAAGCTGCGGACTGGCTGGCGGTCAACACCACCCAAAGCTGCAGACTGGCTGACGGTCAGCACCACCCAAAGCTGCAGACTGGCTGGCGGTCAGCAGCACCACCCAAAGCTGCGGACTGGCTGGCGGTCAGCACCACCCAAAGCTGCAGACTGGCTGGCGGTCAGCAGCACCACCCAAAGCTGCAGACTGGCTGGCGGTCAGCACTGCCCAAAGCTGCAGACTGGCTGGCGGTCAGCAGCACCACCCAAAGCTGCAGACTGGCTGGCGGTCAGCAGCACCACCCAAAGCTGCAGACTGGCTGGCGGTCAGCAGCACCACCCAAAGCTGCAGACTGGCTGGCGGTCAGCAGCACCACCCAAAGCTGCAGACTGGCTGGCGGTCAGCACCCCCCAAAGCTGCAGACTGGCTGGCGGTCAGCAGCACCGCCCAAAGCTGCAGACTGGCTGGCGGTCAGCAGCACCCAAAGCTGCAGACTGGCTGGCGGTCAGCACCACCCAAAGCTGCGGACTGGCTGGCGGTCAGCAGCACCACCCAAAGCTGCGGACTGGCTGGCGGTCAGCACCACCCAAAGCTGCAGACTGGCTGGCGGTCAGCAGCACCCAAAGCTGCAGACTGGCTGGCGGTCAGCAGCACCCAAAGCTGCGGACTGGCTGGCGGTCAGCACTGCCCAAAGCTGCAGACTGGCTGCCGGTCAGCACTGCCCAAAGCTGCAGACTGGCTGGCGGTCAGCACTGCCCAAAGCTGCAGACTGGCTGCCGGTCAGCACCACCCAAAGCTGCGGACTGGCTGGCGGTCAGCACCACCCAAAGCTGCAGACTGGCTGGCGGTCAGCACTGCCCAAAGCTGCAGACTGGCTGGCGGTCAGCACCCCCCAAAGCTGCGGACTGGCTGGCGGTCAGCAGCACCCAAAGCTGCGGACTGGCTGGCGGTCAGCAGCACCACCCAAAGCTGCAGACTGGCTGGCGGTCAGCACCACCCAAAGCTGCAGACTGGCTGGCGGTCAGCAGCACCCAAAGCTGCAGACTGGCTGGCGGTCAGCAGCACCCAAAGCTGCGGACTGGCTGGCGGTCAGCACTGCCCAAAGCTGCAGACTGGCTGCCGGTCAGCACTGCCCAAAGCTGCAGACTGGCTGGCGGTCAGCACTGCCCAAAGCTGCAGACTGGCTGCCGGTCAGCACTGCCCAAAGCTGCAGACTGGCTGCCGGTCAGCACCACCCAAAGCTGCGGACTGGCTGGCGGTCAGCACCACCCAAAGCTGCAGACTGGCTGGCGGTCAGCACTGCCCAAAGCTGCAGACTGGCTGGCGGTCAGCACCCCCCAAAGCTGCGGACTGGCTGGCGGTCAGCAGCACCCAAAGCTGCGGACTGGCTGGCGGTCAGCAGCACCACCCAAAGCTGCAGACTGGCTGGCGGTCAGCAGCACCACCCAAAGCTGCAGACTGGCTGGCGGTCAGCAGCACCCAAAGCTGCAGACTGGCTGGCGGTCAGCAGCACCGCCCAAAGCTGCAGACTGGCTGGCGGTCAGCAGCACCGCCCAAAGCTGCAGACTGGCTGGCGGTCAGCAGCACCGCCCAAAGCTGCAGACTGGCTGTCCGAACTCTCGGAATCTCTCCAAATGGAGAAAATCAAATTTGCCATCCGAGGGTCAGACAACGGCTTCCACAGAACGTGGGAGCCATTCATCCAATTGTTCTGGGACCTGTTAGTGGCCAATAAACAAGCAGAAGAATAGCCAGGTAGCCAAGAAACAGGGGAAAGTCGCCAAACGTGAGAGGGAGAGATAGACCGGGAGGGGGGGGTGGCGGGCGGCAGCTAAACCTAAGAGGAAAGAAAGGCGAACCATAGGAGGGGGGGAGGGGCATAAGGCGGGGGGGGGGGGGGGGGGGGGGTGAAGGGAGGGGGGGAGGAAGAGTTTACTGGAAAGGCCAACATTTATTTTTTTAATAAACATTTTATTGAGGTATTTTTTGGTATTATAACAAACACAATAAACAATGTACATGAAACTATAAACATAGTGCAAAAGCTGTCTCCCTCCCTTACAGGTCCCACCTTTATTAACCCCCTCCCCTCTAAGCTAAACTAACCCCCCTTCTGCTGCCGATTAATTTTCCACGAAGAAGTCGACGAACGGTTTAAAGATGGGGAGACATTGAAACACGAACAGGGATCTCGGGAGAACCGTCACCTTCACTGTCTGCACCCTTCCAGCCAGTGACAACGGAAGCGTGTGTCCCATCTCCGAAAATCGTCCTTCGTTCGGTCGACTAGCCGGGCCAGATTTAATTTATGCAGCCGGTCCCATTCCCACGCCACTTGAATGCCTATATACCTAAAGCTTCCCCCTACTAATCTAAACGGCAGCTCCCCCAATTGCCTCTCCTGTCCCCTCGCCTGGACCACAAACATCTCACTTTTCCCCATATTTAGCTTATACCCCGAAAACCAGCCAAATTCTCCTAGAATTCTCATGATTTCTTCCATCCCCTTTATTGGGTCCAATACATTCAGAAGCAGGTCGTCTGCATAGAGCGAGACTCTGTGTTCCACCCTCCCCCGAACCAGCCCCTTGAGGCTCTCAGAGCAATTGCCAAAAGCTCTATGGCTAGCGCGAACAACAGTGGGGAGAGGGGGCATCCCTGTCTCGTCCCCCGGTGCAGTCTAAAATAGTCCAATGTTGTCCTATTCGTCCGTACACTTGCCACAAGAGCCTGATACAGCAACCTGACCCAGTCAATAAAGTCCCGCCCGAATCTGAACCGTCCCAGTATCTCCCACAGATAGTCCCATTCTACCTGATCAAAAGCCTTTTCTGCATCCAATATGATCACTACCTCCATCTCCCTACCTTCCGGGGGCATGATCACGTTTAATAGCCTTCTTACATTGACCACCAACTGCCTACTCTTAACAAACCCCGTCTGGTCCTCCCAAATAACGTCCGGAACACAATCCTCAATCTTGGCCAGCAGTTTGGCGTCCACATTCAACAGGGATTTTGGCCTGTAGGACCCACACAGCTCCGGGTTCTTGTCCCACTTCAGAATCAGCGAAATCGTGGCCTGTGACATTGTCGGGGGCAGCACCCCTCTTTCCCTTGCCTCATTGAACATCCTCATCAACACCGGCCCCAATATCCCAGAGAACTTTTTATAAAACTCCACGGGGGGGTACCCGCCCTGGTGTGTTTCCCACCTGCATGGCCTTCAGACCCTCCACTATCTCTTCCAACCCGATCGGGGCCCCCAGCCCTTCTACCAGCTCCCCGTCAACCTTTGGGAAATTCAGCCCCTCCAAGAAGTGCCTCATCCCCTCCGGCCCCGTAGGGGGTTCCGACCTACACAACCGACTGTAGAAATCCCTAAATGCCTTATTCACCCCTGCTGAATCTCCAACCAGGTTCCCATCTCCGTCATTTATTTCCCCTATCTGGCTGCCTCCCTCTTTCTGAGCTGCTGTGCAAGCATCCTGCTGGCCTTCTCTCCATACTCATAGATCGCCCCCATCGCCTTTCTCAGCTGCTCCACTGCCCTCCCTGTGGTTAACAACCAAACTCTGCCTGGAGTCTCCGCCGTTCCCTTAAAAGCCCTGTCTCTGGGGTCTCCGCATACCTCCTATCGATCTGTAGTATCTCCTCAACCAGTCGGTCCGTCTCTGCCCTGTCCACCTTCTCCCTATGGGCCCCTATCGAGATCAGCTCTCCTCTGACCACCGCCTTCAGTGATTCCCAGACCACCGCTGCTGAAATTTCCCCAGTGTCATTGACCTACAGGTAGTTCTGAATACAGGGCGACATTCTCCGACCCCCCGCCGGGTCGGAGAATTGCCGGGGGCTGGCGTGAATCCCGCCCCCGCCGGTTGCCGAAGTCTCCGGCACCGGATATTCGGCGGGGGCGGGAATCGCGCCGCGCCGGTTGGCGGGCCCCTCCGCTCGATTCTCCGGCCCGGATGGGCCGAAGTCCCGCCGCTAAAATGCCTGTCCCGCCGGCGTAAATTAAATCACCTACCTTACCGGCGGGACAAGGCGGCGCGGGCGGGCTCCGGGGTCCTGGGGGGATGCGGGGCGATCTGACCCCGGGGGGTGCCCCCACGGTGGCCTGGCCCGCGATCGGGGCCCACCGATCCGCGGGCGGGCCTGTGCCGTGGGGGCACTCTTTCCCTTCCGCCTCTGCCACGGTCTCCACCATGGCGGAGGCGGAAGAGACTCCCTCCACTGCGCATGCGCGGGAAACTGTCAGTGGCCGCTGACGCTCCCGCGCATGCGCCGCCCGGAAATGTAATTTCCGCGCCAGTTGGCGGGGCAACAAAGGCCGTTTCCGCCAGCTGGCGGGGCGGAAATTCCTCCGGCATCGGCCTAGCCCCTCAATGTTGGGGCTCGGCCCCCAAAGATGCGGAGCATTCCGCAGCTTTGGGGCGGTGCGATGCCCGTCTGATTGGCGCCGTTTTGGGCGCCAGTCGGCGGACATCGCGCCGTTTCCGGAGAATTTCGCCCATATTTCCTCAGCCGCTCGTGCACCCATTCGTCAGCCAAAAGTCCCACATCTAACCTCCAGTGCGGGCGCTGGTTACTGTCTTTACTAACCTGCAGGTCCACCCAGTGTGGAGCATGGTCTGAGATTGTGATCACCGAGTACCCCGTGTCCACCACCCCTGCCAGTAAGGCCCTGCTCAAAATAAAGAAATCAATCCGGGCGTACACTTTATGCACGTGTGAGTAGAAGGAGAACTCCTTCACACTCGGCTGCCAAAATCTCCATGGATCCACCCCCCCCATCTGCTTCATGACCCTCCTAGTTCCTTTGCCATTGCTGGCACCCTGCCCGTTCCCGAGCTTGACCGGTCCAAGCCAGGGTCAATAACTGTGTTGAAGTCCCCTCCCATGACCAACCTGTGCGAGTCCAGGTCCGGTATCTTCCCCAGCATCCTCTTTATAAACTCCACATCATCCCAATTTGGCACATACACATTTACTAATACCACCTGCTCCCCCTCCAGTTTCCCACTGACCATAATGTACCAACCTCCCACATACGAGACTATTCTACCCGCCTCAAACACCACCCGCTTGTTCATCAGGATTGCGACCCCTTTAGTCTTTGAATCTAGACCCGAGTGAAAGACCTGACTGACCCAGCCTTTCCTCAATCTAATCTGGTCAGTTACTTTAAGGTGCGTCTCCTGCAACATTACCACGTCTGCCTTCAGTCCCCTAAGATGCGCAAACACACGTGCCCTCTTGACTGACCCATTTAACCCTCGAACATTCCAGGTGATCAGCCTAGTTGGGGGGCTCGTTGTCCCCCCCTTCGCCGATCAGCCATCCCCCTTTTTTGGGCCCGCCTCCAGCCCATGCTCCGTGCCTCCACCGGCCCGCCCATAAGCAGCCTCCACCCCCAACCTCCTCTCTGTCCCTTGGCCCAAGTCCCTCCCTCGTCAGCAGAACATTTCCCCCCCTCCCCCCCAGTAACAACACTCTGTAACCCAACCCTTTTGATAAACCAAACATATGCACACACCCCACTGCTCTTCCGTGAGCTAGCCCGCCCAGCTAGCTTGGTGGCCCCCATCCCTGGCGCCGGATAGTCTCCCACCTATTGTTCCCCCTCCCTCCTCCTCCCCTCCACCCCTCCTCCTCCCCCCGCTTCCTCCCCCCCATCCACCCCTCCGCCCCCCCTCCACCCCCCCTCCCCCTCCCCCTCCTCCCGCCCCCTCCTCCCGCCCCCTCCCCCCCCCCCCCCCGCCCTCCCTCCAACATGAACACTGCAGCAAAGTTCAAAAGTTCTCAGTCCACCGCCAGTCCTTTCCTTTTCGCAAAGTCCAGCGTGTCCTCGGGCGACTCAAAATAAAAGTGCTGTTCCTCGTATGTGACCCAGAGACGGGCCGGATACAAGAGTCCGAACTTCACCTTTTTCTTAAAAAGGATCAACCTAATCTGGTTGAAGCCTGCTCTTCTCCTGGCCACCTCCACACTCGGGTCTTGGTAAACCCGCAGGATACTGTTGTTCCACTTACAGCTCCGTGTCTGCTTGGCCCACTGTAGAATTGCTCCTTATCCAAGCACCTGTGGAATCTCACCACCACTGCCCTCGGGGTGTCTCCCGTTCGCGGTTTCTGTGAGCTCTGTCCACCTCCAAGGGTCAGGAGAATGTCCCATCCCCCAGCAGCTTCTCAAACATGTCTGCGATGTATGCCCCAGCGTCCGCTCCTTCGGACCCCTCCGGGAGCCCAACGATTCTCAAGTTCTGTTAGCGGGACCTATTCTCTAGGTCCTCCACCTTCTCCAGGAACTTCTGTCGGTCTCTCAGCATCCCCACCTCCAACTCCACCGCAGTTTGATGTTCCTCCTGCTCAGCCAGCACCTTCTCCACCTTCTGGATCATCCAATCTAAGCTCCAGCCACTCAATCGACTCTTTTATCGGGTCCAAGCAGTCCCGTCTCTGCTTAGCAAAGCCTTCCTGAATAACTTGCATCAGCTGCTCCGTTGACCGCTGGGTCGACAAACCAGAGGTCCGGTCCTCCGCCATGCTGTCTCCTGCTGCAACTTCAGCCCAAGCCTTCTCTGTCTTTCTGTTTCTGCCTTTACGAGCACTTCTAATCCTTCTCTCCATGCACCGATGTGGGAATTCAGTACACAATTGCCTCTGTCATCAGTTTTACAGTTCAAGTCCGGTAGAAATCCGGGAGAAAAGGTCCAAAAGTCCGACCCGAGCGGGAGCCGCCAAATGTGCGACTTACTCCTTCATAGCCGCCACCGGAAGTGAGGCCAACATTTATTGCCCATTCCTATTTTCCCTTAGGCTGAGTGGGTCTGGAGTCATATGTAGCAGAGAGCAGGTCAGGATGGCAGATTTCATTCCCTAAACTGTGTGGGATTTTACAGCAATCGCTGAGCGTCATTACTGAGACTAACTCTCAATTCCCAATTTATTAACTAAATTTAAATTCCACAAGCAGCCACAAGGAACCTCTGGCCCCAGATCATTATCCTGGGCCTGGGGTCAATAGTCCAGTGTCATTACCACCACACCACCATCCCTCCTAACTGTGTGTATTAGAATTACTGACCTCCCAGGATTAGCATGGAGTGTCCAGCAATGACAGACTATTCTCCAGAACACTGCTGCAAACAACACTTGGGAGAAATAAGTCCTCCGGACATTGAAAACCTGTTGGGGGGGGGTGGGGTTAAGGAACATTTCTTTGAACACTTCTTTTATTTACGAAGTGTAAAAATATTGCAACGGGGAAAGATAGCTGTTTGATTGGATGATACTGGGCAATCAGATAAAGAAGAAATAAAAATAGTAAATGCAGAAAACACTGAGCAGGTCTGGCAGCAACTGAGGAGAGAGAAACAGAGTTAATGTTTCAGATCTATAACATAGCTTACAGCACCCATACACTCCTTCATGGTACAAATTCACGGTGCAAAATCCTTAAAAACGTCAGTCAACTGTGGCTATCGATGGAAGTTCAGAATTGCATAAAATTAAAAGAGGTTCATAAAGTTGCCAGAAATATTAGTGATGCTGAGGATTGGGAGGTTTTTAGAATTCAGCAAAGGAAGGGCAGGAAACTGATAAGGAAAGGGAGAACAGAACATAAAAATGGGCTGTAAAAGCTTCTACAGGTTTGGCGAAGACAAATGTGGGTCCATTAGAACAAGAACAAAGAACAAAGAAAATTACAGCACAGGAACAGGCCCTTCGGCCCTCCCAGCCTGCACTGATCCAGATCCTTTATCTATTTTCCAAGGATCTACTTCCTTCTTATAGGCAGAGTCAGGAGAATTCTTATTGAGGAACAGAGAAATGTCAGAGAAGCTAAATGATTACTTTGTGGCTGTTTTCACCAAGGGCAATACAATAAATCTCCCAGGTACAGAGATCCAAGGAACTAGAGAGAATGACGAGTTGAAGGATTTTAGTTTAAGTAAGAAGGTTGTATTGGAGAAATTAATAGGACTGAAAGTTGATAAGTCCCCGGGAACTGATATTATTTCGTAATAATCTTTATTGTCACAAGTAGACTTACATTAACACTGCAATGAAGTTACTGTGAAAATCCCCTCATCGCCACATTCCGGCGCCTGTTTGGGTACACAGAGGGAGAATTCAGAATGTCCAATTTACCGAACAGCACGTCTTTGGGGACTTGTGGGAGGAAACCGGAGCACCAGAGGAAACCCACGCAGACACGGGGAGAACGTGCAGACTCCGCACAAACAGTGACCCAAGCCGGGAATCGAACCTGGGACCCGAGCGCTGTGAAGCAACAGTGCTAACCACTGTGCTACTGTGCCACCTATGATTATGCATCCCAGAGTGTTGAAAGAGGTTGCTATAGAAATAGTGGACGAATTGGTGATCATTGTCCAAAATGTTATAGATTCTGGACTGGTTCCTGAAGAATGGAAGGTTGAAAATGTCACCCCACTATTTAAAAAGAGAGGAAAAGAGAAAACAGGGGCGGAATTGTCCCACCCCCCCCACGCCGGGTGGGAGAATCGCCGGGTCGCCGCGCGTGTCCCGCCACGCCGCCCCGACAGCCGTAAGTGATTCTCCCAACCCCCCCAAACCGGCGCGGCGAGAATCACGGCTGGCGAGCGGTGATTCTCCGGCCCGGATGGGCCGAGCGGCCTGCCCAACACGACAGGTTCCCGCCGGCGCCGGCCACACCTGGTCGCTGCCGGCGGGAACAGCGCGGGAACGCTGAGGGGGGCGGCCTGTGGGGGGGGGGGAGGGGGGATCTTGCACCGGAGGGGTGCCTCAAATGGAGTCTGGCCCGCGATCAGTGCCCACCGATCGGCGGGCCGGCCTCTCTGAAGGAGGACCTCCTTTCCTCCGCCGCCCCGCAAGACCCATCCGACACCTTCTTGTGGGGTGTCCTTGGGAAGGACGGGAACCGCGCATGCGCGGGTGATGTCATTCACGCGGCGCCAGCTGTGTCATTTACACGGTGCCGCTTTTACGCGGCGCCAAGGCCTGGCACGCATAACTGACGCGACGCCGCTCCTAGCCCCCCGGGGGGCGGGTGAATAGGGGGCTGGGAGCAGGTTCCGACACCGGAGCGAAACACTCCGGTTTTCACTCCGGCGTCGGCACTTAGACTCCCGATGGGAGAATTACACCCAGGGAACCACAGAACTGTCAACATTATATAGTTGCAGCAAAAATGCTGAATCTATTGTTAAGGATGTGGAACATAGACACTTAGACAATGATGATCTGATTGGGCAGAGTGAGCATGCATTTAATTGAGAAATCACGTTTGATGAATTTCTTGGAATTGTTTGAGGATATCAGCAAATTTGACAAAGGGGAGTTGATGGACTTGGTGGGCGCAACCGTTCCACGACACCCAGACACCAGCGCGCGATTCTCCGAGGTGCGGAGAATCGGCGCCATTTGTGTTTCACGCACCGCCGGCCGCTGGAATCGGCAGGGTTGCCGACTCTCCGGTCCGGATGGGCCGAGCGGCCGTGCGGAAAAAGCAGAGTCCCGCCGGCACCGCTCACCCCTGGTCGTTGCCGGTGGGAACTCTGTGCGAAGGGTCGGGGTGGCGGCCTATGGGGCGGGGAAAAGCGCTCCGTCACCGGGGGGACGGCTCCGATGGGGTCTGGCCCATGATCGGGGCCCACCCGACAGAATCGGTCACCCCCGTGCCCGTTTCGCGACGTCGTGAAACGCGATGGTGTTCACGACGGCGCGAACCCTTAGTCTCCATTTTGGAGAATTGCCCCCGGTATATTTGGATTTTCAGAAGGCTTTTGACAGGGCAGCACGCTAGCACACGTGGCTAGCTCTGTGGCCCAGGGTCCCAGGTTCAATTCCCCGCTGGGTCACTGTCTGTGCGGAGTCTGCACGTTCTCTGCACGTTCTCCCTGTGTGTGCGTGGGTTTCCTCCGGGTGCTCCGGTTTCCTCCCACAGTCCAAAGACGTGCAGGTTAGGTGGATTGGCCACACTAAAATTGCCCTTAGTGTCCAAAAAGGTTAAGAGGGGTTATTGGGTTACGGGGATAGGGTGGAAGTGAGGGCTTAAGTGGGTCGGTGCAGACTCGATGGGCTGACTGGCCTCCTTCTGCACTGTATGTTCTATGTATCTATGTATGAAGTCCCCTAAAGGATGTTAATTAGCAAAATAACAGCACATGGAGTAGGAGGGGATTTGCTGGCACGGCCTCAGGATTGGCTAACAGGCAGAAAACAGAGAATAGAAACAAACAAGCATTGGCAGGTTGTGGCTAGTGAGGCAGAGCAAGGATCAGTCCTCGGGCCCCACCCGTTCCCAATATACATCAGTGACTTGGATGTGGGGACCAAATGGAATAGTTAGTGGCAATGTGTGTTGTGAGGAAGATGTAAAGGGGGTACAAGAGGGTTTGGACAGACTTAGTGAGTGGGCAAGAACATAGCAGGTGGAATATATGTGGAAAAATGTGATCCATTTTGGTTGTAGGAAAATATGCGCAGAGAATTTCTTTAGTGTAAGAAATTACAATGTGTAGATGTATAAAGGGATCTGGGTGTCCTTGTTGATAACATGCAGGCGCAGGGAGATACTGGGAAGAATTATCGCAAGAGGATTTGACTACAAGAATGGTGAGGTCTTGATTCAATTAGAGCTTGGTTAGACTGCACCTGCAGCACTGTGTGCAGTTTTGGTTCCCCCACCTCAGAAAGGATATTATTGCCAAAGAAGGAGTGTAACAAAGGTTCACTAGACTTGTCCTGGGATGGTTGGACTGCCTTATGAAGAGAGATTGGAGAAACTAGGCCTGCATTCTCTCGAGTATCGAAGAATGAGAGGTGAAACCTACAAAACACTTAGAGAAGGAAAAGACAGGGTGGATGCAGAGATAAGGGGCGAAATTCTCCAGAAACGGCGCGATGTCCGCCGACTGGCGCCCAAAACGGCGCCAATCAGACGGGCATCGCGCCGCCCCAAAGGTGCGGAATGCTCCGCATCTTTGGGGGCCGAGCCCCAACATTGAGGGGCTAGGCCGGCGCTGGAGGAATTTCCGCCCCGCCAGCTGCCGGAAACGGCCTTTGGTGCCCCGCCAGCTGGCGCGGAAATGACATCCCCGGGTGGCGCATGCGCGGGAGCGTCAGCGGCCGCTGACAGTTTCCCACGCATGCGCAGTGGAGGGAGTCTCTTCCGCCTCCGCCATGGTGGAGACCGTGGCGGAGGCGGAAGGGAAAGAGTGCCCCCACGGCAATGGCCCGCCCGCGGATCGGTGGGCCCCGATCGCGGGCCAGGCCACCGTGGGGGCACCCCCCCGGGGCCAGATCATCCCGCGCCCCCCCCAGGACCCCGGAGCCCGCCCACGCCGCCTTGTCCCGCCGTTCAAAAGGTGGTTTAATCCACGCCGGCGGGACAGGCAATTTATCGGCGGGACTTTGGCCCATCCGGGCCGGAGAATCAAGCGGGGGTGCCCGCCAACCGGCGCGGCCTGATTCCCGCCCCCGCCGAATATCCGGTGCCGGAGACTTCGGCAACCGGCGGGGGCGGGATTCACGGCAGCCCCCGGCGATTCTCCAACCCGGCGGGGGGTCGGAGAATGACGCCCCAGATACTTCCCTTGGTGGGAGAGTCTTCAGCCAGGGAGCACAATTTCAAAATAAGGGGAATGCCACATCAGACCTAGATGATCGTATTGAATGGGTGAGCAAGCTCGACGGGCAGAATGGCCTACTTCTGTTCCTATGTTCCTTCCACCAAAATACAAACCACAGGTCTGAAACATCAAATTTGGGCTGCAATTTCTGGGGTACCTTGATGATCCATCACCAGGGCCAAAGGGGGAGGATTACCCAACTCCCTGGAAGGTGTTTTGAATCAAATATGAAGCTGCCATCCCACTAGCCCTCCATGGAGTGTCATAAAGGGGAGGCATCCCCAGAAACTGCTGGGAGAGCACCAGGATTTGCCTGGCAGTCTTCACATGTGGTGGTGGGCCCTCCATGTGTAGGTAAAATTCATACAGGGGCAAAAGGTAGCCCTTCATTACCTACTTAGGCAGTTCAATTGGCCACTCGATAGGTAGCTGTCGTGCCAAGTTTCCCCCTGGTAAAACGGCATGTGATAGACTTCCCTGCCAGTGCCGTCTTTTGCCATACTGCTCGCCCTTGCACTTCCCAGCCCATCTTTAATGAGCCAGCAACATTCAGCGCTCTGTCCACAAATATTGGCAGACTATTTCCAGCATTTGCTGATTTTATTTCAGCATTTTGTTTTTGTATAAGCAGTTAATAAAATATCTATCTATATTCAATAGGAACATGGGACTTAAGAGCCAATCAGCCCTTCCAGTCTACTCCACCATTCGATAATAATATGGCTAATCAGATTGTCGTCTCAACTCCCCTTTATACCTGCCCTGCATAACCCTTGACTCCTTTGTCCATCAAAAATCCAATTTGCTGTAGGAAGTGAGGCATCTTGAAGATGGACAACCAATGGTTGACCACGGTGGCGTAATGCTTGGGGACAGAAGGACATGTGATGGCATCCCCAAGAATATGTTCAACCAGAATTGGCAAACCAAATGTGTTTATAGACTTGAATCTTTCCAATGCAAATTCTTAAATTAAACCGTGTATGGTTCTCGAATTTTGATGCTTACTTCAGAGATACACCATACATTCAGAGGAAATTCAAAATTGAGGATGTGGACTTTTTCACTCACTTTAGTCCTGGACTTATTGGAACTTCGACACTCATTTGTTATTCCAAAGCAAAAACAGCTTGTGCAGCCTTTGGGATTGGCTGGATCTAGGTGAAATGAGCCAGGTCGACAGATATCGCACTGTGCACCTATAACGTTTTCCTAAAATGATTAAAGCAGAAAAATGTAAAGTTCACGGAAACATTATTTTTCATGTTAGATATAAGGTTTGGGTCACTCTGACATAAAAGGTGGAATTTTCTGCCCACCCCCCCCCCCCCCGGTGACATCACATCCTATGAAAGAATTGTGAGGATGGATGTTATAGATATTTTGAAGTATTCTGTAAAGAAGGCTGTGTCTGTTTGTGTGTAAATGATGCAATTAAACTGGGAAAATGTTAATGGAAACAGCTTGTCTGGGAGAATTGAAAGATGAAAGGAGTAGAAGTGTTAAATGCATACATTCGTAATGAATCTACTGTCGTCATGTGAGAATACCTTTAAGAAATGGGTGTTTATAAATGGGTGAGTATATAAGTATCTGTAGTGAGAGTACCTTTAAGAAATGGGTGTTTAGAACTGCAGTGATGTCAGAGAGTGGGTGGCGTTGGACTGTCTGTCAGCTTTTTACTTTCGTTTTAGGCAGTTTGCTGCAGAGTGTGTTTTAGTTTCATTTTCAGAGATGGATAGCTGCAGTCACAACCAGAAGGGGTATTAGAGTCTCTCTCTGTAATCTATAGACTGTAAATCGATCCTTTGGTGATTTAAAACTCATAACTGCTCTCAGTAGTGACTTTAACCTGATGTGCTTCTGTTTAAAGGTTTTGTTTAAGTATTATGGATGTTATAGGGACAGCTTAAGCATTACTTAGTGTTGTATTCTTTGGGGGTTGTATTTGAATTTGTGGTTGCTAAGATGTTCACTGTATGTTTTAAAAAGGTTAACTTGGGTTCATAGAATAAACATTGTTTTGCTTTAAAAAATACTTTTCCATTTCTGCTGTCCCACACCTGTAGAGTGGGCCGTGTGCTCCCCATACCACAATCTAGTAAAAGTTGTGGGTCAGGTGAACTCCATGATACACTTTGGGGTTCTCTAAACCCTGGCCCATAACACTACGGACAAGTGGATTTAAGTAAATAAGTAGAGTTTAGAAATAGGCCCCTGGGGAACACCATTTTTAACCATCCCCCTGGTCTGAAAAACAACATTCTACCATGATTGACCGCTTTCTGACATTAAGCCAGTTTTTGATCCATTTCACACTGGCTCTCCGATTCCGTAAGCCTTGTATGTGGCACCTTGTCAAACAGTTCCTTGAAATCCATACCGACAACATTTACCACATTCCCTTCATCAATATTCTCTGTCGCTTCATCAAAAAATTAAAGTAGAATAGTCAAGGACAATCTACCTTTTGCAAATCCATGTTGGCTCGCTCTAATTAACTCAAAGCTCTCTTAGCGCCTGTTGTCGCATTTCCCCTTGATTAAGGATTCCAAAACATTGCCCACCAGTGATGTTTGACTAATCAGCCTGTAATTTTTAAGACAGTCCTTGTACCCTGGGTGGGATTTTCTCATTATGCGGCAGAGTGTCCACGCCGTTGGAAACGCCGTCAGCGGCGTAAACGGGCCGCTGGGAGCACCGATTCTGGCCCCTACAGGTGGCTAGCACGGCCCTGGAGCTGTTCACGCCGCTCCAGCCTCCCATCCCGGCGCGAACTGTGCGCCGTGTCAACCCGCGCATGCGCGGTGGCCTCCCTCAACGTGTCGGCCCCGACGCAACATGGCGCGAGCGTTCAGGGGCCGGCGCGCAAGAAAATAGGCCCGGGGAGCGAGAGGCCGGCCCGCCGCTCGGTGGGCCCCGATCGCGGGCCAGGCCCCATTGGAGGCCCCCCCCCCCCCCCCGGGGTCGGAGCCCCCCTTCTCACCACACAGGCCGCCCCCCTGACCCTGCGCGCAGAGTTCCCGCCGGCTGCGACCAGGTGTGGACGGCGCTGGCGGGACTCTGTCTTTTTAGAGCGGTCGCTCGGCCCAGCCGGGCCGGAGAATCGCACCAGCGCCAATGGCGCCAATTCTCCACGCGTGCCGGCGTCGGGGTGGCGTGGCGCGGTTGCGGGGATTCTCCGGCCCGGTGCGGGGTTGGGAGAATCCCGCCCCCTTTCTTGCAGAAAGATAGCACAGGCATGATGGGCCAAATGGCCTCCTTACATGCTGTAACCACTCTGTGGTTTAAGATTTACCAAAATGCCTTTCAGGGATAACTTGGATTTAATGGAGATGCTCAAAATCATTAACAGTTGCGACTAATTGGACAGCCCCTTCAAAGAGCTGGGACAGGACTGGCAGGCCAATCTCATTCTGTGCTGTGTCATTCTATGATTCGATGTATGTTAAATAGGTTAAATCCTCATCAACATGGCAGAAATAGGAAAGAAGTAAAGAGGAATTCATTAGGCCTTGATAGCCTAATAATTGCATAACGTCAAAGCCACAGAATTATTCTATTTACTTCTTCTAACTATTTACAACTTTGCTGTTTTAATTTGTTTTGGCATCTCTCCCAGTTGTCAGCCAGGCTAAGATCAGAAACTCTGCTGGCGAGAGACACAATCTGTGACTGGGAATACATTTATAATGTTGAAAAGTTCCAATCCTCGCCAAGAGTGGCGATTGTAAACAAAATGTTATTTATTGTATGGCTCTTTATCGATCTACAGACTGCCCTCGCAGAGGGTGCAGAGGAGATGGACTGGAATGTGACCAAGGATGAGGGACTTCAGTTATGTGCAGAGACTGATATTAATTCTCCTTAAGAGCAAAGAGGTTTAAGAGGAGACTTGATAGAGTTGTTCACAATTACAGGGCTGTGGGGGTTTAGGGGATTGGGGGATTGACAGGGGAAACCGCTTCCTTTTTTGTGTGAGGGTTGGCAACCAGAGGAGACCAAATATTAAAGATGATCGGCAAAAGTGTCAGAGGTGAAGCAAAGGGAATGTTTTATGATCGGGAATGTGCTGCCTGAAACAGGAGGAAGGAGATTTAACAGTAACTTTCAAAAGGGAATTGGATAAATGTTTAAAAGGAAAAACTAGGCTATGGGGAAAGTGAGATTAAGCAGATAGCTCTTTCAAACAGTCGGCAGACACAATGACCGAGTGGCCTTTTTCATAGTCGGACACTCCTCTACCGTGAGAAAATGACAGTGTATAATAATCTCACTTTATTTGCAATGTATCGTCATTTGTTCCCTTAGAAAATAGGACTGACCTTACAAAGACACTGTCCAGTTATGGGATCGCACATCCTTGGCTGCGTTGTTTCACGGTTACAGTTACAGGGAATGCAGCCTGGGTAACGGGAGTAACCGACGGAACAGCGGTCACACTGACGACCTGTCACCTTCGATTTGCATCTAAATGGAAAAAGTATCTGAAAGTAAACTGCTCACACCAGGTCTATGGAATACAATTTCTTTCCAAAATAATCTGACTCTTTGTATTTTCAATGGGCGTGATTTAACGGAAATGAAGCAAAGTCCCGTGTCGAGGGCGTTTAAGCACCGGCAGCGCCAAGAACAACCCGCTATTAATCTGGACTCTGCTTCATTCCTGGGCCTCCGCTCACCAGTACAGGAAGGAAGGCTGATCTCTCAACGCCCCCCACCAGGGCCTCTGGATCCCCTTCAACTCCCCAACTCACACTAATAAAGGTGGGATACCCCCGGACCAGATCCCTGATTTGGGCATGATGTCACCTGGGCACCTTGGCACTCACTCCCAGGATGGCAGTGTCACAGTGCCCAGATGGCATCCTGCCCAGAGCCTGACCACCCAGGGGCCCCTGTTCGCCGGGGAGACCCCCCACCCCCTCGTGCCGATACGTCTGCTCCCCATTTGCGGGAACAAGTGCTTAAACAGCGTCCGCTTGGGTCTCCGAGGTGAGGCCGCTCGATCCCGAGCGCTGGGCAGATTCAGCGTAGACATATTCAAGTGAGACTAATTGCACACATCAATATGGGTCCCGTCCTCAATGGGCGGGATCCAGATCGCGACGCCTCACGAGACCTTGTTAGAGCTCGCGAGGCGAGGAGAGGTTGGTAATTCTCGCAAGAGTCGAGTCCCAAGTCGGGTTGGATCAATGTTATAATCTTTAAAGAAAAGAACCAAACTGACTGAATTTAACTCTTGTCACATTCCCCATAATCCCATTCCCGCATGCATAACGAAAGACTTCGATTTAGACGGAAACTTTCACAATCTCAGGATATCCCAAAGTGTTTCACAGACAGTGGATTGGATACTTTTGAATTAGTTACTATTATAATGGTGTTGAAGGTGTTGGTTGAGGGTTAAATGTTGACCAGTGCACAGAGTGGAACCTTCTTCAAAGCAGTTCCACAGGGTCGGAGAAGGGGGATGGGGTCTCGATTAGAGTGCACCCCAAACTCTCTGGGATTAGAAGAAGGTGCTGATTTTAGAAGACATAATATCCCGACAATGCAGAAGGGGGCCATTCGGCCCATCGAGTCTGCGCTGACTCTCTGAAAGAGCACCCTCCCGAGGCTCACTCCCCTGCCCTATCCCCGTAACTTCACCTAACCTGCACAGCTTTGGACACTAGGGGGCAAATTAACATGGCCAGTCCACCTACTGCACACCTCTGGACTGTGGAGGAAACTGGAGCCCCCGGAGGAAACCCACGCACACACGGGGAGAACATCTGTACTCCACACAGTCACCCAAGGCCGGAATTGAACCCGGGTCCCTGGCGCTGCGAGGCAGCAGTGCTAACCACCGTGCCAACATGCCTCCTTATTGAAACACACAAGACTAAGATGGCTTGATGGGAGTTTAGCTGGAAGGCTGCTTCCCCTGCTGGGAAATCTAGGACTAAAGGTCAGCCATATAGATGAGATGAGGAGACATTTCTTCACTCAAAAGGGGATTGAATCTTTGGAATTCCCGACTCAATAGGCTTTTAGACTCTACCGGGTCAAAGAATGTGGGGATAAGACAGGAAAACATTGTAAGACGAGATGGATGAATTGTGCCTCAGTTTAACAACTCATCCTTAAGGCGGTACCCCCAATGGTGCGGCACTCCCTCAGTACTGCACTGAGAGTGAGAGTCTGCATTCTGTGCTCATGCCCCTCGAGAGGGATTTAAACTCACAAGCTTCTGACTGGAAGGCTCAGGAACCTGGCCGCTAGTTCAGTTCCCAATACAAACACCCTGGAATAACAAATGGCAGTGGAGGGCCAACACCCTTCACGGGTTGGTCAGTCGGTTGCAGCAGTTGCCCAGTAGCTGTTACATGTGGAGGATCCCTCGCATGAGCCATTGCCACCACCCCCTGCCTCCCACCTACCTCACCTCCCACACTGAGCCCACCACGGCAGCCTGGACCATAGTGTGAGCCACCTGCATTGGCGACTGACAATCTCAGTCAGCATGAGAATGGGGCTTCAATAGACCCTGGCAGTAACGTTAATTAACTCTGAATTGGCTGCCAGCTCCTTTCCGGCAGGGCCAGTCTGATCGGAAGCTTCCCTCATTCAAAATGGCTTGGTGTTGGGTTGGCGGCAGGGAACCAGCATGAAGGTGCACGTCCCTCCATCTCCGATCTCAGCCCAAGCCATTTGAAAATCTGACCCTCAGAATGTTACAGAAGGGGGTCAGGGGTTATGGGGAGAAGGCAGGAGAATGGGGATGAGAAAATGATCAGTCATGATTGAATGGCGGAGCAGACTCGATGGGCCGAGTGGCCTAATTCTGCTTTGATGTCTTATGGTCTTATGGTTACCCATTGAGTCACGGCTGATACCTATCAAATGATAGTGGCACAGTGGTTATAATATTAATATAATAATAATCGCTTATTGTCACAAGTCAGCTTCAATGAAGTTACTGTGAAAGGCCCCTAGTCGCCACATTCCGGCGCCTGTTCGGGGAGGCCGGTATGGGAATTGAACCCGCGCTGCTGGCATTGTTCAGCATTACAAGCCAGCTGTATAGCCCACTGTGCTAAACCAGCCCCACTGCTGCATCACAGCTCCAGGGTCCCGGGTACAATTCTGGCCTCGGGTCACTGTCTGTGCGGAGTCTGCACTTTCTCCCCGTGTCTGCGTGGTTTTCCTCCGGGTGCTCCGGTTTCCTCCCACAAGTCCCGAAAGGCGGGCTTGTTAGGTAATTTGGACATTCTGAATTCTCCCTCTGTGTACCCGAACAGGCGCCGGAGTGTGGCGACTAGGGGCTTTTCACAGTAACTTCATTGCAGTGTTAATGTAACCCTACTTGTGACAATAAAAAAGATTATTATTATTCTATCTCGACACCATACTCCCGCTCTCTCCCATAGCGCTTGGTGTCTTTAATGTCTAGAAATCTATTCCTTCTTTCTTAAATACATTCAGGGATTTGGCCGCCACAGCCTTTTGTAGTAAAGAATTCCACAGGTTCACCACTATCTTGAGTGAAAAAGAATTGCCCCATCACAGTTCTAAGTGGCCCACCCAGCATCCTGAGGCCATGACCTTGACCCCGAGCTCAGGGGAAACATCATCCCAGCATCCAATCCAGTCCTGAAAGGCCTGACGTTTGTGCTCCCCTGCCAGTGGGCTTTTTAGGCCTCACAGCAATACACCTAAAAATTAATGGGCCTAGATCTTCAGTGGAAGTGGGGGCAGCACCTCCATCGGATGTCCCTTTCTGACTTCAGGCACCCACCACTTAAGGTTTAGTGATCATGGGACCTCCCTCTTCTTCCCCCCCCCCCCCACCCCCAACCTTTTCTCTGAAACCCTAAACACGCATTTTTCACGCACCTGCCCTCCCCATCCTTGGACCTCCAAAATCAACCTTGCTGTCCAGTCCCAGGATTGGGCTCTGGAATTTTGAAGGAATTCCTCTTCAATTTGCAGGGATTAGAGGACTGACAGCCAATCTGATTGGCCGGAAGCTTTCGAAGGTGGGACTTCCTCCCAAGTGAGGGACACAAGTCCCATCTGCAGCCAATTAACGCTCATCCGAGGATGAAATGTCTGTGGGGCAGAGTCCGTGGGGGGCTTTTGGGATGATGGGAAGCGAAACTCCGCCATAGGAAATATTCAGGCCATAGTCTTTGATTTTTGTATAACCTTACACCCCCCACCCACACCCATCCCCAAGGCCTTTCCTCTCTTTAAGATGTTCCTTAAAAACTAGCTTTTTGACAAAGCTGCCCTGATATTTCTTGGTGTCGAACCTAGTTTGATAACACTCTCGCGAACCCCTTGGGATATTGCAGTACAAGATGCTATATAAATGCAGGTTGTTGTTGGTGTTTGTTGCTTGCTATTTCAGTAAGCCAGTGAGAAATCAGAGCATTGTTTAGGAATAGTCTACCTACCTACACTGCCCAGTTTGTCGGTTGCAGTCTGGGTTTGCAGGTTTGATGATTCCTTCTCGTGAACAGTTACATTTTTCACAGCCAACCAGAGGATGGAAACTGAAGGTCTGTTTCTCACATGTCTCGCACAAAGGTTTAACAGTTTGAGGAGGGCAGATGCATTGGCCTGTCGCCTCATCACACAGGCGCCTTCCACAGTTACAAGCTTAAGGTGGAACAAAAATTGCAAGAGATTTACTTATTTTCCCAGAAATTCAATGTTTTTAAAGCAAATAAAATTTTGATTTGATACAAAAGGAGTAGGAATACTTCGATACATAATTATACCAAACAGATGGAATTGATTTGGCAACATATTGGGTGGGATTTGGCAACATATTGGGCCCGACACCGGCACACGATTCTCCGGCATTGGCACCAGAGCGTTTGGCGCGGCACTGGTCGGGGGCCGCTCCACGCGGCTGATTCCTGCCAGCGCCGTCTACACCTGGTCGGAGCCGATGAGAACTTTGCGCGCAGGGTCGTGGGGCAGCCTTTGCGGGCGGGGGGGGGGGCCCACCGATCGGCGGGTCGGCCTCTCGCTCCCCGGGCCTATTTTCTTAAGCAACCATAACTCTCGTGCCATGTTGCGTCGGGGCCAGCACGTTGAGGGAGGCCACCGCACATGTGCGTGTTGATGCCGACGCCACTGCGCATGCGCGGATCCCGCGGCACACAAATTCCCGCTGGGATGGGAGGCTGGAACGATGGCGTGAACCACTCCAGCGCCATGCTGGCCACCTGTAGGGGCCAGAATCGGTACTCCCAGCAGCCCGTTCATGCCGTCGTGAAACGCGACGGCGATTCCGACGGCGTGGACACTCTGCCGCCGAATGGGAGAATCCCGCCCATTCTTTTTTAAAAATCGAGAAATTAATTATGTAGAACTACATCGAAGGTATTGGACGGGATTCCCCCAACCCGCGCAGAGTGTCCACGCCATCGTAAATGGCGTCGCGTTTTGTGACGGTGTGAACGGCCGCTGCCAGGAGTAATTCTGGCCCCTACAGGGGGCCAGCACAGCGCTGGAGGGGTTCCCGCCACTCCAGCTGCCTATCCCGGCGCGGACTGGGCACCGCGGGATCCGCGCATGCGCGGTGGCACCGGCCTCCTTCAACGCGCCGGCCCCGACGCACCATGGCGCAGGGTTATAGGGGCCGGCGCGTAGGAAAGGAGGCCCCCAGCCAGAGAGGCCGGCCTGACAATCGGTGGGCCCTGATCGCAGGCCAGGCCGCATCGGAGCCGCCCCCCGGAATCGGAGACCCCCCCCCCGCAGAGGCCGCCACCCGACCCTTCCACGCAGAGTTCCCGCCGGCTGCGAACAGGTGTGGACGGCGCCGGCGGGACTCGGCGTTTTCACGATGGCCGCTCGGCCCATCCCAGGCCGAGAATCGGTGGGCGGCCCCCGACCGGCGCCGCGCCACTCTGCTTGTGGACAACAAAAGCTGACCAGACCCCTCGGAACACTAGCAACTGGCACCCCTGCGAAGACGGCTTTGAAGGTCGGGAATGTGGTCATTTCAATGGAATCATGTCAGTCTGGCTCTGCGACACATTCCTGTCTCCAAGTGCTATTCATGGAGGCAGCCTCCAAGTGGTACATGGTAGTGGCGGGTCGCTTATTAGTGTATTTAATAAGACAATCAACTATTATTTTGGTTATGGAGTGAGATTTTCCTGACCTTGCTGCTCTACAGAAGCCAGGCAAAGTAACAGAGGCAGCTGCACAGTGGGAGGTCTGAGATGCAAAACATTTGAGGCCACTTATTAACTTGTCCACAGTAAATTATAATGCTCAGGTCTCCCTTGCCAGAACGCACGGTAGAATAGCCACTTCATGGAGACAGACATCACACTAATGTAACTGCCCTGCCATGGCTGTCACATTATACTGCAAATTGAAAAACCCTTAGGAACATTAACATACAGAGGGATCTGGGCGTGCAGGCCTACAGGTCCCTAAAGGTGGCAACACAGGTGGCCAACGTGATTAAGAAGGCATATGGCGTGCTTGCCTTCATCAACCGGGGCACTGAGTACAGTAGTTGGGGAATCATGTTGCAGCTGTATAAAACCCTGGTTAGGCCGCATCTGGAGAAATGCGTGTATTTCTGGTCGCCACATTATCAGAAGGATGTGGAAGCTTTGGAGAGAGTGCTAGGAAGGTTCACCAGGATGTTGCCTGGTCTCGAGGGTGTTGGCTATGACGAGAGGTTGAATAAACTAGGCGTGTTTTCACTGGAAAGACGGAGGCTAAGGGGAGACCTGATAGAGGTCAACACAATTATGAGAGGGATAGACAGGGTGGATAGTCAGAGGCTTTTTCCAAGGCTGGAAGTGTCAATTACAAGGGGGCACAGGTTCAAGGTGAGAGGGGGAAAGTTTAAGGGAGATGTGTGGGGTAAGTTTTTCACACAGAGAGTGGTGGGTACCTGGAACGCGTTGCCAGAGGATGTGGTGGATGGAGGCACATTAGCAACATTTAAGAGGCATCTGGATGGGTCAATGAATTGGGAGGAAATAGAGGGATACCGACTGAGTAAGGACAGAAGGTTTTTTCTAGTTAGGGATCATGATTGGCACAGGTTTGGAGGGCCGAAGGGCCTGTTCCTGTGCTATATCTTTCCTTGTTCTTCGTTCCCCTCAGACTGAAGGTGCCCCCATTGCACTGTTGTTGCTCTTGAGCACTGGAGGTCCTCTCCACAGGCTGTACTGATTCGACTTCCCAATACTGGAGCACGGCCTCTGTTCCCACTTGGACGAGCGCCTGGAGGCACAGTAGTACAGTGGTTAGCACTGTTACTTCACAGCGCCAGGGTCCCAGGTTCGATTCCCGGCTTGGGTCACTGTCTGTGCGGAGTCTGCACGTTCTCCCCATGTCTGCGTGTGGGTTTCCTCCGGGTGCTCCGGTTTCCTTCCACAAGTCCCGAAAAACGTGCTTGTTAGGTGAATTGGGCATTCTGAATTCTCCCTCTGTGTACCCGAGCAGACGCCGGAATGTGGCGACAAGGGTTTTTCACAGTAACCTCATTGCAGTGTTCATGTAAGCCTACTTGTGACACTAATAAAAATTATTATTATTAATTGGCCTCATCTGGGAAGTTTGCAAATGAAATTCCACAACTAAATCCAGGTTCTCGATCAGGAATTGAGCCCAATGTCGGGATTGCCATTCACCCAGTAAAACTTGGGCCCAGAATGCTATGTGAGCAGGTTAAAATTGGAATTGGGCAATTACTTGAAAAGGGAAAAAAATAACAGATCCAGGGATGCGGACCTTCAGTTATGAAGTAAGAGTGGAGAAGTTGGGACACTTTTCCTTGGGAAAAACAAGGCTGTGAAGAGATTTGTTAGAGATCATGAGGGGTCTGACAGAGTAGATAGGGAGAATCTGTTCCCACTCGAAAGAGGATCAAGAAGGTACAGATTTAAAGTGATTGGCAAAAGTAACGTGAAAAAAAACTTCTTCACACAGCAAGTGATTAGGGTTTGGAATGCACTGCCTGAATGTGGTAGACGCAGCTTTAATCGAGGCCTTCAAGAGGCAATTAGAGGATTATTTGAAAAGAAACAATCTGCAGGGCTACTGGGAGAAGGCAGAATAATGGCATTAGGTGATGTGCTGATTCAGAGAGCCAGTACAGACACAATGGGCCGAATGGTCTCCTTCTGCACTGTAACAATTTGATGATTCTGTGAAAATTTTGTAACGCTATTTAAAAGGGCTAACACAGCTACAATAAGCCCCCTTCTTTAATGCATCATTCTACAATTGGGGCGGCACAGTGGTTAGCATTGCTGCCTCACAATGCCAGGGCCCGGGTTCAGTTCCTGCCTTGGGTGACTATCTGTGTGGGGTTTGCACGTTCTCCCCGTGTCTGCGTGGGTTTCCTCCGGGTGCTCCGGTTTCCTCCCACAGTCCAAAGATCATAGCATAGCATTTACAGTGCAGAAGGAGGCCATTCGGCCCATCGAGTCTGCACCGGCTCTTGGAAAGAGCACCCTACCCAAGGTCAACACCTCCACCCTATCCCCATAACCCAGTAACCCAACCCAACACTAAGGGCAATTTTGGACACTAAGGGCAATTTATCACGGCCAATCCACCTAACCTGCACATCTTTGGACTGTGGGAGGAAACCGGAGCACCCGGAGGAAACCCACGCACACACAGGGAGGACGTGCAGACTCCGCACAGACAGTGACCCAAGCCGGAATCGAACCTGGGACCCTGGAGCTGTGAAGCAATTGTGCTATCCACAATGCTACCCTGCTGTCCCAGAAGAAAGGCGTTGACAACCACTCTTAAGTGTGTGTTTATTAATCTCAGAAACATTACAGCATTTCTTTGATGTGCATTTTAAATGAAATGAAAATCACTTATTGTCACAAGTAGGCTTCAAATGAAGTTACTGTGAAAAGCCCCTAGTCGCCACATTCCGGCACCTGTTCGGGGAGGCTGGTACGGGAATTGAACCGTGCTGCTGGCCTGCCTTGGGCTGCTTTAGAAGCCAGCGATTTAGCCAGTGTGCTAAACCATTGCTATGGTTTAGATGTGCAGGTTGGGTGGATTGACCACGCTAAATTGCCATTTAGTGTCTAGGGATGTGCAGGTTAGGTGGGGTATAAGGTTATGGGGATAGGGTGGGGTGCTCTTTCGGTGGGTCAGTGCAGACTCAATGGGCTCAACGGCCTCCTTCTGCACTGTAGGAATTCTATGATTTTATTGTCTGATTTGATCATCATTTCATCACATGAGGGAAGGCAGAGCTGACAGCAATGGACAATAGGTTTCCACTTGTCTGAGGATTCTGCTTTATATCCTGTCTCTGATACAATGACCTCCTTACAAGGGTAGCAAGGATAATCCAGGGAACTACAGGCCGGTGAGCCTTACTTCAGTGGGAGGGAAATTACTGGAGAGAATTCTTCGAGACAGGATCT
Organism: Scyliorhinus torazame; assembly: GCF_047496885.1. NCBI lineage: Eukaryota > Metazoa > Chordata > Chondrichthyes > Carcharhiniformes > Scyliorhinidae > Scyliorhinus > Scyliorhinus torazame. Next base: position 246,441,438 of record NC_092717.1, read on the forward strand.
ACTCCCATTTGGAAGCAAATGGACGTATTAGTGAGAGGCAGCATGGTTTTGTGAAGGGGAGGTCGTGTCTCACTAACTTGATAGAGTTTTTCGAGGAGGTCACTAAGATGATTAATGCAGGTAGGGCAGTGGATGTTGTCTATATGGACTTCAGTAAGGCCTTTGACAAGGTCCCTCATGGTAGACTAGTACAAAAGGTGAAGTCACACGAGATCAGGGGTGAGCTGGCAAGGTGGATACAGAACTGGCTAGGTCATAGAAGGCAGAGAGTAGCAATGGAAGGATGCTTTTCTAATTGGAGGGCTGTGACCAGTGGTGTTCCACAGGGATCAGTGCTGGGACCTTTGCTGTTTGTAGTATATATAAACGATTTGGAGGAAAATGTAACTGGTCTGATTAGTAAGTTTGCAGACGACACAAAGGTTGGTGGAATTGCGGATAGCGATGAGGACTGTCAGAGGATACAGCAGGATTTAGATTGTTTGGAGACTTGGGCGGAGAGATGGCAGATGGAGTTTAATCCGGACAAATGTGAGGTAATGCATTTTGGAAGGTCTAATGCAGGTAGGGAATATACAGTGAATGGTAGAACCCTCAAGAGTATTGAAAGTCAAAGAGATCTAGGAGTACAGGTCCACAGGTCATTGAAAGGGGCAACACAGGTGGAGAAGGTAGTCAAGAAGGCATACGGCATGCTTGCCTTCATTGGCTGGGGCATAGAGTATAAGAATTGGCAAGTCATGTTGCAGCTGTATAGAACCTTAGTTAGGCCACACTTGGAGTATAGTGTTCAATTCTGGTTGCCACACTACCAGAAGGATGTGGAGGCTTTAGAGAGGGTGCAGAAGAGATTTACCAGAATGTTGCCTGGTATGGAGGGCATTAGCTATGAGGAGCGGTTGAATAAACTCGGTTTGCTCTCACTGGAACGAGGGAGGTTGAGGGGCGACCTGATTGAGGTCTACAAAATTATGAGAGGCATAGACAGAGTGGATAGTCAGAGGCTTTTCCCCAGGGTAGAGGGGTCAATTACTAGGGGGCATAGGTTTAAGGTGAGAGGGGCAAGGTTTAGAGTAGATGTACGAGGCAAGTTTTTTACGCAGAGAGTAGTGGGTGCCTGGAACTCGCTACCGGAGGAGGTGGTGGAAGCAGGGACGATAGTGACATTTAAGGGGCATCTTGACAAATACATGAATAGGATGGGAATAGAGGGATACGGACCCAGGAAGTGTAGAAGATTGTAGTTTAGTCGGGCAGCATGGTCGGCACGGGCTTGGAGGTCCGAAGGGCCTGTTCCTGTGCTGTACATTTCTTTGTTCTTTGACAAATACATGAATAGGATGGGAATAGAGGTATACGGACCCAGGAAGTGTAGAAGATTTTAGTTTAGATGGGCAGCATGGTCGGCACAGGCTTGGAGGGCCGAAGGGCCTGTTCCTGTGCTGTACTTTTCTTTGTTCTTTGTTCTTTGTACAAGGAAGCTCGGTTCAGGGTGTGACTTGTGTTTTATGACAATTTTGTCCAAAACAAAACATACATCTATAACTAGATAGAATTTATTGTGCCTCGTTAAATTGTCAAAATGTATCAAAGTGCCTAATATAATTCTCCTGCCTGATTACATTTTAACTGTACAGATGCCTACTTACGTCGACAATTGGGAAACATATAATAGCCGGTAGCACATCTGTCGCAGCGACGTCCAACAACATTTGGCCGGCAGGAGCACTGGCCGCCAAATGGACTACATGCAGGGCTGGTGGCGCCTTCTCCGTGACACTGACAGGATAGAGCTCCATTATTGTAGAATGCCCCAAGTGACTTAGCGGAGTCCACACAGAATCGGGATGATGTAGCTGAACTAAAACACAGAATTACATAGAATTTCCAGCACAGATCTAAACTGGTATTCATGCTTCACAGGATCACCCTACCACTTCGGGGTGAGTGTCCTGCCATCAACGACATCTTTCTCATGAAACCCAACAGAGGTGTTTGCGAGAGCTGGGCCTGAAGGAGATCCCATGGCAACACCATCTATTTGGGCATCCATGGTGTTGTTAAAACTGAATGAGTTGCCGAGCTGATAGTCTCGATGGACACTGATCGACACCATGGCGGTGGGTCTAGATCGCCACGGCATAGTGCCGCTATGGAAAAATCCATGGCTTCCTGAATTGGAACATTGGTGAATAGGCAATAAATGATGAGCAATAAATGCTGGCCTAGCCAGCGACGTCCACATCCCCAAAACAAATTTAAAAAATAGACTAACAATGTGGAATGAGCACATGGACATGGCATTGCCATCGATATGCAAGTTCTTTATGCTCTTCACAACTGTGCAGGAATTATTTGCCGGGTATGAGGAAAACATGTTCAAAATTGGTTGTAACAATTCGCCCAAGCATTTGGCCTTTTCAGAATCCTATCATAGATAAGGTAAGGCATAAAGGTGCATCAATTTCCAGATGAGTGCCAGTTGAAAGGCTTTGACAAAAGTACATTTGTTGTCAATCCCTACTTGCCCGTGAACTGAGTGGCTTGCTTGGCCATTTCAGAGCTACATTTCACATGTAGGCCAGACCAGATAAAGATGGCAGATTTCCTTGCCTAAAGAACATTAGTGCACCAGATGGGTTTTTGATGATAATTGATGATATTTGTCATGGTCACCATTACCGAGAATCGCTTTACATTCCAGATTTATTCATCAAATTTAAATTCCACCAGCTTCTGTAGTGGGTGCGAACCCATATCTCCAGGATATTAACCTGGGCCTCTGCATTATTAGTTCAGTGATATTACCACGTTACACCACCATCTCCCCCTATATCGCCATTCCTTCACTGTCGCTGGATCAACATCCTGGAACTCCCTCCCTACCAGCACTGTGGATGTACCTACACCACAGGGACTGCAGCGTGCCAAGGCAGTGTCTCATTGCCACCTTCTCGGGGCAATTAGGGACGGCCGATCAATTCTGTCCTAGCCAGAATTAAAAAAACTTGTTACCACTTTCTGGAGAAAGATGTTTCACCTGAACTATTTATTAGGTTGATCAGTGACCATTCATGCCCCCTAGCTTTGGACCCCACCTATAAGTGGAAATATTTTCTTTACATGTAAATGTAAAAAAAAAAGGCAGCACGGTAGCATAGTGATTAGCACAATTGTTTCACAGCTCCAGGGTCCCAGGTTCGATTCCCGGCTTGGGTCACTGTCTGTGCGGAGTCTGCACGTTCTCCCCGTGTGTGCGTGGGTTTCCACCGGGTGCTCCGGTTTCCTCCCACGGTCCAAAGATGTGCAGGTTAGGTGGATTGGCCATGATAAATTGCCCTTAGTGTCCAAAATTGTCCTTAGTATTGGGTGGGGTTACTGGGTTATGGGGATAGGGTGGGGGTGTGGGCTTGGGTAGGGTGCTCTTTCAAGGAGCCGGTGCAGACTCGATGGGCTGAATGGCCTCCTTCTGCACTGTAAATTCTATGAATCTATGAACATCTATCCCAAGAAATTTTAATTTTTGGATGCGATAAGCCGAGACCCGTCCTTCAGTGAATGTAAGAGATCTCAAAATACCATTGTGAAATAGACAGGGGAGTTCTTCCCAGTGAAGCAGTAGAGGCTCCTTCTTTAAACGTTTTTAAGAAAAAGATAGATACCTTTCTAAAGAATAAAGGGATTCGGGGATATGGTGTACGGGCCGGAGAGTGGAGCTGAGTCCACAAAGATCAGCCACGATCTCATTGAATGGCGGAGCGGGCTCGAGGGGCCAGATGGCCTACTCCTGTTCCTAGTTCTTATGTTCTTATGTTCTTCCCAGGTCATAGGGCTAATGTTTAACCCTCAATCAACAGTATAAAAATAAACAAATTACCAGATTGCTGTTTATGGGAGTTTGCTGCGAGCAAATTGGCTGCTTTGTCAAAATTACATCTGTCAAGCATTTCCTAAATCGTGAAAGGTGATATTTAAATACAAATATTTCCTTATTTCACCACACTACCAAAATAATAGTAATTGTGAAGCTTGAGAATTTGTTTTAATATTAGTTTCCCCTATTTTATTGTGGAAACTATGGCAATCCCAGTTTAATCTGTGGCCAAGAAGGGTCCTGGCTTTTCCAGATGCTATTTCCGATTCAGTCGCGAGTAGGTGAGGTGGAGAGGTACAGGTGCCTCACTACACAACTGCTTTCCTCACTCTGAAAAAACCTGTAGCCTTAGCCCAAGCCCCGTTTCAGCTAATCGACCTGGTCAGTCATCAACTGTCCTTTCAAAAGTAGAAAAGCAGTGTGAATGCCCCAGGTACTGGATCATTGAACCACATAACAGAGAACAAGGCCACCTGGCTCGCCAGGCCTGAGCTGGTTCTTTGAGAGAGTTCCTGAATGAGTCCCAATTCCGTCTCTTCCTTACCTATTACGCTGTAAAACATCAACGCCCTGTTCCGAGGCTCAAACATCAGATTTCCAGCATCTGTAGCATTTTTATTTTGACATTTAAATATTTACTGGAAGGCTTCCTAAAGCTCGTTCTGGATGATTTGTCTCCAACAATCTTGCGCTTCATAAAACACTTCTGTGCGAATGCAACAGCCCAATTCCAGCAAGATCGCACAAGCCTCTGCAGCTTAGCATTCCTGTATTGCTAAGCCAGCATATCTGTGTCCTGGCCTCTATTCCAGTCTTCATCCTGGGCCCAAACTGTGCATAAGCTGGGAATCTGAACTGCAGAGGATGTTTGGCCCTTAAATAGGTGGACTTTATCCAATTCTCTTTCGAAAGCTATGAATCAATCTGCTTCCATCACCCTTTACTTTGCTCTAAAACCAAATTAGCTGTTTCTTTTGTCAGAAAGTGGGGTGATGGGCAATAGGTTAGGGGAGGAGGCGGAAAGTGGTGGCAATGGTGCAGTGTCGATGTTACTGGGTTAGTAAACCAGTGGTGCGGCAGTCAGTGAAATTTAAATTCAATTGTTAACTCTGGAATTGAAAGCTGGTCTCAGTAATGGTGACCGTGAAACCATTTTCGATTGCAGTAAAAAAAAATCCATCTGGTTCACTAATGCCCTTTAGGGAAGGAAATCTGCCGTCCTCACCTGGCCTGGCCTACATGCAACTCCAGAGGCACAATAATGTGATTGACTCTTAAATGCCCTCTGAAATAGCCGAGCAAGCCACTCAGTTGTATCAAACTGCTGCAGAAAAGTCAATAAGAAATGAAATCAGATGGATCATTTGGCATCGACCTGGGCATCAGAAATGACAACGGAAACCCAACTCGGTTAAACCTGAAAGGTCACCCTCACTGATGTCTGGGGGTAGCTTCTGCCTGAATTAGGGGGGGCTGTTCCACAGGCTGGTCAAGCGACAGTCTGACATGGTCATACTCACAGAATCATGGGTGGGATTCTCTGATCCTGAGGCTAAGTGTTGACGCCGTCGTAAACGCCGTTGCGTTTTACGACGGCGTCAACAGGCCCCCAGGAGCAGCGATCCTAGGCCCGACAGGAGGCCAGCACGACACTGGAGCGACTCACGCAGCTCCAGCTGCCGATACCGGCGCCAAACGGACGCCGCGGGTCTGCGCGTGTTTGCTGCGGCCGGCGCGAACTCGAGCATGCGCGCTAGTTTCCTTCTCCGCACCGGCCCCGACACAACATGGCGTAGAGCTACAGGGTCCCGGAGCAGATTAAAAGAGGCCCCCACCAGGAGAAGCCAGCCCGCCGATCGGTAGGCCCTGATCGTGGGCCAGGCCACGGCAGAGACACCCCCCGGGATCGCAACCCCCCTCCCCCCCACCAGGCCGCCCCCCGCAGGATGGGCGCTGAGGACCCGCCGGGTAAGACCACATGTGAACGACGCCGGCGGGACTCGGGCTATCTCGGCGGCCACTCGGCCCATCCCACGCGGAGAATCGCCGGGGGGGGGGGGGGGCGTGTAGAGCGGCCTCCGACCGGCGCCAATGGAGCCAATTCTCCGTGAATCGCGACCGGCCCTTTTATTCTCCGACCCGGCTCGGGGTCAGAGAATCCCGCCCCATACCTTACATACAATCTCCCAGATACCTCCACCACCACCCCTGGGTATGCTCTGTCCCACCGTGTACAGGCAGGAGAGAGTTGCTCAACATCGACTTCAGACCCCATGAAGTCTCATGGCACCAAGTCAAACATGGGCAAGGAAACCTTCTACCCTAACCCCCTCCCCCATCCTGACTTGGGGGTTATATCGCCACTCTTTCACTATCGCTGGGTCAAAGTTCTGGAATTCCCTTCCCAACAGCACTGTGGGTGTACCTACACCAGGTGGACTACAGCAGTTCAAGAAGGCAGCTTACCAGCACCTTCTCAAAGGCAATTAGGGATGGGCAATAAATGCTACCTCACCAGCGACGCACGCATCCCATGACAGAATAAAATAAATGACCTGAGGTCAGTTTCCCCTGATATACTTCATCAAAACAATTCATGATTTGCAACATCTCAATTGAAATCTCCTCTAAAGCTTCTCTGTTCCGAGGCGATCAATCCCAGCTTCTCCATGTGACTCTACGTACCATTCTAGGAAACCTCGCTGTACCCTCTCTGAGGCCTTGACATCCTTCATACAGTTTGGCAGCCGGTCGTAGGCACAATATTCCAAAGGAGGTTTAACCAGGGTATAGAGAATTCTATTCTATACTCACGTTGACATGTTTCAGAGTTATTGCCAAGACAAGCTTGATCGAAAAAAACATCAGTTTAGCTGCATGTGACTCCAGCCAATTATTTTCTACTTAGCTTTAGGGGAATATAAAATGCAAAGTACACCAAAGTTAATTATACTCACTCGATGTAAAAGCTATTTGCACCACAGGCAGTAATGAAATCAAAGGACTTATCCAGAGGTTGTTCATTTCCTAAGTCAGGATCATAACTCTCTGAAGGAACAATTAAGATGTAGTCCTAAGAAAGAAAAATATATTTCAGACTGTAAGTAACTTAGCCATGACAAAGAGATTTCGGCAGAGAAATTTCAATTCAGGAGGAGGCAAATTGGCCCATAGTGCTCGTGCCAGTGTTAATCGACATACTAAACTCAATGTGGTGGGTGGAAGCATGCACTATTCTGCCTGCCATATTGGAGAAGGTTGATATGTTGGTAGCAAGGGCACACAGCAATACAGAATAAGTATTAAAATCAGAGTCCATTGCCCTTTGAATGGCCACTTTTAATTTTCACTCGCCCCACGATGACAATCTTTGCGGGCTGAATTTGTTCAACGCAATGTGGCAAGAACCAGCCTGATCAAGGAGCTGGAAGGAGCAGGAGTCATCCCTCCTACCCGACATTACAACAACGCTAACCACTTCCTCCTATCGCATCCTTAAGAGCACCTTGGATATCACCCATTCAGAGACAGGAATTGTACCTGGCACACCCACACCCATGCCCAGGTCATCTGCTTTTATTTATCTTTTCTGCTTCACTCTTGAACTCTTCTTGGTTTCTTTGCCGAGTGCTTATCGAAGCCGCTCCGATATGTTAAGATTGACTGTACAGGACATTCCCTTCCTGAATAACTCTTTGCTGTAATAACAATCTTTGAACAAAGTCCTGCATGTTTCCTAACACACTTTACTGCTTTAAGACAGAATGAAAGCGGTCATTTTAAGAGAGCCTTGTTTCCCTGCTGCAGACAGAAGAGAGAAGGAAAGACTTGCGTTTATATTGGACCTTTCACAACCTCACAATATCCCAAATGACTTCACAACAATCAGGTACATTTTAGTCCTGGAGCTCCCTTCCTAAACCTGGCTTTTAAAGTAGACCAAGGCAGGCCAGCAGCACGGTTCGATTCCCGTGCCAGCCTCCCCGAACAGGTGCCGGAATGTGGCGACTAGGGGCTTTTCACAGTAACTTCATTTGAAGCCTACTCGTGACAATAAGTGATTTTCATTTCATTTCATTTCCTTTCTTTCTTCTTTTCAGCTGGAACGCCCTCCCTAACAGCACAGTGGGTGTACATACACCACATGGACTGCAGCAAAGGCAGCTCACCACAACTTTTTGAGGGTAATTAGGGATTACCAACTCCCACCAATGCTGGCCTAGCCAGCAAAACCAACATCCTGAGACAGTATCAGAAAATGTTCCTTAAAACTGCTTTTGTTCGCTTGTCCATTATGCGGTTCAATGTCAACAAATTATTTGATTAATCCCTCCTGTGAACTGCCTTGGAACAGTTTACTATATTCAAGGCACTATATAAATGCAAGTGATGCAAGAAATACAGCAGCAATAATTTTCCTCATCTAGAAGGACAAGAGCAGCAGATAACTGGGAATCCCACCACCTGGAGGCCCCCCTCCCAGTCACTCACCATCCTGACTTGGAAATATATCACCGTTCCTTCACTGTCGCTGGGGCAACACCCTGGAACTCCCTCCCTAACAGCACAGTGGGTGTACCTACACCACATGGACTGCAGCGGTTGAAGAAGGCAGCTCACCCCCACCTTCTGAAGAGCAACTAGGGATGGGCAATAAATGCTGGTCTGAGCAGCGAGGCCCACATCCCTTAAATTAATTTAATAAAATAATTCTGCGAGTATTTATTCAAAACTTACCACCCAAAGTGCTTTCTCTTTCGGAACAGTAAGAATTACGGACAACTCCGGATTCTTTACATCCAATTCTATTCTATTGCCTGAAGTGACCTGGGTGCGACATCCAAACCCGTGTGGACAGAAGAAAGCACTGACAAATCCTAAAAACAAACAGGTGAAGGTATAGTTTTAGTTCATAACCGAAGAGAACCCGTAATTAAGCAGACCCTCCCACAGACCACCAGAGAGTGACCCCTGTCAGGAAACCCCTGCGTAAAAAGACCCCTGGGATGGGTCGGGTCATCCCCATACTTGGGGGGTGGGGGAGGAGGGGGGGGGGACGGGACGGGGGGAACTGCGATGCGGTGGCAGATGGGGTGGGGGGCCCAGCCGCGGGACCTTGTTATAGTGGCCCGCTAGCGGTATTCCCTTGGGAATCTCTTGCAATCCTCGCCATGCACAAATTTGCATGGCTATGGATTGGGAATCGTTTCCTGATTTGTGCTCCCAGCAAAATCAGGTGCAATTCTGCACTGGCGGGTGAACATTGTCTCTCAAACGATAATTTCACCCCTCATCTCCATCACCCCCCACCTATATTCCCACATGTACTCACCATGCCAACTCTGTGCTTCCACCCCTCACCCCCCAATGTATCCTCCATTCACCCAGGACGCACTATGCTCACTCCTCAGATTCCATGCAATATCAATGGAAACTATTTTAAATTCCTTGGAACAAAAATAAACCTTTCAACATCCAATAAAAGTCTCCATAATCATTGATACTGTGAAAAACTGTGAAAAAAAATAATAAAACTCGTAATCCTCTTAGTTCGTGTGAACAAACCAGAAACCACACTGAAGGGACAATCTTGTTACTTTTTCTTCTTGGAACTGTAAGTCATTCTCCGATTAATTGAAAATCTCCCGCTTTGAAACCCATTAGCACTTGAAACTCAGCCAAGCATTGATAATGGCCACATCAGCAATAATAGACGAGTCACTGAGAGCTGGTTTAGTCAGTTAGCTGAACAGCTGGTTTGTGATGCAGAGTGACAGCAACAGCATGGGTTCAATTCCCGTACTGGCTGAGGTTATTCATTAAGGCCCCTCCTTCTCAACCCTGCACCTCGCCAGAGGTGTAGTGATCCTCAGGTTAAATCTCCACCAGTCAGCTCTCCCCCTCAAAAGGGGAAACAGTCTATGGTCATCTGGGACTATGGCGACTTTACTTTATTCACTGGGAAGGAAAGAACAGGTGTTCATTTCAATTTCAAAGTCTGTCAATCAATTTCGGATGTTAGATTTTTTTAAAGCGTGTCAAGCATTTTCTTTTTTTTAAAAAAGAGCTTGTTAACTCACAGTAGAAAAGATGACAGCACATGCTGACCTACATTTGGCAATATTTTTCACTGCATCATAGTGCTTTCTCCATTGGAAAAGTACTGTAATGCATTTAAACAAACACACATGGCTGGACATTGCGAGGGTCACCTTATCTTTAAAGGACAGATACGCATAAAGAGTTTCTGCATTAAAAGCATATTTACAATATAACACTGCGCCTCACAGAACTTTTGAAGGAGTGAAACACTTTCAAATTAACTTTCAGAATGTTCCTTGGCAGGCTTTCCATTTTCTTCACTAACTCTCAAACCTTGCTGCTTCTTGGTGAACAAAGTGCTTCCTAACTTCCCCATCATACCCTCCTGGCTCTAACGTTAAGGCTATGATCTACTTCTCAGGATTCCCTCACCAAATGAAATAGTTTTTCTCCATCTAGCCTATCAAATCCTTTAGTTATCTTCAACACCACAATTAGATCACCTCTTTAGTTTGCTCACTGGAGGGAATACAAACCTAGTCTATGAAACCCTGTTCTCATAATTGAAACCATTATTCTGGTTCTTCTTCTTTTGTCAGAGAGATCTAGCGTAGTCAGAGAGATCTAGGTGTACAGGTCCACAGGTCACTGAAAGGGCAATACAGGTGGAGAAGGTAGTCAAGAAGGCATACGGCATGCTTGCCTTCATTGGCCGGGGCATTGAGTATAAGAATTGGCAAGTCATGTTGCAGCTGTATAGAACCTTAGTTAGGCCACACTTGGAGTATAGTGTTCAATTCTGGTCGCCACACTACCAGAAGGATGTGGAGGCTTTAGAGAGGGTGCAGAAGAGATTTACCAGGATGTTGCCTGGTATGGAGGGCATTAGCTATGAGGACAGGTTGGATAAACTCGTTTTTTTCTCACTGTAACGAAAGAGGTTGAGGGGCGACCTGATAGAGGTCTACAGAATTATGAGGGGCATAGACAGAGTGGATAGTCAGAGGCTTTTCCCCAGGGTAGAGGGGTCAATTACTATGGGGCATACGTTTAAGGTGCGAGGGGCAAGGTTTAGAGGAGATATACAAGGCAAGTTTTTTTTACACAGAGGGTAGTGGGTGTCTGGAACTCGCTACCGGAGGAGGTGGTGGAAGCAGGGACGAGAGTGACGTTTAAGGGGCATCTTGACAAATACATGAATAGGATGGGAATAGAGGGATACGGACCCAGGAAGTGTAGAAATGAAAAACAGCTGTACCAGCCTCCCCGAACAGGCGCCGGAATGTGGCGACTAGGGGCTTTTCACAGTAACTTCATTTGAAGCGTACTTGTGACAATAAGCGATTTTCATTTCATTTTTTTCAAATGAAAATCGCTTATTGTCACAAGTAGGCTTCAAATGAAGTTACTGTGAAAAGCCCCTAGTCGCCACATTCCGGCACCTGTTCGGGGAGGCTGGTATGGGAATTGAACCGTGCTGCTGGCCTGCCTTGGTCTGCTTTCAAAGCCAGCGATTTAGCCCTGTGCTAAACAGAAGATTTTAGTTTAGACGGGCAGCATGGTCGGCGGAGGCTTGGAGGGCCGAAGGACCTGTTCATGTGCTGTATTTTTCTTTGTTCTTTGTTCTATAGCTGGATGCAGCACAACAACTGTAATTTTACATGAAGGCAATCAAGCCAGGATATTATGTCAGAAGTGGCAGTGTGTACCACTGTAATACCTCCTTCGTATTTATGAGTTGGGCGCTGAGCCAGTCCATAGTCTTAACAGATGACCACAGTTGCTCACAGGAGAGTTAAAAATTTTCCATTGCGTCAAGTCTCGACATCTGCCGTGGTTTTTAGAACATACAGTGCAGGAGGAGGCCATTCGGCCCATCGAGTCTGCACCGACCCATTTAAACCCTCACTTCCACCCTTAACTGTCCACCCGTAACCCAATAACCCCATCTAATCTTTTGGTCACTAAGGGCAATTTATCATGGCCAATCCACCTAACCTGCACCTCTTTGGACTGTGGGAGGAAGCCGGAGCACCCGGAGGAAACCCACGCAGACACGGGGAGAAGGTGCAGACTCCGCACAGACAGTGACCCAGCGGGGAATCGAACCTGGGACCCTGACGCTGTGAAGCCACAGTGCTTTCCACTTGTGCTACCGTGCTGCCCATGGGATGCCCATGGGCTTTGTGTGAGGTCGAACCCAACAACCTTCTACGTTGGTCTTTCACAAGGCTTTTGTTCGTTTGTGACTTCTTACGAGGACCGTTCAAATTCCAAGTTTCCTCAGGGATGAAATCGTGTTACCTCAGGTTGTGTGCATGGGTCCCAAAAGGACTGACCCGACTTAAGGTGGAGGTGAGGGATGTTGGTGAGGGTGGGGAGGGGCTATATTTCCTCAATTTGCTGCGCTACATAGAGGGTCGCTGTGCCACAGTGGATCAGTTGGGGGGGGGGGTGCATGCATGGTTTGCGCCAGCACGGGTATTATTATAATTCTAATTAATCTGCTCTACACCAATCCAGGTCGAATATACCCCTCAATATACCCCGCAGTGGCTGGAGAATGTTAAAAACCAGTACAGTCCATCTAATGGCCAATATACTCACCAGTATAGGGACGGCCTCCATCTACCATCACCCCGACTGGGAATGACGGATACAAAGGCTGATAAAAATGCACCAAAATCACATGCTTGCCCACATTTGGAACTCTTGTTTTGAAGATGATCTGATTCTATAAAACAAATAAACCTCATCTTGGTAAAAGTTTGGTCAAGAAAAAGTTTCATTTCTCAACTTATTTTCAAAACTTGCAGCAGGCACCCACAACAGTCACATCTTACTTTCCCAACGTGTATAAGTTGCCACCATTTATCCCGTTTGTACACTGATGTTACATTGATCGTTTCTCTAATTCACATTCAACGGAATTATTTTCTGTATAAAACTGTCTCAACTCTCAGGGAAGGAAAACCTCCTCCGTACACAAAATCTCAAACAGGTTATTGGTAAGTAGATTTATAAACACGTCAACAGAGTTCAGGGCGGCAAGGCAACACAGTGGTTAGCACTGCGGCCTCACAGCCCCAGGGACTCGGGTTCAATTCCTGCCTGCCTGTGTGGAATTTGCACTTTCTCCACATGTCTGCGTGCCCTCCGGGTGCCAGTGCCGACTCGATGGGCCGAATGGCCTTCTTCTGCACTGCAAAATTCTATGTGAATGATGGAGAAATTAGGGATGATTCTATCTGGATAGATAGTTGGGATTGTTCTCCTCAGAGCAAAGAAGGTTAAGGAGAGAGCTTTTCACAGTAACTTCATTCCAGTGTTAACGTAAGCCTACTTGTGATAATAAAGATTATTATAGATTATTCTCAAGATTATTACTGTAAGTGTTGAAACAATAAACAATTTTGACAGAGTAAATAAGGAGGAACTGGGTGAGATTTTCCTGAAAATAGGCAAAGGCTGATGTCCGGCTGGAAAAGCAGCATTGAAGTCACTGACGTCAATGGCGGCTTTTTGCACCATATAGTGTCATCTACGCCATATCACTGGTAAGGAGGCCTCTGATTTGCCTGCCCTGTCATCACCTCAGCGCCACATTTAAAGGTCGCCCAAGTACACACCAATCACACTTTACAGGTCGCCAGGAAGTGATGGCTGCCAGGAAATTTGCCCCCAAATCTGGAGAGACTCCTCGATGCGGTAGAGGCTCGCCATGATATAATTTATCCGTGTTCAGAGCGGTCACAATCTCAGCGTGAGAGGCGGTGGCAGTGCTGGTCAGTGACAACACACTGCAGAAGGGGTCAGCCATCCAGTGCAGGAAGAGAATGAAGGATCTGCTCTGTTCTGTCAGGGGTAAGTCACTCTTCTCATCATTCTCAACTCACACACTCATCCACAGGGATCTCATTCACTGCCAGCTCAAGTGACGCCACCACTCACTCGGCCACAGGCATCTTCATCTCCTCTGCAGATGTGTCAGGCATCCTTAACATCTGCCCTGGCATCCTGCTAACACTCTCTCCATCTGTGTTCATACAGGAGAAGCTGGCACACACTAAGTGGGAGAGATCCCAGAGGTGGGGAGGGACCTTAAGGTCCTCGCATTTAAGAGGACAGAGCCATCCAGCTGGTCGGAGAGGATGTTTACCGCACCTCTGCTGATGGCGAGGGCCATGGCGATAAAGCCAGCATTGCATCATCCATCAGACAGCAATACTGAGTCACGTCTCCTTTGTCTCAGGCTCCTGCCATGCACTAATGACCTCGCCTTTCTTTCACAGGCACATCTGGGAAGTAGCCCAGGGAGTTTGCCAGCCAGATTTTCTACTCCAACCCTGACAGCAGCACAGACGAGGAATTCATGGACCCCAAAACAGAAGAACCATCATAGCGCCAACCCTCCACCAGCGCAGACACACACACCTCATGGGGCCTCGCTCTAGAGTAGCCTTGGGGTCACAATCTGGTGAGTACATCAAAGAACAAAGAAAAGTACAGCACAGGAACAGGCCCTTCGGCCCTCCAAGCCTGCGCCGGTCATGCTGCCCATCTAAACTAAATCACACTCTCAGATCCACAGCAGGCAGAGGCAGGGACGTCCCGGGGTGCGGGCAATCAGAATATTGCTGGAGGCCAGGAATCTGCTGAGTTCCAGTCAGAGGACAAGCCTCTGGATTCGGTCGTCCCTCAGTTGCTGGAGCTTCAAAGGCAAACTCGGGAAGATCAGGAAGGGATCTCTGGTCCATTCCTCGGATTGGAAGGTGCACGGAGGAGTCCGTCCTGTTTGAGGTGTTTGTGCCAACACTCCCACAAAACAAGGTCAACACAGCTAAGGCGATGGCCGCCATGGAGACCTCGCACTGTTACAGGACATAATAATATAATAATAATCACTTATTGTCACAAGTAGGCTTCAATGAAGTTACTGTGAAAAGCCCCTAGTCGCCACATTCCGGCGCCTGTTATGGGAGGCTGGTACGGGAATTGAACCCGCGCTGCTGGCCTTGTTCTGCATTACAAGCCAGCTGTTTAGCCCACTGTTTAGACCAGGCATGCATTCCATGGGGCAGGTACAAAGAACAAAGATAAGTACAGCACAGGAACAGGCCCTTCGGCCCTCTAAGGTACTTTCTGGTATCTATCAGTGACAATGCCAGAGTAGAATGGAGCTCACTCTAGCTGCCCCTCTATCTGAATGAAGAAGCCAGGTGCCCTTTTTTTTCTTGTTGCACTGAGTGCTGAATTTGGTGCATTTGAGTGCTATAGTAAGAGTTTGGTGACCGAGGGAGTTAGGTGAGGAGGGAGTAAGGTGCTCCTTTCATTTTGTTTCCGACATTTCCGCAAAGAGTGAGAAGAGAGCCAGGAGTTTACAGAAAGTGTAGCTGACTGGGAGCAGAGTCGGAGGGCGGAGATCTAGTTAGTCCACAGGGCAGCTATATTCTGTCAGGTAAGAGGGGATGGAGGCTAGTCCAGTTGCATGCTCCTCCTGTAGGACGTGGGTGGTGAGGGATACCACCGGTGTCCCCGCTGACTATACCTGCGGGAAGTGCACCCAACTTCAGCTCCTCAAAGACCGTGTTAGGGAACTGGAGCTGAAGAAGGATGAACTTCGGATCATCCGGGAGGCAGAGGGGGTGATTGAGAATAGTTACAAGGAGGGAACCACACCCAAGATACAGGACAAGAATAGCTGGGTTACAGTCAGGGGGAAAAAAACAAACAGGCAGAAAGTGCAGGGAACCCTCGTGGCCGTTCCCCTTCAAAACAAGTATACCGTTTTGGATGCTGTTGGGGGGGATGACCTACCGGGGGAAGGCCCTAGCAGCCAGGTCTCTGGCACTGAGTCTGGCTCTGGGGCTCAGAAGGGAAGGGGGAGAATAGAAAAGCAATAGTTATAGGAGATTCAATGGTTAGGGGAATAGATAGGAGATTCTGTGATCGCGAGCGAGACTCCCGGAAGGTATGTTGCCTCCCGGGTGCCAGGGTCAGGGATGTCTCAGATCGTGTCTTCAGGATCCTTAAGGGGGAGGGCGAGCAGCCAGAAGTCGTGGTGCACATTGGTACCAACGACATAGGTAGGAAAAGGGGTGTGGAGGTAATAAACAAGTTTAGGGAGTTAGGCTGGAAGTTAAAAGCCAGGACAGACAGAGTTGTCATCTCTGGTTTGTTGCCGGTGCCACGTGATAGCGAGGCTAGGAATAGGGAGAGAGTGCAGTTGAACACGTGGCTGCAGGAATGGTGTAGGAGGGAGGGCTTCAGGTATTTGGATAATTGGAGCACATTCTGGGGAAGGTGGGACCTGTACAAGCAGGACGGGTTGCATCTGAACCAGAGGGGCACCAATATCCTGGGAGGGAGGTTTTCTAGTACTCTTCGGGAGGGTTTAAACTCATTTGGCAGGGGAATGGGAACCAGATTTGTAGTCCAGCAACTAAGGTAGCCGATATTCAGGACGCCAAAGCGTGTAATGAGGCAGTGGGGAAGGGAACACTGACAAAGGAGAGTACTTGCAGGCACGGAGATGGGTTGAAGTGTATATACTTTAACGCAAGAAGCATCAGGAATAAGGTGGGTGAACTTAAGGCATGGATCGGTACTTGGGACTACGATGTGGTGGCCATCACGGAAACTTGGATAGAAGGGGGGCAGAAATGGTTGTTGGAGGTCCCTGGTTATAGATGTTTCAATAAGATTAGGGAGGGGGGTAAAAGAGGTGGGGGGGTGGCATTGTTAATTAGAGATAGTATAACAGCTGCAGAAAGGCAGTTCGAGGAGTATCACCCTAATGAGGTAGTATGGGTTGAAGTTAGAAATAGGAAAGGAGCAGTCACCTTGTTAGGAGTTTTCTATAGGCCCCCCAATAGTAGCAGAGATGTGGAGGAACAGATTGGGAAACAGATTTTGGAAAGGTGCAGAAGTCACAGGGTAGTAGTCATGGGTGACTTTAGCTTCCCAAATATTGAGTGGAAACTCTTTAGATCGAATAGTTTGGATGGGGTGGTGTTGTGCAGTGTGTCCAGGAAGCTTTTCTAACACAGTATGTAGATTATCCGACCAGAGGAGGGGCAATATTGGATTTAGTACTTGGTAATGAACCAGGGCAAGTGATAGATTTGTTAGTGGGGGAGCATTTTGGAGATAGTGACCACAATTCTGTGACATTCACTTTAGTAATGGAGAGGGATAGGTGCGTGCAACAGGGCAAGGTTTACAATTGGGGGAAGGGTAAATACAATGTTGTCAGACAAGAATTGAAGTGCATAAGTTGGGAACATAGGCTGTCAGGGAAGGACACAAGTGAAATGTGGAACTTGTTCAAGGAACAGGTACTATGTGTCCTTGATATGTATGTCCCTGTCAGGCAGGGAAGAGATGGTCGAGTGAGGGAACCATGGTTGACAAGAGAGGTTGAATGTCTTGTTAAGAGGAAAAAGGAGACTTATGTAAGGCTGAGGAAACAAGGTTCAGACAGGGCATTGGAGGGATACAAGATAGCCAGGAGGGAACTGAAGAAAGGGATTAGGAGAGCTAAGAGAGGGCATGAACAATCTTTGGCGGGTAGGATCAAGGAAAACCCCAAGGCCTTTTACACATATGTGAGAAATATGAGAATGACTAGAGCGAGGGTAGGTCCGATCAAGGACAGTAGCGGGAGATTGTGTATTGAGTCTGAAGAGATAGGAGAGGTCTTGAACGAGTACTTTTCTTCTGTATTTACAAATGAGAGGGGCGATATTGTTGGAGAGGACAGTGTGAAACAGACTGGTAAGCTCGAGGAAATACTTGTTAGGAAGGAAGATGTGTTGGGCATTTTGAAAAACTTGAGGATAGACAAGTCCCCCGGGCCTGACGGGATATATCCAAGGATTCTATGGGAAGCAAGAGATGAAATTGCAGAGCCGTTGGCAATGATCTTTTCGTCCTCACTGTCAACAGGAGTGGTACCAGGGGATTGGAGAGTGGCGAATGTCGTGCCCCCGTTCAAAAAAGGGACTAGGGATAACCCTGGGAATTACAGGCCAGTTAGTCTTACTTCGGTGGTAGGCAAAGTAATGGAAATGGTACTGAAGGATAGGATTTCTGAGCATCTGGAAAGACACTGCTTGATTAGGGATAGTCAGCACGGATTTGTGAGGGGTAGGTCTTGCCTTACAAATCTTATTGAATTCTTTGAGGAGGTGACCAAGCATGTGGATGAAGGTAAAGCAGTGGTGTAGTGTACATGGATTTTAGTAAGGCATTTGATAAGGTTCCCCATGGTAGGCTTCTGCAGAAAGTAAGGAGGCATGGGATAGTGGGAAATTTGGCCAGTTGGATAACAAACTGGCTAACCGATAGAAGTCAGAGAGTGGTGGTGGATGGCAAATATTCAGCCTGGATCCCAGTTACCAGTGGCGTACCGCAGGGATCAGTTCTGGGTCCTCTGCTGTTTGTGATTTTCATTAATGACTTGGATGAGGGAGTTGAAGGGTGGGTCAGTAAATTTGCAGACGATACGAAGATTGGTGGAGTTGTGGATAGTAAGGAGGGCTGTTGTCGGCTGCAAAGAGACATAGATAGGATGCAGAGCTGGGCTGAGAAGTGGCAGATGGAGTTTAACCCTGAAAAGTGTGAGGTTGTCCATTTTGGAAGGACAAATATGAATGCGGAATACAGGGTTAACGGTAGAGTTCTTGGCAATGTGGAGGAGCAGAGAGATCTTGGGGTCTACGTTCATACATCTTTGAAAGTTGCCACTCAAGTGGATAGAGCTGTGAAGAAGGCCTATGGTGTGCTCGCGTTCATTAACAGAGGGATTGAATTTAAGAGCCGTGAGGTGATGATGCAGCTGTACAAAACTTTGGTAAGGCCACATTTGGAGTACTGTGTACAGTTCTGGTCACCTCATTTTAGGAAGGATGTGGAAGCTTTGGAAAAGGTGCAAAGAAGATTTACCAGGATGTTACCTGGAATGGAGAGTAGGTCTTACGAGGAAAGGTTGAGGGTGCTAGGCCTTTTCTCATTAAAACGGAGAAGGATGAGGGGCGACTTGATAGAGGTTTATAAGATGATCAGGGGAATAGATAGAGTAGACAGTCAGAGACTTTTTCCCCGGGTGGAACAAACCATTACAAGGGGACATAAATTTAAGGTGAAAGGTGGAAGATATAGGAGGGATATCAGAGGTAGGTTCTTTACCCAGAGAGTAGTGGGGGCATGGAATGCACTGCCTGTGGAAGTAGTTGAGTCGGAAACATTAGGGACCTTCAAGCAGCTATTGGATAGGTACATGGATTACGGTAAAATGATATAGTGTAGATTTATTTGTTCTTAAGGGCAGCACGGTAACATTGTGGATAGCACAATTGCTTCGCAGCTCCAGGGTCCCAGGTTCGATTCCGGCTTGGGTCACTGTCTGTGCGGAGTCGGCACGTCCTCCCCGTGTCTGCGTGGGTTTCCTCCGGGTGCTCCGGTTTCCTCCCACAGTCCAAAGATGTGCAGGGTAGGTGGATTGGCCATAATAAATTGCCCTTAGTGTCCAAAATTGCCCTTGGTGTTGGGTGGAGGTGTTGAGTTTGGGGAGGGTGCTCTTTCCAAGAGCTGGTGCAGACTCAGGGGGCCGAATGGCCTCCTTCTGCACTGTAAATTCAATGTTAATCTATGATTAATCTAGGACAAAGGTTCAGCACAACATCGTGGGCCGAAGGCCTGTTCTGTGCTGTATTTTCTATGTTCTATGTTCTATGTTCAGGCACCAATAGGGAGGGGGATCAGCTTGTGCAAACCCTGGGCCACCCACAGGTGACTCCAGGAGTGTCCGCCCATCCGAAACCCCTCTTCTTGTGACCGCTTCAGCTTCAGCTCCACAGGCCGAGGAGGGTGACACTGACGTATAGCAGAACTCAAAAGCAGGCCAAAGCCTGCCAGAGGACACCCACCAAGGTCATTCCAGACTCCAGGGCATGGGAGACAGCAGGTTGTCTCCACCTCTACTGTGGATGTTGGGGATGCCCCGAGACACGGCGGCAGGGTTAGAAAGGCTAAGAAGCTCTAGTTGCACAGCGTGGGCACAGATGTTAAGCACTTGTACATAACATTCACCTTTGTAAATAAAGTCTTTGACTCCTTGTTCAGATGAGCTGAGTTCCTGTAATTCCCACCTGATAACTTGATTCTTACATTAGGTAAAGGCAGTGTGTTCAGTCCAGTGCTTCCTCCATGGACCTCATGCAAGGTTGCCAGCACATTGATGATGTTCTTGCATTGCGACTGAACACATCAGTCATGTCTGTATCTTGCAGGGATTGAGAATATCTCTCACAATGCACAGGGATAGCTTTACTCATTCCAGTCATTGTCTGTGAGGTTCGGCTGGCCTACCCATCCCATCAGCCTCCGCCTCCGGGGACAGTGCACATCATGTGTACAGCTCATGAAGGATGGTGTAAGATACAGAGAGGTGAAACGTGCCCCGCTACATCGCCATCATATAACCCAAGTCATTGAGAGCAAGCGAGCTACCACCAGCCAGACAGGAGTCAGACATTCCCAAACCTCTGTGAGGATCTATGCACTGCCCCCACTGCAAGTCCTGGAATGTAGGGACTATGGACAACTATTGTCGATCGTCATAAAAACCCATCCGGTTCACTAATGTCCTTTAGGGAAGGAAATCTGCCGTCCTTACCCGGTCTGGTCTACATGTGACTCCAGACCCACAGCAATGTGGTTGACTCTTAATTGCTCTGAGGGATGGGCAACAAATGCGATGCCCACATCCCATGAACGAATAAAGAAAAACACTCCCGGTCTCCCCCAAGTCATGCCTATTCTCCGATCCCCCATCGGGTCGGAGAATCCCCACGGGGGGGGGGGGGGGGGCGTGAATCCCTTCGCGCCGCTCCGACGCCGGCTGCCGTATTCTCCGGCGCCGGTTTTCGGGCAGGGATCATGCCGCGCCGGTCGGGGGCCGTTGGCAGTGGTCCCCCTGCCAATTCTCTGGGCTCCCATGGGCCGAGCGGCCGTCGGTTTCTGGCCAGTCCCACCGGCGTGGATTGGACATGGTCCCACACGGCGCGACCTGGCTGGTAGGACGGCTGCTGCGGTCCTCGGGGGGTGGGGATCCGGGTGGCCTGGCTCGCGGACCCACCGATCTGCGGGCGGGCCTGTGCCGTGGGGGCACTCCTTCCTTCCGCGCCGGCCCCTGTAGGGCTCCGCCATGACCGGCGCGGAGAAGACACCCCCCCCCTGCGCATGCGCTAGAATATGCCGGCCGGACTGCACATGCGCGGAACCATGCCGGCGGTTCTTCGCATACGCTAACTCGCGCCGGCCCTTCGGCGCCGGTTAGCATGACGCCAACCCCTCTGGCGTCGCCAACCCCTCCAGCGTCAGCCTAGCCCCCGGAAGTGCGGAGAATTCCGCAACTTCTGGTCGGCCTGACGCTGGCGTGGTTCGCGTCGCTTTTTGCGCTGGCGTCGGGCCATCGCGGGGATTCGGGAGAATCCCACTGATGATCTTCCCGGCCCCGTCTCCACTCCCACCATCCTGGGCCAGGAAAATTCTACTCAGTATTCCTTTCGATTTTGTGGATATTCTTTCCCATATCACATTCCACACTGAGAACAGTTCATTACCTGTGGCGATTTTAGCAAATGGATGTCTCCTGGTTCCACCATGGTTGGAGGTCGCTGGGATAGGAGTTGTGGATTATTAGACAGGTTAGGTTGTGAATTAATGTCTGCAGTTGAACGCTGTCCATCCTTCACCTTCACTGAAGACACTGGGACTTCATACTTGGAAGCAACACAGGAACTGTTCAAAAATTCAAAATAAAGATAGTGCCATTTAGAAGGATAAAATCCTGGACATTCACAACAAAGCATAAATTCATGTTCAAAATGATGAGGGGTCTTGAGGGAGTAAGCAACTCGAAACTGTTTCCACTGGTAGAGGGTCGGTAACTGATGACAGATTTAAAATAATTGGCAAGAGGACTCGGAGATGGATGAAGAGAGCTTTTTACACAGCAGGTTGTTATGATCTGGAAGGCACGAAGGGTGCTGGATGCAGATTCAATAGTAAATGGATACAAGCTGGTAAAGGGAGAATGTTGTAGGATGATGGGAAAAGAACAAGAAGGAGTCAGACTAATTGGAGAGGATTTTGATGTATTGTTCGCGCAAGAACAAAACAAAGAGGGTGAATTTTTCTTGCCAATATCATGGGTATAGAACTGGATTTTTTTATTTTCAGGTTAGGCCTCAGCTGGAATATTGTGTCCAGTTCAGGGCCCTACACTTTAGGAAGGAGTGAGGGACAAGGAGATTTACGAGAATGGTAACATTGGCAGATTTCGCAATCCAGCTCTTGGCCTGTAGCATTGTAGGCAGCAGATGAGGAACATACCAGCCATGATAGAATGGCGGAGCAGACTCGATGGGCCGAATGGCCTAATTCGGCTCCTATATCTTATGAATTTATGAACTGATCGGTGCTGCAGAACAAGGCCAGCAGCGTGGGTTCAATTCTCGTACTGGCTGGGGTTACTCATAAAGGCTCCGCCTCCTCAACCTTGCCCCTCGCCTGAGGTGTGGTGACCCTCAGGTTAAATCACCACCAGTCAGCTCCCCCCCTCAAAGGGGAAAGCAGCCTATGGTCATCTGGGACTATGGTGACTTTACTTACTAACAGGGATAAGGGTCTTGTTCTACATGGAGGGACTGGAGAAACTGTACTTCAGGAAGAGAATGTTAAAGGGACAGCGTGGTGGCACAGTGGTTAACACTGCTGCCTCACAGCGCCAGAGACCCGGGTTCGATTCCAGCCTCGGGTGACGGTCCGTGTGGAGTTTGCACTTTTTCCCCGTGTCTGCGTGGGTTTCCTCCCACAGTCCAAAGACCTGCAGGTTAGGTGGATTGGCCATGCTAAAATTGCCCCGAACTGTCCAAAGGTTGGTGGGGTTTCAGGGATAGGGTGGGGGAATTAGGCCTAGGCAGAGTGGTCTTTCAAAGGGTCAGTGCAAATTCGATGGGACAAATTGTCTCCTACACTGCAGGGATTCGAATAGACACGGGAATAAAAAAAGGGCAGCATGGTGACACAGTGGTAAGCACTGCTGCCTCACAGCCCCAGGGACCCGGATTCCATTCTGGCCTTGGGTGACTATCTGTGTGGAGTTTGCACGTTCTCCCCATGTCTGCGTGGGTTTCCTCCGGGTGCTCCAGTTTCCTCCCGTCTCTTCGGAGATGTGCAGGTTCGGTGGATTGGCCATGATGAATTGCCCCTTAGTGTCCAGGGATGTGCAAGTTAGGTTATGGGGTTACGGGGATAGGGTTGGGTGGGTGGGTGAGTGGACAAAGGTAGAGTGCTCTTTCCAATGGTCGGTGCAGACTCGATGGGCTGAATGGCCTTCTTCGGCACTGTAGGGATTCTATGAATATAATAGAAGTATTTGTAATCAGGAGGGGTTTGATAGTGTAAACAGGAAGAATCTGCTCCCACTGGTTAGTGGGTCAGTAATCAGAGGGACACAGATTGAAGGTAATTGGAAAAAGAGGCAAGGTAAGAGATATTTTACACAGCAAGTTGTCATGATCTGGAACGCGCTGCCCGAAAGGATGGTGGAAGAAGAGTCAATAGTAAATTTTTTAAAGATATACGGTGCGATTTACCGGCTAATTGGGGTGGGAGGCGGCTGGTTGATCTAACCAGATCTCATGGGACCCAGTCTCGCACAGTTAAGTGAGTTTAGAAACTCACCTAGTCGTGCTGACAGCGGATCGAACGGCCACCCGGCATCTACCGGCCTCGCAGAGGTGACCCCAGCTGGCCACCATTTAACACTGGTCCTCACAAACGGGGACCAGGCGGAACTGTACTTGGGGGAGGGGGAGGGGGGGGGGGGTCTCCCAAGTGATCAGAGGCTCCCGGGTGGTCGGCATCTGGGGAGGGTGGCACCCTGGAACCGCTGGTATCATCCGGACACTTTGCAACTGCCAGCCTGGCACTCAGGCAGTGCCACCCAGGTGCCAGCCTGGGACTGTGAGGATGCACAGGTGGCAGTGCCGGGCTGCCGGGTGCACTACTCGGGCAACAGACTGGCAGTGCTGAGGTGCCGGGCTGGCATTTTATCAAGCCCATGGGTGGCCTGCCCGTTTAGACGGGGTGCGGGGGGCACAAGGACCCCTTTATAGATGAGTGGGGGCTGGGGGGGTCCAGGGGTCACGTTGGGGAGTGAGAGATTGGGGCGCCATTTAAAAATGCACCCCGATCTCTTCATGCACTGAGGACCTCTGCTCCGTCCACAGCACTACAAATGGACTCTGATTTTCTTTTGTTTAGATCATGTTTGCAGGGGAGAAAATTGGCAAGGCTCTGGGGAAAGAGCAGGCGGAGTGGGGTTAATTGGCTAACTTTGTTTGAAGAGCTGCTACAGGAAAGAAGGCTGAATGGCCTTCTGTGCTGTCTCATTCAATGTGAACTGCATGGTAAAAAGCATTCCCTCGCAGCTGCTGGAGAAAAGCACTGCTATTGAAGACAAACATTGCAGCAGTTTCAGGAGTCGAAATGAAGCGAGTATTTTCCTGCAGTTCAGGAGTTGGGCCTGCACCCTGGAAATTGGCCAATGTTTAGTATTATGTGTTTGATCTCTGGTGGCCCAATTGTTCGTGATATAATCAAGTTTGCCATGTTTATTACTTTCAATAGCTGTCCTTAAAAGCGGAATGGTTTGAGTAACTTGAATCAATAAATGTTATTCAATCAAGCCTGCCTGGAATTGGTGAACAATGCTGTTTTCAAATTGCTCCATTATCTCCAAAACGTCAGTGAGTAACTCTGCGGCACAATATTCTTTGCTGATTTATAAAATGAAACCATTTCACCTGCTCATAAAATTGCTACGAAAGAAACCTTCTCCAATGTATTGCAGATTGCTTGACAACTTTACATGACTCATCGTAGAACTATACAGCACAGGTAGACGCGGTCCACATCAGACGCCATTTCCCTGGCCCTACACCCATCCCGAGAGCTTTTCGACAACAAGGACTCCTACATCAGACTCCTATTTATTGACTACAGCTCCGCCTTCAACACCATAATCCCAGCCAAGCTCATATCAAAGCTCCAAAACCTAGGACTTGGCTCCCCACTCTGCAACTGGATCCTCGACTTTCTGACCCACAGGCCACAATCAGTAAGAATAAACAACAACACCTCCTCCACAATAGGCCTCATTACCGGGGCCCTGCAAGGCTGCGTACTTAGCCCCCTACTCTACTCCCTGTACACACATGACTGCGTGGCAAAATTTGGTTCCAACTCCATCTACAAGTTTGCTGACGATACGACCATAGTGGGCCGGATCTCGAATAACGACGAGTCAGAATACAGGCGGGAGATAGAGAACCTAGTGGAGTGGTGCAGCGACAACAATCTCTCCCTCAATGCCAGCAAAACTAAAGAGCTGGTCATTGACTTCAGGAAGCAAAGTACTGTACACACCCCTGTCA
The DNA here is from genome assembly GCF_047496885.1 of Scyliorhinus torazame. Classification (NCBI taxonomy): domain Eukaryota; kingdom Metazoa; phylum Chordata; class Chondrichthyes; order Carcharhiniformes; family Scyliorhinidae; genus Scyliorhinus; species Scyliorhinus torazame. The sequence continues at coordinate 246,466,860 of NC_092717.1, forward strand.
GCATCAACGGGGCCGAGGTGGAGATGGTTAGCAGTTTCAAATTCCTCGGAGTGCACATCTCCAAAACTCTGTCCTGGTCCACCCACGTCGACGATACCACCAAGAAAGCACAACAGCGCCTATACTTCCTCAGGAAACTAAGGAAATTCAGCATGTCCACATTAACCCTTACCAACTTTTACAGATGCACCATAGAAAGCATCTTATCTGGCTGCATCACAGCCTGGTATGGCAACTGCTCGGCCCAGGACCGCAAGAAACTTCAGAGAGTCGTGAACACCGCCCAGTCCATCACACGAATCTGCCTCCCATCCATTGACTCCATCTACACCTCCTGCTGCCTGGGGAAAGCGGGCAGCATAATCAAAGACCCCTCCCACCCGGCTTACTCACTCTTCCAACATCTTCCATCGGGCAGGAGATACAGAAGTCTGAGAACACGCACGAACAGACTCAAAAACAGCTTCTTCCCCACTGTCACCAGACTCCTAAATGACCCTCTTATGGACTGACCTCATTAACACTACACCCTGTATGCTTCATCCAATGCCGGTGCTTATGTAGTTACATTGTATACCTTGTGTTGCCCTATTATGTATTTTCTTTTATTCCCTTTTCTTCTCATGTACTCAATGATCTGTTGAGCTGCTCGCAGAAAAATACTTTTCACTGTACCTCGGTACACGTGACAATAAACAAATCCAATCCAATCCACATAGGAGGCCAATCAGCCCCTCACACCTGGTGCAGCTCACTGAAAGAACTGTCCAGTTTGCTCAGTCCCCTGATCCTCCCCCTGTGAATTTTCTTTTGATAGTGCATTCCAGATCAAAATAATCTCTCCTCTAGGGCCGCAGTGGCGCAGTGGATAGCACTGGGACTGCGGCGCTGAGGACCCGGGTTCGAATCCCGGCCCTGGGTCACTGTCCGTGTGGAATTTGCACATTGTCTGTGTGGGTTTCACCCCCACAACCCAAAAATAGGGCTGGTTAGGTGGATTGGCCACGGTAAATTGCCCCTTATTTGAAAAAAAAATATAATAATTGGGTACTCTAAATTAAAAAAAAATAATAATCTCTCCTCATCTCCCCACTGGTTCATTTTGGCAATCGCCTTCAATCTTTGCCTCCTGATTACTGACCCGCATGATAAACTTGATCCAAACCCTTCTTACTTTTGAACACCTATACATTTCTTTGCACTCTGAAGAGACCAATCCCAGCTCCTCTGGTGTCTCCACTCGTACACTCAGCCCTGGAATAATTCTTGTAAATCTCCTTCACACCCTCTTGAAAGCCTTAACATCTTTCCCAGAGTGTGGCACTCAGATACCAATATACCAGCAAAGGCTGGGTTGCGGGGATGGGATGGAGGTGTGGGTTTAGGTAGGGTGCCCTTTCCAGATTTGATGGGACGAGTTGCCACCTTCTGCACTGTAAATTATATGATTCTATGAACAACAATCTTGGAGCACTTCACCACACGGACTACAACAGCACAGGAAGGTGGCTCAGCACCACTTTCTCAAGGGCAATTACAGATAATCAGTAAATTTTAATTTGAAGCATTGCCCACATCCCAACAATCAAAGAATACACAGTCGAAAGGGTGGCCATTCTGCCCATTTTGTCTGTTCTGGCTCTTTGAAAGGACTATCCAATTAGTCCCATTCTCCTGCTCACGTATTCTCCAATTCCCTTTTGCACGTTACTGTCAAACCTGCTTTCACTGCCCTCTCCGACTGTGCATTCCAGATCATAATCAACAAAAAGTATTTCAACACTCACTCAGGAGGGGCCGATGATGCCAATTTAGCAGCCTGGAATGCCCTGCCCTCACACCCTCGGTAGTGGGAACTCTCTGTTCAATTTCCCAGCCTCAATCATGCACTTCCTGGTTAATTTCCATGAATTGGTGAAGTGATTTCCTCTTGACCTCGCAACCTTTAGCAAGGTCACAGTGTGCTCATCCTGAGATCGATGAGGAGGCAGAGTCCCTGGATCTTTACAGCCATTATATATTAATATTCCCCATTTTGAAATGTGGTACAAGGAAGTTCATGCGATAGGTTTTACCTCCTGTTTGTGATGGGTCCGTGTGAGGCGATGCAGTGGACTTTGGGTCCCACGTGTTCAATGCTGAATTCTTTAAATGGTATCAAATAAACTTTGTGCTGTTCATGGAAAAGAATAAAATATGCAAAATATTAACACATATCATGTCATCTTAATAACCTGCTTCGCAAATCCAAGTCAGTTCAGAAGTACAAATATGCTGTCTTGTCAGGATGTTGTTGTGATCCTGGACCCCAACAGGGGCTGGAATACTGGACAGAGCCCCAATAGTTTATTTTAATTTTGTAAGACTGAGAAAGGATTCCTCGCTCCAGGAGTAATTTCAGATAAAATAGGGATGTGGTATATTAAAACAAACTTTATTACAAACACATTATTAAAATATGTTTAACATCACACCAGAAAATAGCTTACAATTACCTTTAAACAATGTTGATCAACACAGTGGCACAATAACCCTTAACTGCTATCTTTATTCCTATTCAAACAACAAAACCATCTCAGCTCTCAATCCACTTTTAAATACAGTTAGCACTCAGGAATACTTGCTATATAGAGATGACGCAAATACCTCACTTTTAGAAAGAGCGGTCTTTTGAGACTGCTTAAGGAATGAGACATGACACCTGGTCAGAATAATGTAGAATCTCTGGCTGTATTTCCTCAGAAAACCTTCTCAGCTCCCATTCCAGCAAAAAAACTAACTCCGAACCGCAGCACCCGACTGCTTCAACCCTGGGCTCCTCCCATTAACTCCATCATCTCACTAAACTGAACACAATGGGAATGATTTAACTAAATGCAAACAAAGTCCCTTAGCGAGCACGTTTAGACGCGTGTTTACCAGCATCCACAGTGCGAGAAACACAACGGAATTCAACGGCACTCGGGATCAAGAGGGTGCCTCGGCGGGGAACATGGGGCCAAGGCTGCCTATAGCCCCGTTTTCTGTACTGAGGCGCTCCACTCGCCGGACCTCAGTGTAGCGAGAGATCGGGACCCCTTTTTTAAATGGCGTCCCAACATCTGGAACCCCCGATGCGCCCCCCCCCCAAGCTCCAACACACTACAGGAGGCTTCCCAACACCTCCCCCTCAAAACATCCCAACACCCCTGGCCCAATTGTCACCGCGCAAACAAATGCCAGGCTGCCACTGCCAAGATGCCTAGGTGGCACTGCCAGATAGCAGGGGCACTTCAGGGTGCCAGGGTGGAACTGCCAGGGCCCAAAGCTGGCATTTTTGCCATGCTGTGGATCAGGCCCAGGGGTACCCGGTGCAAGGGGGTGGTGGCTGAGGACCCCGCGTGGGTTTCCTCCGGGTGCTCAGGTTTCCGCCCACAAGTCCCAAAAGACATGCTGTTAGGCCATTTGGCATTCTGAATTCTCCCTCGGTGTACTCGAACAGGCGGGGGAGTGTGGCGACGAGGGGATTTTCACAGTAACTTCATTGCAGTGTTGATGTAAGCCTCATTGTGACAATAATAAAGATTATTATTATTATAGGTGAGTTGGGACTTTGGGGGTTGCGTGGGGGGGGGGGGTGTCAAGAGATTGGGATGCCCAATGCGTGGTGTTTCTCGGTGCTTAAATGCGCTGCTATGGGACTCTGTTCCCATTTGTGTAGATCGCGCCTTCCAAATGACTTACTGCACCTGTCTCTCCACTTTCACTGACTGCTGTGCAGAATCCCTCCTGTGGCCTCATGGTACAGGTCACTGAACTGATAAACCACAAAACTAGAGCAATGCTTTGGTGTTCCTGGCTCATATCCACCGTGGTGGATGGTTTCAATTTTTAAAAAAGTCACCCTGTGTGAGTTGAAGAAGATTTGCTGCAATAGGAGTGGTGTTGTCATTGGACTTGTTAGTAATCCAGAGGCCCAAGGCAATGCTGTGGAAGCCTAGGTTCAAACCCCATCACAGCAGATGGTGGAATTTGAATTCAATAGCAGCATGCTATTGGGGCAGCACGGTAGCACAAGTGGATAGCACTGTGGCTTCACAGCGCCAGGGTCCCAGGTTCGATTCCCCGCTGGGTCACTGTCTGTGCGGAGTCTGCACGTTCTCCCCGTGTCTGCGTGGGTTTCCTCCGGGTGCTCCGGTTTCCTCCCACAGTCCAAAGACGTGCAGGTTAGGTGGATTGGCCATGCTAAAAAAATTGCCCGTAGTGTCCATAAGGGTTGGGAGGGGTTATTGGGTTGCGGGGATAGGGTGGAAGTGAGGGATTAATGTGGGTCGGTGCAGACTCGATGGGCCGAATGGCCTCCTTCTGCACTGTATGTTCTATGTAATCTATGTAATCTATGCATCTGGTTTGTGGTGCAACGGTAGCAGGTTCTGACCCTAGCTCTGAAGGTTGCATGTGCATGTTCAAATCACATCGGGTTAGACCATAAGACCATAAGACATAGGAGTGGAAGTAAGGCCATTTGGCACATCGAGTCCACTTCACCATTCAATCATGGCTGATTTCAACTCCATTTACCCGCTCTCTCTCCATAGCCCTTAATTCCTCGAGAAATCAAGAATTTATCAACTTCTGACTTAAAGACACTCAACGTCCTGGCCTCCACCACCCTCTGTGGCAATGAATTCCACAGACCCACCACTCTCTGGCTGAAGAAATTTCTCCTCATCTCTGTTCTAAAGTGACTCCCTTTTATTCTAAGGCTGTGCCCCCGGGTCCTAGTCTCCCCTGCTAATGGAAACAACTTCCCTACATCCACCCTATCTAAGCCATTCATTATCTTGTCAGTTTCTATTAGGTCTCCCCTCAACCTCCTAAACTCCAATGAATATAATCCCAGGATCCTCAGACGTTCATCGTATGTTAGGCCTACCATTCCTGGGATCATCCGTGTGAATCTCCGCTGGACCCGCTCCAGTGCCAGTATGTCCTTCCTGAGGTGTGGGGCCCAAAATTGCTCACAGTATTCTAAATGGGGCCTAACTAATGCTTTATAAAGCTTCAGAAGTACATCCCTGCTTTTATATTCCAAGCCTCTTGAGATGAATGACAACATTGCATTTGCTTTCTTAATTACGGACTCAACCTGCAAGTTTACCTTTAGAGAATCCTGGACTAGGACTCCCAAGTCCCTTTGCACTTCAGCATTATGAATTTTGTCACCGTTTAGAAAATAGTCCACGCCTCTATTCTTTTTTCCAAAGTGCAAGACCTCGCACTTGCCCACGTTGAATTTCATCAGCCATTTCTTGGACCACTCTCCTAAACTGTCTAAATCTTTCTGCAGCCTCCCCACCTCCTCCATACTACCTGCCACTCCACCTATCTTCGTATCATCGGCAAACTTAGCCAGAATGCCCCCAGTCCCGTCATCTAGATCGTTAATATATAAAGAGAACAGCTGTGGCCCCAACACTGAACCCTGCGGGACACCACTCGTCACCGGTTGCCATTCCGAAAAAGAACCTTTTATCCCAACTCTCTGCCTTCTGCCTGACAGCCAATCGTCAATCCATGCTAGTACCTTGCCTCGAATACCATGGGCCCTTACTTTACTCAGCAGTCTCCCGTGAGACACCAATCTCTGAATATTAACAAGGACACCCAGATCCCTTTGTACATCCACAAATCCCAATTTATCACCAGTTAAATAATACTCTTCCTATAAGTTTTTCACACCAAAGTGCATAACTTCACATTTAGCCACATGGTACTGCATCTCCCGTGTGCTTGCCCACTCACTGAATTTGTCTAAATCACCTCGAAGCCTCCTTGCATCCTCCTCACAACTCCACCTAGTTTTGTGTCATCAGCAAACATGGAAATGTTATATTTGGTTCCCTGATCCAGGTCATTAATATATATCGTGAACAGCTGGGGCCCAAACACTGATTCCTGCGATACCCACTAGTCACTGCCTGCCACTCAGAAAAATACCCACAAATTCCCATTCTCTGCTTCCTATCTGTTAACCAATTCTTGATCCATGCCAATACATTATCCCTATCCCATGTGCTTTAATTTTGCTCGCTAATATCTGATGAGAGACCTTATTACACCAATTACACCACATCTACCAGTTCCCCCTTATCTATTCTACGAATTACATGCTGAACAATCTCCAGTAGATTTGTTAAGCTTGACTTGCCTTTCATAAATCCATGCTGGCTTTGTCCAATCTTGCTGATGCTTTCCAAACATTCTGTTATCATGTTTTCTATAATAGACTCCAGCATCTTCCCCACTACTGATGTCAAGCTAACTGGTCTGTAAATCTCCCCTTTTCTCTCTACTCCATTTTTAATTAGTGGGGTTACATTTTCCACCCTCGGATCTGTAGGAACTGCTCTAGAGTTTATCGAATTTTGGATATGATCACCAAGCATTCAATATTTCCAGGGCCACCTCCTTTAATATTCTGGGGTGTAGGTTATCAGGCCTTGGTGGGTTGTTAGCCTTTAACTCCATTAACTTCCCCAGCATCATTTTCTTACTAATACTGATTTCCTTCAATTCCACTAGACCCTTGGTTCCCTAACATTTCTGGGAGATTATTTGTGCCCTCTTTTGTGAAGAGGGGGTGGCACGGTAGCACAGTGGTTAGCACTGCGGCCTCACAGCGTCAGGGACCAGAGTCGTTTCCGACCTCGGGCGAGTGTCTGTGCGGAGTCTGCACGTTCTCCCCGTGTCTGCGTGGGTTTCCTCCGGGGGCTCCGGTTTCCTCCCACAGTCCAAAGACGTGCAGGTTAGGTGGATTGGATATGCTGAATTGTCTCTCGGTGGGGTTACAGGGATAGGAAGGGGGATTGGTTAGGGTGTTCTTTCGTACGTTCGGTGCAGACTTGATGGGCTGAATGGCCTCCTTCTGCATTGTAGGGATTCTATGATTATAGGATAAAATAGAACCAAAGTATGTGTTCAATTATTCTGCCATTTTTTTGTTCCCCATTATAATTTCCTCGGCTTCTGATTGTAAGTGATCTCATTTGTCTTTACTAATCTTTTTTTCCTGACACATTTTCAACCATTGCATAGAAAGGTGTTGCCTCACCTTAATGGGTACTTGGAGCTTCAACAAGTAGACTAAATCTCTTGCACCATGTAGACAAACAAAGAAATGAAAATAAGATATCACTTTTCACGTGAGGACCATGCGCATTGGACTGATGGACATGTTGCGACTGGTCGCTAACGTGCAAAGACAGCTGTGATCAACTTGAACGCGATGGGGTGAATGACATAGCTTCCCTATGAGAGACGAGACTCATCCAGACGGGATCACCAAAGGAAAACATTACTCTTTCATTTGTCAGGGGAGGAGTTCAGAGGAATCTATGAGCAAGGTGTAGCTTCACTGTGAGGAATGATAGAACCCGCGACAAACGGTTCAACTATCCATCCGTTTGATTTGATTTGATTTGATTTATTATTGTCACATGTATTAGTATACAGTGAAAAGTATAGTTTCTTGCATGCTGTACAAACAATGCATACCGTACATAGGGAAGGAAGGCGAGATTGCAGAATATAGTTTTAGAAGCGTAGAACGAGAGTAAAAGATAGAATTAGAGGGTATACTGGGCACAGCTTGCAAGAAGCCGCCTCGCTCCGGCGCCATCTCAGAAACATTTGGTCCAGTTAACCTCATAAGTGCCTACGTTTCAACGCTGTGCTCCAGGACAGAGGCAAAGATCAATTCTACCAAGACCTTGCGTGGAGTTCCCCCCCTGTGGTCCTGATTTCTCCCAGGGTTCACAGGCAGCACTTAAAGATTTGTTCATCCATAGGCTGTTCTCATATCAATGCCAACCGTTTTGTCTACCCAGATAAGAACCAATAATTCCTTGACTCAATTGAGCATTCTTGACTCACTGGCATTCCAAAACAGACTGAGAAGCAAAATGAAACAGACTTCAAGACAACATTTTGTCAGCATCCCAAATTTCTGTTAGGATACCGGATGAGAAACCCCAAACAATTTGCAATTTGTAAAACTGTGAGGGCAAAATACGTCACCTCAGCAGTGATGACTCTGACCAGGAGGTATCTTTTATGTTAAAACACTTTAATTTAAACACAGAATTAACCACATTAACATTAAAAAAATCTTCACAATTAACAGTTCAACATTTCTTAAATAAAAGGAAAAACAATTTATGCCCCACAACTTCACTGTAAATATTCCAACCATGCAACCTAATACAGTTCAAATGCCACTTATAAGTAAAGTTAACAAAACAGGTCTACTTGCTGTCCTCTGTGTAGACCTTTTGGAGAGACACTCTTTCAAGAGTAGGTCCGGTACACTTCTGCCTTGTCAGGGGCTGGTTTAGCACAGTGGGATAAACAGCTGGTGTGTAAAGCAGGATAAGGCCAGCAGCGCGGGTTCAATTCCCGTACCAGCCTCCCCGAACAGGCGGCGGAATGAAAAAGGTTTTTTTTCACGGCAACTTCATTTGAAGCCTACTTGTGACAATAAGCGATTTTCATTTCTTCTGTTCAACCTAACAGCTTTTGGCAAAAACTGCAAACTACGGACATACCTGGCTCCTCTCATTAATAACATCATCTGTATCCCACCAAGATGTCCCATGACTTGCTTAGCTAGGACTGAACGCAATCCTGCAAAATTTCTATACCCCAGGGAATGTCCAGGAATCAAAACAATATCCAATTATGTAAACAAGTAAATGGTTAGAAACCATGGTTACCTCACTTTTTATGACACCTTAATTGCAGTTTTGCTAGATACATTGCCTGTATATAGTTTAAACCAGGGTATTTTAAAATAACATTGCTGCCACAAAGATAAAGTATAATATACAACAGTTTCTTACAGTAATCACAATTTGTAATACTGCATTCTCAACATACGGGAAGCAAGAGTGGGAATATGCTGTGCCATGCAATAAGATCCTGGCTGATCTGATTGTTACCTTACCTCAGTTGGCTGGACAGCTGGGTCGTGATGCAGAGTGAGGCCGGCAGCGCGGGCCAATGAGGCTATTCATGAAGGCTCCGCGTTCTCGACCTTGCCCCTCGTCTAAGATGTGGTGACCCTCAGATTAAATCACCACCAGACAGCTCTCCCCCTCAAAGGGGAAAGCAGCCTCTGGTCATCTGGACTTTACTTTTTACTCATTTCATTACATTTATGCCTACCCTTGATAACCTTTCACCCCCTGGGCCGATCAAGAATTTATCTAGCTCAGTCTTAAAAATATTCAAAGACATTACTTCCACAGTCTTTTGAGGAAGGAAGCTCCACATACTCAACTCTCAGAAAAAAATTCTCATCTCTGTCTTAAATGGGCAATCCCTTATTTTTAAAGAATGATGGGAGTAACGGAAGAGTAATGCAAGTCTGGCAATGACGCTCCCAAAATGTCCTTGAGGCTGGGGGGTCACTGAAAATTTCAAAACAATATTTTTGTGTGTAAGAGATATTAGGGGTTATGGAACTAAGGTGAGTATATGGAACCAAAATATAATGCAGGACTTTAATTCCCAGGTGGCAGCACAGAGGCACAGTGGTTAGCACTGCTGCATCACAGTGCCAGGGACCCGGGTTCAATTCTGACCTTGGGTGACTGTAGAGTTTGTACGCTCTCCCCGTGTCTGCGTGGGTTCCTCCGGGTGCTCCGGTTTCCTCCCACAGTCCAAAGATGCGCAGGTTAGGTGGATTGGCCATGATAAAGATTGCCCCTCAGTGTCCAAACATTAGGTGGGGTTACGGGGATAGGACAGGGTGGAGTGCTCTTTCAGAGGGTTGGTGCAGCCCCGATTGGCCTTCTACCCTGTAGGGAGTCTATGATTCTATAGGAGCAAGTACAGAAGCAAGTGGGCATGAAAGTTCATGTAGCCAGCCACCGTGCCAGTTTACAGGCACCATCCCGCCATGAGAACATTTTGCCAGCAATGGGACGGAGGTTGGCAGGGCTATGTACCTGCAAGGGGCAGGTAACCAATTAAGGGGATCACATGTGCACTCCCCCCCCCCCCCCCGACACCCCCACCCCAACCCCCAGCCCTCCACCTGTGTTGATGGGTCTCCTAGTGGCCTCCAGCTTTCAGAGCCCACCCGACATTCTTAACTCGATGGTGAGTTTGCCTTCTGGGTATTAATTGGTCAATTTGGGTAAAATGATTGTCAGGTGACTGCTTCTCACACAGCGTGGGACTATCACCCTCATTTGACACAGACATGAGGGTCCCAGCTCAAAACCTCACCGAGTTACAGTTAAGATAATGATCTAATTGATTGGTGAAAAATGCTTGAGGGGCTGAATGATCAACTCATGTTCCTAAAATTGACATTTTGAGGTCCTGTATTAAGGAAGTTCAATCCATTTCTGGTTCCCAGTTGCTTCTCAGTTTGCAACTGTGTGTTGACGTTGAACGAGTAGACAAAGTAGGATTGACTAAAGAGACAAACGTCTTAATTAATATCATGAACAAGACATCACGTGAATGTTATTCTGCAATTCCAACCTAGTTAGATTTTGGTGCAGGTCTCTGATTAATCAACAAATAATTCGAAGGTGGCTCTTTACAGACATTGGGCGGGATTCTCCACTCCCACGCCGAAGTGGCCGCGCCATCGTGAACGCCGTCGAGGTTCACAACGGCGCGGAACGGCCCTGGTCCCGACCGATTCAGGCCCTGACAATGGGCCAGGATCGGGGCCGCGTCATCTACATGCGCCAGGCCTTGTCGCCCACGTAAAGGCGGCGCCGCATGGATGACGCGGCCGGCGCCACATAACGAGCGTCATCCGCGCATGCGTGGTTGCCGTCCTCACTAAGTCCGCCCCGCAAGAAGATGGGGGACGGATCTTGCGGGGCCGCGGAAGGAAGGAGGTCCTCCTTCAGAGAGGACGGCACGATGATCGGTGGGCACCGATCACGGGCCATCCCACATTCCAGGTGAAGCCCGGTGCAGGGTCCCCCCTCGCCCCCCCACAGGCCGCCCCCCCAGCGTTCACGCACCGGCCACAACTGCAGCGACCAGCAGGTGTGGACGGCGCCGGGGGGGAACCCGCCGTTTTGGCCTGGCCGCTCGGCCCATCCGGGCCTCAGAATAGCGGGGGTGCCGGAGAATCGCCATTTTGGGTGACTCCGGCGATTCTCCGGCCTGCGAAACCCGACCGGGCCGTTCCCGCCACTTGGGAGAATCGCGGGAGGGCGTTGGACCGGCGTCCCCGGAAATCTTGGCGGCCCAGGCGATTCTCCCAACCGGCGTGGGAGTGGAGAATCGCGCCCATTGTGCTGGATAATTATTATCTGGGGATTGTTTTTGTAAAATAATTAATTGTTTGTCAGGAGTCAATTTTCTGTGAGTACCTCGCTATTACCAACATATGACGTGTGGTGTTAGCCAATGCGTTCTAACCGCAGTGACTGCTTATCATGAGCATAGGTGTGGAAAATACATCTTTATCGAGAAAAATAATAAACTTGACAAATGCAGCTTTCTTCAAATGTAGAATCTTGAACAAATACATGGTTTATATCTGTGGTACACACATCACAATGAATGACGTACTTACCAGTAAAAAACTGACTGATAGTCCCTGTAGAAGGAGGTCAACATTAGAAGGCAGATCAAAAACTGCAACGCGATTCCGTGGATCAATTGCAACACTCCGACAAAGGAAACTGCAGCAAATTTACAAGAGCAGAATTACATCCTTCATGCATGAAACAATTTCAAATATTTATGTGATTCTGCAGTCCTGTCCACGCTACCATAGAAAGCAGGTGAGGCCAAAAGGCTGTATTTTCAGTTAGATATGGCACTTGGGGTGAAGACGTTTGGATGATCAGCCATGATCATAACGAATGACAGAGCAAGCTCGAAGGGCCTCCTCCTATTTTCTCTGTTTCATTGTTTGCAGTAATTTTATTGCAATATGCCACTGAAATTCCTGATCGTATTTTGCATTGTTGATGATGCACTAACAGATTTATCACTGCACGTGTTTCTCTCTGCGCAGACTTTGCCTGCTCTGCTGAATATTTCCAGAATTGTCTGTATTTATTTCAGATTTCCAGCATCTGCTGTATTTTGCTTTTGTTTATCACTGTATTCCCCGGATCATTTCTTCTGGGTTTAGCCACACTAACTTTATCACCACAGGGGCAAAATTCTCCGGTATCGGCGCGATGTCTGCCGACCGGCGCCCAAAACGGCGCAAATCAGTCGGGCATCGCGCCGCCCCAAAGATGCGGAATGCTCAGCATCTTGGGGGGCCGAGCCCCAACCTTAAGGGGCTAGGCCGGCGCCGGACGAATTTCCGATCCGCCAGCTGGCTGAAAAGGCCTTTGGTGCCCCGCCAGCTGGCGCGGAAATGACATCTCCGGGCGGCGCATGCGCGGGAGCGTTAGCAGCCACTCACGGCATCCCCGCTCATGCGCAGTGGAGGGAATCTCTTCCGCCTCCGCCATGGTGGAGACCGTGGCGAAGGCGGAAGGAAAAGAGTGCCCCCACGGCACAGGCCCGCCCGCGGATCAGTGGGCCCCGATTGCGGGCCAGGCCACCGTGGGGGCACCCACCGGGGCCAGATCGTCCCGCGCCCCCCCCAGGACCCCGGAGCCCGCCCGCGCCGCCTTGTCCCGCCGGTAAGAGAGGTGGTTTCATCTACGCCGGCGGAACAGGCATTCTAGCAGCGGGACTTCGGCCCATCCGGGCCGGAGAATCGCAGGGGGTGGCCCGCCAACTTCCGCGGCGCGATTCCCGCCCCCGCCAAATATCCGGTGCCGGAGATGTCATGCCAGCCCCCGGCGATTCTCCGACCCCCCGCCGCAGGTTTTCTGACTATATTGTTGGGTTAAGTCAAAGAGAATCATAGAATCCCTACAATGCAGAAGGAGGCCATTGGGGCCATTGAGTCTGCACTAGCCCTCTGATAGAGCACTCTACCCAGGCCCACTCCCCCGCCCACTCTGCTCCCCAACCTGTACATCCCTGGATACGAAGGGGCAGTTTTTCATGGTCATTCCACCTAACCTGCACATCTTTGGACTGTGGGAGGAAACCGGAGCACCCGGAGGAAACCCACGCACACACGGGGAGAACGTGCAGGTTCAGCACAGACAGTGCAGTCTGTGACCCAGCGGGGAATCGAACCTGGGACCCTGGCGCTGTGAGGCTGCAGTGCTAACCACTGCACCGCCCTGTCATGTCGTGCTTTAAACACACTAACTAGCAGAGATTAATCTTTATATTGCCAATGCCGGACCTGTTGCATGTCACCACACCAACTAGGAGTGAGGTTATCACTATGTTACCTCAGTCCATCCCACTGTATCTAACCATACCTGTATTTGCAGCTGTACAGATTCAATTTCCCTCGCATAGCTGCTCCAAAAGGATTGTGTAGATTCACATTGAGCGTGTGCAGTCTTTCGTCTTCATTGGCATATTCAATGACAAGAACATATTGGCCTGGTTCAGGAATCTTAATTCGAAACCGCAACTGAACCTGAGGGGATGAGTAATTGATGTCAGTGGAAAAGATCTAAACATTCTTTGTGTGTACATTGGTGCCCTATCTTCAAACACACAGACTGCAATGGCTTTTCTGGAACATCACTGTGTATATTCAGCAATGTGGAGGCTGGTGGTACCCCATAACAGTTAACTCACGTCTTCACTTTCTATTAGATCTTACAAGATTCTTAAGAATAAATGGCTCTGACAAGAAAAACTGATGGACACTGAGGAGACAGAGGAATTCTTGGGAGTGGAAATGGAATGCACAATTGAAGAAATAAATTATTGCAGCCTTTTAACCGCTGGCAACAATCTGATCTGTTATTCCCATTACACATTTTGATATATTGTCCAGACTAATTCCTTTGTATTGTACTGTCTATACTGAGCAAGAGGCCAATATTGGCCCCAAAGGCCCGATCAGAGTCTGAATTCTTGTGTACAAAACTGATCAGACAGAAAACCAACAGCCCATGTTGAAAAAAACTCCAAGTTCTGATCCACAATGCAGAAGATCTCCCTCAGACACATCCCATTTGTGGTAAACCACTGAACATACATTACATGTATTATGGTACACTGCCATTGTACTCCAATTATTACGGTAAATCCCGGCCTGCTGGCTCCGCCCAGCAGGCTCTGTATAAAGGTGTATGCTCTCCTGCACTGCCCCCATTCTCGGGTCCAGCTGCAGGAGGCTTTACATCCAGCACAATAAAGCCACAATAGTTCACCATTCATCGTGTGGTCATTGATGGTGCATCACCATTTGCACTGCACCAGAAGTATTCTGGGAAGTGTTTAAAGGTCCTCAAGCTTCTCAGTGCATTAGGGCCAAATCATATGTGGGTGGGGGCAGTGGCAGCTGGATGGCCTGTGCCCCCCTGCTTCTCTCCAGCAGCACAATCAGTGTTGAGCTGTCCTGCGCCATGCTAGCCCACCCCGCAGCCCATATCGCATTTTGGGTGGACTACAGCGGGGCCAAGTAGCACATGCGCCCCTCATTGGAGAGAAGGTTCTGCCTTCTGGAGCTGCATTGGCCGGACGCAACGAGAGGGTTTGAGTGGCTGCTACCAGCACAGCGAGATATGATGATGAAGAACGTCTACGTCAGGGGTGTTGGGAAGGGAAGGATCCGGCTGCTCAGAGAAGCGGCTGGTTGCTGAGGGATTGGGTTTAAGGCTGCGGGAGCTTAGATAGAAAGGTGGGGGGTTGGGGGGGTCCATCGTAGGGGTACTGCCCCCCCCAATCTGAAAAGGGCATCCCTCATAGATCAAACCTTCCTTCCCGCCGTTTCAAGACTCAATTTTTTGTTAAATCGGGCTGCCCGTTCTTGCCCACCAGCCCATGCCAAATGTTTTATGGTATGGGCAGTGTATTATCGGGGTCAATACGCCGGATACAAGCCTAATTAGAACATAGAACATAGAACAATACAGAGCAGTACAGGCTCTTCGGCCCACGATGTTGCACCGAAACAAAAGCCATCTAACCTACACTATGCCATTATCATCCATATGTTTAGCCAATAAACTTTTAAATGCCCTCAATGTTGGCGAGTTCACTACTGTAGCAGGTAGGGCATTCCACGGCCTCACTACTCTTTGCGTAAAGAACCTACCTCTGACCTCTGTCCTATATCTATTACCCCTCAGTTTAAAGTTATGTCCCCTCGTGCCAGCCATATCCATCCGCGGGAGAAGGCTCTCACTGTCCACCCTATCCAACCCCCTGATCATTTTGTATGCCTCTATTAAGTCTCCTCTTAACCTTCTTCTTTCCAACGAAAACAACCTCAAGTCCATCAGCCTTTCCTCATAAGATTTTCCCTCCATACCAGGCAACATCCTGGTAAATCTCCTCTGCACCCGCTCCAAAGCCTCCACGTCCTTCCTATAATGCGGTGACCAGAACTGTACGCAATACTCCAAATGCGGCCGTACCAGAGTTCTGTACAGCTGCAACATGACCTCCCGACTCCGGAACTCAATCCCTCTACCAATAAAGGCCAACACTCCATAGGCCTTCTTCACAACTCTATCAACCTGGGTGGCAACTTTCAGGGATTTATGTACATGGACACCTAGATCCCTCTGCTCATCCACACTTTCAAGAACTTTACCATTAGCCAAATAGTCCGCATTCCTGTTATTCCTTCCAAAGTGAATCACCTCACACTTCTCTACATTAAACTCCATTTGCCACCTCTCAGCCCAGCTCTGCAGCTTATCCATATCCCTCTGTAACCTGCTACATCCTTCCACACTATCGACAACACCACCGACTTTAGTATCGTCTGCAAATTTACTCACCCACCCTTCTGCGCCTTCCTCTAGGTCATTGATAAAAATGACAAACAGCAACGGCCCCAGAACAGATCCTTGTGGTACTCCACTTGTGACTGTACTCCATTCTGAACATTTCCCATCAACCACCACCCTCTGTCTTCTTTCAGCTAGCCAATTTCTGATCCACATCTCTAAATCACCCTCAATCCCCAGCCTCCGTATTTTTTGCAATAGCCTACCGTGGGGAACCTTATCAAACGCTTTGCTGAAATCCATATACACCACATCAACCGCTCTACCCTCGTGTACCTGTTCAGTCACCTTCTCAAAGAACTCAATAAGGTTTGTGAGGCATGACCTACCCTTCACAAAGCCATGCTGACTATCCCTGATCATATTATTCCTATCTAGATGATTATAAATCTTGTCTCTTATAATCCCCTCCAAGACTTTACCCACTACAGACGTGAGGCTCACCGGTCTATAGTTGCCGGGGTTGTCTCTGCTCCCCTTTTTGAACAAAGGGACCACATTTGCTGTCCTCCAGTCCTCTGGCACTATTCCTGTAGCCAATGATGACATAAAAATCAAAGCCAAAGGTCCAGCAATCTCTTCCCTGGCCTCCCAGAGAATCCTAGGATAAATCCCATCAGGTCCCGGGGACTTATCTATTTTCAGCCTGTCCAGAATTGCCAACACCTCTTCCCTACGTACCTCAATGCCATCTATTCTATTAGCCTGGGGCTCAGCATTCTCCTCCACAACATTATCTTTTTCCTGAGTGAATACTGACGAAAAATATTCATTTAGTATCTCGCCTATCTCTTCAGACTCCACACACAATTTCCCATCCCTGTCCTTGACTGGTCCTACTCTTTCCCTAGTCATTCGCTTATTCCTGACATACCTATAGAAAGCTTTTGGGTTTTCCTTGATCCTTCCTGCCAAATACTTCTCATGTCCCCTCCTTGCTCGTCTTAGCTCTCTCTTTAGATCCTTCCTCGCTACCTTGTAACTATCCATCGCCCCAACCGAAACTTCACACTTCATCTTCACATAGGCCTCCTTCTTCCTCTTAACAAGAGATTCCACTTCCTTGGTAAACCACGGTTCCCTCGCTCGACGCCTTCCTCCCTGTCTGACCGGTACATACTTATCAAGAACACGCAGTAGCTGATCCTTGAACAAGCCCCACTTATCCAGTGTGCCCAACACTTGCAGCCTACTTCTCCACCTTATCCCCCCCAAATCACGTCTAATGGCATCATAATTGCCCTTCCCCCAGCTATAACTCTTGCCCTGCGGTGTATACTTATCCCTTTCCATCATTAACGTAAACGTCACCGAATTGTGGTCACTGTCCCCAAAGTGCTCTCCTACCTCCAAATCCAACACCTGGCCTGGTTCATTACCCAAAACCAAATCCAACGTGGCCTCGCCTCTTGTTGGCCTGTCAACATATTGTTTCAGGAAACCCTCCTGCACATACTGTACAAAAAACGACCCATCTATTGTACTCGAACTATATCTTTTCCAGTCAATATTTGGAAAGTTAAAGTCTCCCATAATAACTACCCTGTTACTTTTGCTCATATCCAGAATCATCTTCGCCATCCTTTCCTCTACATCCCTAGAACTATTAGGAGGCCTATAAAAAACTCCCAACAGGGTGACCTCTCCTTTCCTGTTTCTAACTTCAGCCCATACTACCTCGGAAGAAGAGTCCCCATCTAGCATCCTCTCCGCCACCGTAATACTGCTCTTGACTAGCAGCGCCACACCTCCCCCTCTTTTGCCTCCTTCTCTGAGCTTACTAAAACACCTAAACCCCGGAACCTGCAACATCCATTCCTGTCCCTGCTCTATCCATGTCTCCGAAATGGCCACAACATCGAAGTCCCAGGTACCAACCCATGCTGCCAGTTCCCCTACCTTGTTTCGTATACTCCTGGCATTGAAGTAGACACACTTCAAACCACCTACCTGAACACTGGCCCCCTCCTGCGACGTCAAATCTGTGCTCCTGACCTCTATACTCTCATTCTCCCTTACCCTAAAACTACAATCCAGGTTCCCATGCCCCTGCTGCATTAGTTTAAACCCCCCCAAAGAGCACTAACAAATCTCCCCCCCAGGATATTTGTGCCCCTCAGGTTCAGATGTAGACCATCCTGTCTGTAGAGGTCCCACCTTCCCCAGAAAGAGCCCCAGTTATCCAGAAATCTGAATCCCTCCCGCCTGCACCATCCCTGTAGCCACGTGTTTAAATGCTCTCTCTCCCTATTCCTCATCTCACTATCACGTGGCACGGGCAACAACCCAGAGATAACAACTCTGTTTGTTCTAGTTCTGAGCTTCCATCCTAGCTCCCTGAAAGCCTGCCTGACATCCTTGTCCCCTTTCCTACCTATGTCGTTAGTGCCAATGTGGACCACGACTTGGGGCTGCTCCCCCTCCCCCTAAGGACCCGGAAAACACGATCCGAGACATCACGTACCCTTGCACCTGGGAGGCAACATACCAAACGTGAGTCTCTCACGTTCCCACAAAATCTCCTATCTGTGCCCCTGACTATAGAGTCCCCAATTACTAATGCTCTGCTCCTCTCCCCCCTTCCCTTCTGAGCAACAGGGACAGACTCCGTGCCAGAGGCCTGTACCCCATGGCTTACCCCTGGTAAGTCCCCCCCCCCACAAGTATCCAAAGCGGTATACTTGTTTCTCAGGGGAACGACCGCAGGGGATCCCTGCACTGACTGCTTTTTCCCAGTCCCTCTTACAGTTACCCACCTATCTCCAATCTTTGGTGTAACTAATTCCCTCAAGCTGCTATCTATGACCCCTTCTGCCTCCCGAATGATCCGAAGTTCTTCCAACTCCAGCTCCAGTTCCCTAACTCGGTCTTGGAGGAGCTGGAGAAATTGAACCTTCATGACCTATTCAGATATGATGGGCAGGCTTAAGATTTGGGCACCTGCTCACATCCCCTATAATGGGGGGGGGGGTGTTGGAAGGTGGTGGGGTGGGCAGCCAGACCATTTTATGTGCTGCTACCCCCCCCCCCCAAAACACACTCAACAAGAGGCACGTAGAATGCAGCTCAGCGTCTGAGTGAATGGGCGAGTGTGTCGGTGTGTAAGTAGGTACGTGCTTGAAGTAAATGGGTGATTAGTGTGGCAGGTGGGTGAAGTGGGTATGGTGGTTGAGTGGGCAGATGGGTCAGGGGGGTAATCGGGTCAGATTGGGAGAGATTGTTCTCAGGTCAGTGCTAGTCAGGTCAAGTCGGGGACGAGTTGGGTGGTGAGATCTGGACATTGGGGGAATATGGGTTGTCGTGGGGGGGGGTGGTGTCAGTTATATAGTTACCTGGTATTTCCCTGTCCAATGTTTCTTGGGTGACTTTAATTCAGGGTCAGAGACTTTTTTGGAGGGTCTTGGAGACAGGAGAATTGCCCACCGGAATTTTAAACTTACCAAGCAATTCCCACAAAATCAGTGCGGCAGGTCTTCCGCTGGACCCCAAAGTGCATCTTGGAAGTACATCCGGTCTCGCAGACACCAGAACATCTGGCCCCCACTCAAGCCAAATACTTTTGGATTAAATGATGGAAAAACTACTTAAATTATATATTTTTTTCATTCGTCTATGGGATGTGGGCGTCGCAGACTGTGCCAGCATTTATTGCCCATCCCTAATTGTCCTTGAGGGGGCAGTTAAGAGCCAATCATATTGCTATGGATCTGGAGTCACCTGTAGGCCAGACCGGGTAAGGACGGCAGATTTCCTTCCCGAAAGGACATTAGAGAACCAGATGGGTTTTTACGACAATCGACAATGGTATCACGGTCATCATTAGATTTTTTATTCCAGATTTTTATTGAATTCAAATTTCACCATCTGCAGTGGTTCACTCGTTCAGTGACAATACCACTACGCCACCCCCTCCCCGGTGCAGCTGTGTATCAGGTCATCTTGTGAAAAGTATGAGCGACATTGAAGGAAGAAATATTGACCTTCAATTTCATTTTAACCCCAGAATTATTGCTTGTAACGCGCCTGGCCTGAGGTAATTATCTTTAGGAATTCTCCTGCTGAGGTCAGTTGATGAGCTGATTAACATCAATGAAAAAATAAACTGATCAACAATTACTCCCAATTTCATAGCTTCGATCCCATTAGTGATCTAATGTGCAAAGTCTGATTCAGCCTCAAATAACTGGCAGAGGGTCAGTTGCTACCGGAAACGGAGTTGTAACAAAGACCAAATATAATGATTTCACAGTTTTTGCAATATTTAATTGGATGACATTCATGCTCATCCAATACTGAATGTTGGACAAACAGCATAATGATTCAGAGGCAAAGTAAGATTTGATGAAGTGGAGCTGAGTTTTGTCAGTGTATATGTGGAATCTAATCTTGTTGCCGAGCCGAATCATGTGGATAAGAGATAGTAAGGCGGGGCGGAGGGGCACTAGGATAGATTCTTGAGGGAAATCAGAGGTGATTTTGTGGAGATAAGAACAGAAATAAGTTAATGCAGCTGGATGTCAGAATGGAGAGATTGGGGGAGGTTTGTGTTGTTAATCCTGCCTGTAGTGATCTCTGTATATCAATATACATGATCAATATATGGAATGACAGTACAGGCAATTGAACACTTAGATGTCTCACTGTCAGGACCTATATTAATAGCTTTCCCGCTCTTTCTGTGGTGAGTGTGTAGCAGGAGTAGAGAGAGAACAGACATAAGAAAGCTAGAGAGAAGTTCTAAGTTATCAAAGCATTGTATTGTATAATCAAATTAGTTATATCTACAATTGTTTCTTTATTGTACTGGTTGAGTATTAAGTAAAAAGAACTCACAAATATAATTTATATTGCTCAATAAATTAGTTTATCTTTACAAGAAGACTACTGCTCATTTCTACAACTCGGCTGGTTCAAAAGAGTAATATATATATTACGCAAGGTCATATAACACTGCCAATGATGGCAGGCAAGTCCAAAGGATGAAGTGGGGTTGTCTACTGTTATCACCGGATGTGACTGTGATAAGGGCTATTTCAGTGTTGTGGCAGAGGCAGAAACCTCTTTCGCGAGGTTCAAGTGAGAATCTGCAGGTGTTGCAAATATAAAGTTTAAAAAAGGTAAAGTCGCCATAGTCCCAGATGATCATAGGCTGCTTTCCCCTTTGAGGGGGAGAGCTAACTGGTAGTGATTTAACCTGAGGGTCACCACACCTCAGACGAGGAGCAGGGTTGATAAGGTGGGGCCTTCATGAATAACCTCAGCCAGTATGCACTGCTGGCCTCACTCACCATCGCAAACCAGCTGTCTAGCCAACTGAGCTAAAACCGGCCGCCTTTGTTATAAACCTTGTCAACCACCAACCTGACTACCCTGTTCAACTCTCCAAGGATCGGTGCAACATCACCCCTTGGGTGATGGGCCTGTGGCAGCAGGTCAATATACAAGGCAGGAGAGTGATGATAGCTAGCTGTCAGGTCATCTCTAGTGCTCCTCAGTTTAAGTGCAGGCAAGCCTGCTGTGAAGATCATTGCAACAAGGACAAAAAATGAACAGGATTCAAAAATATTCCAAATTGTCTTGTGGGTTTCCTGTCAAACACTGAACTGTGTTAGTACTTGGAGGGACAATGAGAAAGCTATGATTTCACAACTTTGACTCTATGGTTGGGAAATGATACACTAGGATAGTGGTTATGTTATCGGAATAACTATCCAGAGACTAGCACTAACAATCTTCAAGAAATGGGTTCAAATTCCATCATATTACAGCTGGGGAATTAAAATTCCGTTGATTGAATAAATCTGGGATAAAAATCTAGGATCAGTAATTGAGATCATGTAACTAGTCAAAAAGAAAAAGGATGCATACATGAGGTACAGGCAACTAAAAACAGATGAAGCACTTGAAGAAGACAAGGAAAGTAGAAAAGAGCTCAAGCCGGGAGTTAGGAGGGCAAAAAGAGGTCACAAAATGTCCTTGGCAGACAGGATTAAGGAGAATCCCATGGCATTTTATATGTATATTAGGAACAAGAGGGTAGCTAGAGAAAGAGTTGGTCCACTCAAGGACAAAGGAGGGAAAGTTTGGATGAACGAACGGAAGGAGGCGAGATCTTTAATGAGTGTTTTGCATCGGTATTCACAGGGGAGGGGGGACACATTGATTGGTGGTGTCCCAGATTGATATGTAAAAACTTTAGAACAGGTCATTATTACAAGGGAGGAAGTGTTAGGTGTGTTAAGAAGCATTAAGGTCGACAAATCTCCAGGGCCAGATGGCATCTATCCCAGATTACTCAGGGAGACAAGAGATGAAATCACTGGGCCTCTAACAGAAATCTTTGTGCCCTCGTGGGCCACAGGTGAGATCCCAGAGGATTGGAGGATAGCCAATGTTGTCCCGTTGTTTAAGAAGGGTAGCAAGGGTAACCGGGGTAATTATAGGCCAGTGAGCTTGACATCAGGGATAGTGAAATTGTTGGAAAAGATTCTCAGAGAAAGGATCTATGCACATTTGGAATTGAATGGTCTTATTAGCGACAGACAAAATGGTTTTGTACGAGGGAGGTCATGTCTCACTAATTTAATTGAGTTTTTTGAAGAGGTGACAAAAATGATTGACGAGGGAAGGGCTGTGGATGTTGTCTACATGGACTTTAGTAAAGCATTTGACAAGGTCCCTCATGTAGGCTGGTGCAAAAGATTAAATCACACGGGGTCAGGGGTGAACTAGCTGGCTGGATTCAGTACTGGCTTGGCCATAGAAAACAGAAGGTAACAGTGGAAGGGTGTTTTTCCAAATGGAGGTCTGTAACTAGTGGTGTTCTGCAGGGATCGATACTGGGACCTCTGCTGTTTGTAATATATATAAGTGGCTTGGAAGAAAACGTAACTGGTCTGATTAGCAAGTTTGCGAATGATACTAAGATTGCAGGAGTTGCACATAGTGATGATGATTGTCAGAGAACACAGCAGGATATCGATAGGCTGCAAAATTGGGCAGAGAAGTCAGCTGACTTACGGGAGTGCCATGGGGGAGCAATACAACTGGGGGGGACCTAGCTGGGGGGTGGGGGGGGGGGGGCTGGGTTGCTGCTGCATTGGCCAAAGGGGAGCTGGAGTTCGGAGAGAGTCGGGGCGGGGGTCCGTCGCCTGGGGGAATGGAGGGCGCGGGAGGCGCGGGCATCTGGCTGGCCTAGAAAGGGAGATGGCTAGTCGGCAGGGGGGAGGGCGGGAAGCCCCCTGATCCGGCTGATAACTTGGAATGTGAGAGGCCTGAACGGGCCGGTCAAGAGGGCCCGTATGTTCGCGCACCTGAAGGGACTGAAGGCAGATGTGGTTATGCTCCAGGAGACGCATTTGAGGGTGGCAGATCAGGTTAGGCTGAGAAAGGGGTGGGTGGGGCAGGTTTTCCACTCGGAGTTGGACGCGAAGATTCGAGGGGTGGCGATCTTGGTGGGGAAGCGGGTGTCGTTTGTGACGCTGAACATCGTGACAGACAATGGAGGTCGGAACGTGATGGTGAGTGGTAATCTAGGGCAGCACGGTAGCATAGTGGATAGCACAATTGCTTCACAGCTCCAGGGTCCCAGGTTCGATTCTGGCTTGGGTCACTGTCTGTGCGGAGCCTGCACGTCCTCCCCGTGTGTGCGTGGGTTTCCTCCGGGTGCTCCGGTTTCCTCCCACAGTCCAAAGATGTGCAGGTTAGGTGGATTGGCCATGTTAAATTGTCCTTAGTGTCCAAAATTGCCCTTAGTGTTGGGTGTGGTTACTGGGTTAAGGGGTTATGGGGATAGGGTGGAGGTGTGGGCTTCGGTAGGGTGCTCTTTCCAAGAGCCGGTGCATACCCGATGGGCTGAATGGCCTCCTTCTGCACTGTAAATTCTATGAAAAAATCTATAAAGCTGCAGGGGGTGCGGGTGGTATTGGTGAATGTATACGCCCCGAATTGGGACAATGCCGGATTCATGAGGTGCATGTTGGGTCGGATTCCGGACCTGGAGGCAGGGAGCTCGATAATGGGGGGGGAGTTTAACACGGTACTGGATCCAGCATTGGACCTATCCAGGTCCAGGACGGGTAAGACGCCGGCGGCGGCCAAGGTGCTGAGGGGGTTTACGGACCAGATGGGGGGAGTGGACCCATGGAGGTTTACCTGGCCGGGGGCTAGGGAATTTTCCTTTTTTTCCCACGTCCATAAAGCCTACTGCTGGATAGTTTTCTTCGTTATGAGTAGGGCACTAATCCCGAGGGTGGAGGGAACAGAATATTCGGCCATCGCTATCTGAGATCATGCCCCGCATTAGGTGGAGCTGGAGTTGGGAGGAGACGGACCAGCGCCCGCTGTGGCGCCTCGATGTGGGACTGTTGGCGGATGTGGAGGTGGTGCATTGAAAGATATTTAGAGGCTAACGACAATGGGGAGGTGCAGGTGGTCTGGGAGGCGCTGAAGGCGGTGGTCAGGGGAGAGCTAATCTCCGCTAGGGCCCATAAGGAGAGGAAGGAGAGGAGAGAGAGAGAGAGATTGGTGGGGGAGGTATTAAGGGTGGATGGGAGGTATGCAGAGGTCCCCGAGGAGGGATTACTCAAGGAGAGACAAAGCCTCCAGGCCGAATTCGACCTGTTGACTACCAGGAAGACAGAGGTGCAGTGGAGGAAAGCGCAAGGGGCGGTGTACGAATATGGGGAGAAGGCGAGCCGGATGTTGGCACATCAGCTTCGGAAGCGGGAGGCAGCGAGGGAGATTGGGGGTGTTAGGGATAGAGGGAGGAACATGGTGTGGAGTGCGGTGGGAATAAATGGGGTATTCAGGGACTTTTATGAGGAGCTGTATAGGTCTGAGCCCCCGACGGGGAGGGGGGGATGCGCCGAACTTTGGATTGGCTGAGGTTTCCGAGGGTGGAGGAGGAGCAGGTGGTTGGGCTAGGGGCACCGATTGGGCTGAAGGGGCTGGGGAGTATGCAGGCAGGGAAGGCCTCGGGCCGGATGGGTTCTCGGTGGAATTCTACCGGAAGTACATGGACCTGGTGGGCCCACTACTAGTGAGGACTTTCAATGAGGTGAGGGAAGGGGGGGCCCTGTCCCCGACAATGTCCAGGGCGCTGATCTCACTGATCCTGAAGCGGGACAAGGACCCATTACAGTGTGGGTCGTACAGGCCGATCTCGCTCCTCAACGCGATGCAAAGTTGTTGGCGAAGGTGCTGGCTACCAGAATTGAGGACTGTGTCCCGGGGGTGGTTCACGAGGACCAGACGGGATTTGTGAAGGGTAGGCAGCTGAACACCAACGTGCGGAGGCTCCTCAACATAATTATGATGCCTGCAATGGAGGGGGAAGTGGAGGTAGTGGCAGCTATGGACGCGGAGAAGGCCTTCGATAGGGTGGAGTGGGAGTATCTTTGGGAAGTGCTGAGGAGGTTTGGGTACGGGGAGGGGTTCATCAGTTGGGTTAGGCTACTTTATGAAACCCCGGTGGCGAGTGTGGCCACGAACCGGCGGAGGTCGGAATACTTTCGGCTGTACCGGGGGACGAGGCAGGGCTGTCCCCTATCCCCCTTGTTGTTCGCATTGGCAATTGAGCCTTTGGCCATGGCACTGAGGGAGTCCAGGAACTGGAGGGGACTGGTTCGGGGGGGAGAGGAACACCGGGTATCGTTGTACGCTGATGACCTGTTATTGTATGTGGCGGACCCAGTGGAGGGGATGCCGGAGGTTATGCGGATCCTCAGGGAGTTCGGGGACTTTTCCGGATACAAGCTTAATGTAGGGAAGAGTGAGCTCTTTGTGATACACCCAGGGGATCAGGGAAGGGAGATAGACGAGCTTCCGCTGAAGAGGGCGGAAAGGAGCGTTCGGTACCTGGGGATCCAGTTTGGGAGGCCCTGCACAAGCTCAATTTGACCTGGCTGGTGGAGCAGTTGGAGGAGGATTTTAAAAGGTGGGATATGCTGCCACGCTCACTGGCGGGTAGGGTGCAGTTGGTGAAAATGACGGTCCTTCCGAGGTTCCTGTTTGTGTTTCAGTGCCTCCCCATCCTGATCCCCAAGGCCTTTTTAAACGGGTCAGCAGGAGCATCATGGGATTCGTATGGGCGAATAAGACCCCAAGGGTAAAAAGGATGTTTCTGGAGCATAGCAGGGACAGAGGAGGGCTAGCGTTGCCCAATCTACGTGGGTACTACTGGGCTGCCAATGTGGCGATGATCCGTAAGTGGATAGTGGAGGGGGAGGGGGCGGCGTGGGAGAGGCTGGAGATGGCGTCCTGTGTGGGCACGAGTCTGAGAGCGCTGGTGATGGCACAGCTGCCGCTCCCGCCGCCTAGGTACACCACGTGTCCGGTGGTGGCGGCGACTTTGAAAATTTGGGGGCAGTGGAGATGCCACAGGGGTGAGGTAGAGGCCTCGGTTTGGTCCCCGATCCGAGAGAACCATCGGTTCGTCCCGGGGAGAATGGATGGGGGGTTTCTGAGCTGGCATCGGGCAGGAATTAAAAGAATGGGGGACTTGTTTATAGATGGGACGTTTGGTAGCCTTGGAGCGCTGGAGGAGAAATTTGGGCTGCCCCCCGGAAACACCTTCAGGTACATGCAGGTGAGGGCGTTCATGAGATGGCAGGTGAGGGAATTTCTGCTGCTTCCAGCACTCAGGAGCCAGGATAGGGTGCTCTCGGGGGTGTGGGTTGGAGAAGGCAGGGTCTCGGCGATCTACCAGGAGATGCAGGAGGAGGAGGAGACCTCGGTGGAGGAGCTAAAGGGGAAATGGGAGGAGGAGCTTGGGGAGGAGATAGACGAGGGTACGGGGGCGGACACCCTGGGTAGGGTTAATTCTTCCTCCTCTTGCGCCAGGCTTAGCCTGACACAATTTAAGGTTCTTCACAGAGCGCATATGACAGGGGCGAGGTTGAGTAGGTTTTTTGGCGTAGAGGACAGGTGTGTGAGGTGCTCGGGGAGCCCAGTAAATCACGCCCATATGTTCTGGGCGTGCCCGGCGCTGGATGGGTTCTGGAGGGGTATTGCGAGGACGATGTCTAAGGTGGTGAACACCCGGGTTAAGCCGAGCTGGGGGTTAGCACTATTTGGGGTGTCGGACGAGCCGGGAGTGCAGGAGGCGAAAGAGGCCGGTATTCTGGCCTTTCCGTCCCTGGTAGCCCGGCAGAGGATTTTGCTACAGTAGAAGGATGCGAGGCCCCCGAGCGTGGAAGCCTGGATCAGCGACGTGGCAGGGTTCATTAAATTGGAGAAGGTGAAATTTGCCTTGCGAGGGTCTGTGCAAGGGTTCTTCAGGCGGTGGCAACCGTTCCTAGACTTTCTAGCGGAGCGTTCGGAGGTGGTCAGCAGCAGCAGCAACCCCGGGGGGGGAGGTTTCAGGTATGTGTTTATTATTGTTTCATAGGGGGGTTTGTACATTGGGGGAATTCGCGATATAAGTGTACGATGTTGATCTGTGTGTTTTATGCTTTTCTTTTTTCTGCAAGGGAGGGGGGGGGGGTTTGTTGAATATTTGCTAAAGTTTAATAAAAATATTTTAAAAACTAAAAAAAAATTGGGTGGAGAAATGGCAGATGGAATTTAACCCGGATAAATGCGAGGTGAAGCATTTTGATAGATCCAATTCAGGTTGGAGCTATAAAATAATTGGCAGAACCATCAGGAGCAGAGAGACACAGAGAGATCTGGCCGTGCAGGTCCACAGATCCTTAAAAGTGGCAGCACAGGTGGAAATGGTGGTAAAGAAAACATACGGCATGCTTGCCTTCAGAGGACGGGGTATCGAGTATAAAAGCTCACTAATTGTGTTATAGTTATATAGAATGTTAGGTAGTCCACATTTGGAATACTGTGTCCAATTCTGGTCACCACACTACCAGAAGGACGTGGAGGCTTTGGAGAGAGTGCAGAAAAGGTTTACCAGGGTGTTGCCTGGTATGGAGGGTACTAGCTATGAGGAGAGGTTGAATAAACTGGGATTGTTCTCCCTCGAGAGACGGAGGCTGGGGGGCGACCTGATAGAAGTTTATAAAATTATGAGGGGTATAGATAGGGTGAACAGTTGGAGGATTTTTCCCAGGGTGGAAATGACAATTACAAGGGGGCACAAATTCAAGATGAGGGGGGATAGCAATGGAGATGTGCGGGGGAAGTTTTTTTACACAGAGGGTGGTGGTGGCCTGGAACGCACTGCCAAAAGAGGTGGCTGAGACAGATACATTAGTGACCTTTAAGACTTATCTGTATAGACACATGAACAGGTGGGTATAGAAGGATATCAGTGGTTTGTCTAGATAGGACACCTGATCGGTGCAGGCTTGGAGGGCCGAAGGGCCTATTCCTGTGCTGTACTGATCTTTGTTCTCTTTGATCCTATCGAATTGTAATAAAAATCCATCTGGTTCACTAATGTGCTTTAGGGAGAGAAATCTGCTCTCCTCACCCGGTCTGGCCTACATGTGACTCCAGGCCCACAACAACGTGGTTGCCTCTTACCTCAGGGATGTCCTAGAAAGCCACCCAGTTGTACGTTTGTGGAGTTTCAAAAAAAGTAATAGGTTTAAGGTGCGAGGGGCAAGGTTTAGAGGAGATGTACGAGGCAAGTTTTTTTACACAGAGGGTAGTGGGTGCCTGGAACTCGCTACCGGAGGAGGTGGTGGAAGCAGGGACGATAGTGCCATTTAAGGGGCATCTTGACAAATACATGAATAGGATGGGAATAGAGGGATACGGACCCAGGAAGTGTAGAAGATTGTAGTTTAGTCGGGCAGCATGGTCGGCACGGGCTTGGAGGGCCGAAGGGCCTGTTCCTGTGCTGTATTTTTCCTTGTTCTTTGTGACTGATCATCACCTTCAAGACCAATTGGGGATAGACAATACATGGTCGCCTTGCTAGCAATGCTCATATCCCATGAATGAATTTTAAAAAAATAATCAGTCACTGCATCCCTCATCAATTGTCCAAGCAGTGCAGCTGTGACAAAATCTCTCCTTTGATAAAAGGACAGCAGTGAGAATAATAGGATTACCATAATGATAAGATCTATGCATCAAGAAGCAGAGGAATATCTGTCAGCATGCTTCTTTTGTTGTTCTTTCAGCTGCAAGCACATTAAAGAACAAACCTATCTCCCAACAAAAATAAGCTGTGTCTATTATCCATGACATTATTTTTAGCCTGAATACCTTAAACACCAATAGCTGTCAAAGCTACTTTTCTGGCCTGTTAGACAATCTTATGAGTATCGATGAGGGCTCCTCTCATGTCCCACACATGCCCCACACCTGCAAGATCCGATGTACACTTCAAAAGACAAAGGCCAGAAAAGGGAGATCAAGAGGTGTCTGGTGATGGAAGAAGTATTTTGTTCAATGGGAAGGTAGCTAACAGTCAGGCAGTCATTGTACATATCAGAACAGTTTTCCCGCTGCTTAGCTGAGTCTGTTAGGCTGCTGCATAAAGGTTCAGGATGCAATACAGCAAAATTAAAAAAAATATATACAATTCACATAAAATGAGCAGGACTTTGGCAAAACAACTGAGCAACATTTGATATTTAAGCAAAGACTTAGTGAAGAATCTGACCATGCATGGAAAAAAAATGGATGATTTTAATTTAAATCCCAACACAAAGAGGAGGAAGGGTGAAAAATCCTGAAATATTTAGTAGACAAAGTATATCAGTAACTGAACCAATCATTTCATCCTGATCTTTTATACAATAATCACATAATATTATGAAAATCTTTAATAAATGTTGCAAACACAAAAATTACAGCTTTATTTATATAGAAATTGTTACATTAATATTCAAGTTTAAAATCTAAATGGTAACTAAATATGCCCCATTAATTTCCTCAAAATGATTTTTATTCTTCAATGAGACCATCACACTTGCCTCTTTGGTATCCTGGCACAAGGAGTCAATGGCTGGAATTCTCGGGTTGTTGCGAATCAGTTTTCCCGGCAGCAGGTTTACCCGCAGCGTGGGGTGGTTACAACGGGAAATCCCATTGACCATCGTCAGGAAGACAGAATCCCGCTGCCAGCAAATGACGCGCGGCCAAGAAACACGCGGCTGGCGCAACGGAGAATCCCGGCACATGTGAACTGACACCTTCGATTTACCTTTGGTAAAAATTCTCTAACTGTTTCCCCCGCATTTGAAATGATCTTAGATGGGATTGGAGATGCGCGGTCACAAACGTACATTGTCTCTGGATTAGTTTAGTTTCTTTGCACCGCAAAGTCCTGAGGCTCGAATCTGCAGCAGGGGCGAAATTCTCCGTAATCGGCACGATGTCCGCCGACCGGCGCAAAAACGGCATCGCGCCGCCCCAAAGTTGCGGAATCCTCCGCATCTTGAGCGGCCGAGCCCTAACCTTAAGGGGCTAGGCCCGCGCCGGACTGATTTCCGCCCGCCAGCTGGCGGGAAAGGCCTTTGGTGCCCCGCCAGCTGGCGCAAATGACATTGCCGTGCGGCGCATGCGCGGGAGCATCAGCGGCCGCTCACGGCATCCCCGCACATGCGCAGTGGAGGGGGTCTCTTCCGCCTCCGCCATGGTGGAGACCGTGGCGAAGGCGGAAGGAAAAGAGTGCCCCCACGGCACAGGCCCGCCCGCGGATCGGTGGGCCCCGATTGCGGGCCAGGCCACCGTGGGGGCACCCCCCGGGGCCAGATCGCCCCGCGCCCCCCCCAGGACCCCGGAGCCCTCCCGCACCGCCTTGTCCCGCCGGTAAGAGAGGTGGTTTAATCCACGCCGGCGGGACAGGCATTCTAGCAGCGGGACTTCGGCCCATCCGGGCCGGGGAATCACCTGGGGGGGGGGTGGGCAACCGGCGCGGCGCGATTCCCGTCCCTGTCGAATCTCCGGTGCCGGAGAATTCGGCAACCGGCGGGGGCGTGATTCACGCCAGACCCCGGTGATTCTCCGACCCGGCGGGGGGTCGGGGAATCTCGCCCCAGATTCCCAATTTTTAAAAAAAATTCATTTACGGGATGTGGGCATCGCTGGTCAGGCCAGCATTTATTGCCCTTCAGAAGGTGGTGGTGAGCTGCCTTCCATTACCGCTGCAGTCCATGAGGTGTAGGTACACCCACTGTGCTGTTAGGGAAGGAGTTCCGGGATTTTGACCCAGCGACAGTGAAGGAGTGGCCGATATATTTCTAAGTCAGGATGGTGAGTGACTTGGAGGGGAACCTCCAGGTGGTGGGGTTCCCAGGTATCTGCTGCTCTTGTCCTTCTAGATGGTGGTGGTTGTGGGTTTGGAAGGTGCTGTCTAAGGAACCTTGGTGAGTTGCTGCAGTGCATCTTGTAGATGGTACACACGGCTGCCACTGTTCGACGGTGGTGGAGGGTTTGAATGTTTGTGGAAGGGGGAGCAATCAAGCGGGGCTGCTTTCTCCTGGATGGTGTCGAGCTTCTTGAGTGTTGTTGGAGCTGCGCTCATCCAGGCAAGTGAAGAGTATTCCATCACACTCCTGACTTGTGCCTTGTAGATGGTGGACAGACTTTGGGGTGTCAGGAGGTGAGTTACTCACTGTAGGATTCTTAGCCTTTGACCTGCCCTGGTAGCCACAGTATTAATGTGGCTGGGTCCAGTTCAGTTTCTGATCAATGGTAACCCCCAGGGTGTTGATTGCGGGTGTTTCAGCGATGGTAATGCCATTGAATGTCAAGGGGCAGTGGTTAGATCCTCTCTTGTAGGAGATGGTCATTGCCTGGCACTTGTGTGGCACGAATGTAACTTGCCACTGGTCAGCTCCAAGCCTGGATATTGTCCAGGTCTTGCTGCATTTGGACAGGGACTGCTTCATTATCTGAGGGGTCGCAAATGGTGCTGAACATTGTGCAGCCATCCACAAACATCCCCACTTCTAGGGCGAAATGCTCCAGAAACGGCGATGTCCGCTGACTGGCACCCAAAACGTGCAAATCAGACGGGCATCGCGCCGCCCCAAAGGTGCGGAATGCTCCGCATCTTTGGGGACCGAGCCCCAACATTGAGGGGCTAGGCCGGTGCCGGAGGAATTTCCGCCCTGCCAGCTGGCGGAAAAGGCCTTTGGTGCCCCGCCAGCTGGCGCGGAAATGACATCTCCGGGCGGCGCATGCGCGGGAGCATCAGCGGCCGCTGACAGTTTCCCGCGCATGCGCAGTGGAGGGAGTCTCTTCCGCCTCCGCCATGGTGAAGAACGTTGCGGAGGCGGAAGGGAAAGAGTGCCCCCACGGCACAGGCCCGCCCGCGGATCGGTGGGCCCCGATCGCGGGCCAGGCCACCGTGGGGGCACCCTCCGGGGCCAGATCGCCCCGCGCCCCCCCCCCCAGGACCCCGGAGCCCGCCCGCGCCACCTTGTCCAGCCGGTAAGGTAGGTGGTTCAATTTACGCCGGCGGGACAGGCAATTTATCGGCGGGACTTCGGCCCATCCGGGCCGGAGAATCGAGCGGGGGGGCCCGCCAACCGGCGCGGCCCGATTCCCGCCCCCGCCGAATCTCCGGTGCCGGAGACTTCGGCAACCGGCGGGGGCAGGATTCACGCCAGCCCCCGGCGATTCTCCGTCCCGGCGGGGGGGTCGGAGAATTTCGCCCCTGACCTTACGATGGAAATGAGATTATCGATGATACCGCTGAAGTCCGGTTGTGGTCATGGAGTGAGCGGTCGCACATTTGGCAGCTCCCGCTCGAGGTGTGTTTTATTTTTGTCCTTTCCCCGCTTGCCTTGTGGATGTTTTGGAAAGAAGAGGCACAGAGGTGGTTGAGGAAAGCTATTTTCCACTGCTGGGGTCAGAGGTGGGTCCAGAAGGAATGGGCTACAAGAGCAAGAAACTCTTTGTGTCACTCAGAGAAAGATGGCGGAGGGTAAGAGGCTGGCCCTTCCAGCCCAATGGTCGACGGAGTTGGTGGACTTTCTGAACGAAAAGTTCAGCCAACAGAGGAGGGAGGCTCAGGAGGATCTGGTGAAGGTGGCAGACCTGCTGAGAGTGGGGATCGAACATCTGGAGCCGAGGCTGGAGACTCAGAGCCAGGCGATCCAGAAGGTGGGGGGGGGGGGGGGGGGCACGAGGAGCAACTTACCTCGTTGGTGGCCAAGATTGGGATTCTGAGGAATACCCAGAAGCGGCTCAAGGAGAAAGTGGAGGATCTGGAGAACCACCCCCGGAGGCAGAATTTGAGAAGAGTGAGGTCGCCAGAGGGCATGAGGGAGCGGACGCACCTTCATCAGATTCCCCTGAGCCTCCCTTTTCGTTCAGAAAGTCCACCTACTGCTCCGTCGACCATTGGCCAAAATGGCGGAGCAGCTAATGGGGGACGGGGCCTTCGGCCGGCCCCTGGAGGTTGATCGGGTGCATAGGGCGCTGATGAGGGACCCGCAGGCGAATGAGCCACCGGGGGCGATGGTGGTACGACCACACCGGTTTTTGGATAAAGTGGTCTTGTGGTGAGCGAGGCAGACAAAATCCTGCAAACTGTCCTGACTTGAGACAATTCACACCTCTCCAACCTGTGATTACCCCTCTCTCCAGTCGCTCCGTCTGGACCTGTAAAGACTTAATTACCTGCAAAGACTCGCATTCAAAGTATCATCTTGCATCATTGATATTGTCTATATAAATGTTTCTGGAACCCATCTTTTCATTCACCTGAGGAAGGAGCAGCGCTCCGAAAGCTAGTGATTTGAAACACACCTGTTGGACTTTAACCTGGTGTTGTAAGACTTCGTACTGTGCTCATCCCAGTCCAACGCTGGCATCCTCTGCTCCGCCCATTTCCCCCCACTCCCCTCCGCTCCCCCCCCCACTCCCCCCTTCCATCCGCTCCGCCCACTCCACCCCCCAGCAGCTCCCCCCAGGCTCCCCTCAGTTTCCCCCTCCACTCCGCTCCGCCCCCCCACCCCCAGCAGCTCCCCTCCCCTCCGCCCACTCCCCCCATTCCCCTCTGCTCCCCCCTCCCCTTCGCCCACTCCCCTCCCCTCCGCCCACTCCCCTCCCACTCCCCATCCGCTCTGCCCACTCCCCCCAGCTGCTCCCCTCCGCTCCGCCCACTCCCCCCATTCCCCTCTGCCCCACCCACTCCCCTTCGCCCACTCCCCTCCCCTCGGCCCACTCCCCTCCCACTCCCCGTCTGCTCCGCCCACTCCCCCAGCTGCTCCCCTCCGCTCCGCCCACTCCCCCACTCCCCTCTGCTCTGCCCACTCTCCTCCCACTTCCCTCTTCTCCGCCCATTTCCCCCCCACGTCCCTCCGCTCCCCCCCACTCCCCCCTTCCATCCGCTCCGCCCACTCCGCCCCCCAGCAGTTTCCCCCTCCCCTCCGCTCTGCCCACCCTACCCCCAGCAGCCCCCCTCCGCTCTGCCCACTCCCCTCACTCCCCTTTGCCCCACCCACTCCCTTCCGCTCCACCCACCCCTCCAGCAGCTCCCCTCCACTCCGCCCACTCTCCCCAGCAGCTCCCCTCCGCTCTGCCTAGTCCCCCCCCATTCCTCTCCGCTCCCCCCACTGCCCCCAGCAGCTCCCCTCCGCTCGCCCCACTCCCCTCCGCCCCGCCCACTCCCACCCGCTCCTACCACTCTCCCCCCAGCTGCTCCCCAACTCTCCCCCCAAGCTGCCCGTTCCAACTCTCCCCGCTCAGCTCCCTCCTCCGCAGCTCCCTCCCCTCCTGCAGTTCCCCTCCCCTGCTCCTCACCAGCTCCGTCTGCCCCCATTGTTTTAACTAACTCGCCAGGTCCGCCTCTCTTCCTGCTGATTCTCACTCTCAAGCTGCTCTCCCGTCCTCCGCTCTGTTAACTGATTGGGACAGCCTCTCTCCGCACTGCAGCTCATTCAGGTAGTTAATCAGCTGTGAAGCACTTTGGGACTACCTGAGGTGGTGACAGGTGCTACAGAAATGCAGACTCTTTCTTTCCTTTGGCATCTGATGGGAAATTGGATCGTCCTCATGCTCTGCTCTCTTACACTTTCTGAATCATGTAACATTGCCCCTTCACCAGTACACCACTTCTGTCACCTGTCCATGTCAGCTGCTTGAACAGAAGTCTTTATTCAGAGGTGGGGCAAGGGTTAGATGAGCCATCCAGTGCAGTTACTGGACAGTTAATTGCCTGAGCTAGACTTGCCAGACAGTTTCCCAGACTGCTGTTGCTGTAGCTTGGGAGCCTCTAAAAGATATACCACCCACCTGCCAGCGCAGAACTCCTGTTTAACATGAGATTCCCACTGGAAAGCCCCCATGAGAATTATCCGTGCAATCCCAGCAGATTCAACTGTAGTGTGGAGCGAGCACCATGGGAGAAACTTGTCTTGTAGAATTCCCAGGCCTTTGTATCATTTCCTTTTCCTATTTAAACAGTATGTAGCGGATTGATTTAGCATTATTATGCACTTAGCAAAATACATTCACTAATTTCGAAGTGCCTGATTTAAAAAAAAAACATCCCCCATGAACTGAAAATATAGTTTGTTCGATATTCTTTGGTACCTGTCTGCCTGTGAGATCAGCGATCTGTGTGTGGTAGCGGGTCGATGTCTGAACTAAAGATTGCTGTTTGCCATCCACAGTGTACACACCATCATCAGCTGCAGCAGATGGGAAGATATTCAAAGGCAGGTACTTGTACAACAAGCAGCTGTTGAGGGTAATTTAGAATTCAATCAACTGAATGGCATGAGAATGTGTTAAACTTGAACAGGCACTAGGTAGACTAATCACACTTAAGAGTTCTATAAATAGCTCTGGTTTCCATATTTCAAAAACGGTACAGTGGAAAAAACATTACAGCATAATGAGGAGCGGTTGAATAAACTCGGTTTGTTCTCACTGGAACGACGGAGGTTGAGGGGCGACCTGATGGAGGTCTACAAAATTATGAGGGGCACAGACAGAGTGGATAGTCAGAGGCTTTTCCCCAGGGTAGAGGGGTCAATTACTAGGGGGCATAGGTTTAAGGTGCGAGGGGCAAGGTTTAGAGGAGATGTACGAGGCAAGTTTTTTACACAGAGGGTAGTGGGTGCCTGGAACTCGCTGCCGGAGGAGGTGGTGGAAGCAGGGACGATAGTGATGTTTAAGGGGTGTCATGATAAGCAGTCATGCAGATAATGATATACAGACAGGCACAGACAGGCAGCTAATGAACACAGAGAACAGGACATGACCAATAAGCAGGCAGGCCACTCAGGGGTGGGATCTGACTATAAAAGACACGAGGCACTCACACTCCGCCTCTTTCCACTGATGAACATCTACAGAGTGAGTCAGGGTGTATGTACAGGATCACACCTCCAGCACGTGGCTAAGAGCTAGTCTGGTTCAGTCAGACAGAGTAGCCACACTTAGGTTAGCAGAGAGTCGAACTCATAGAGAACTGTGCTAACTGTGCTACTGGTTCAATAAATCAGATTGAACTAACTTTAAAGTCTGGAGTATCTTTTGGTTAAAGCTGCATCCAGTTGCAGCCTGTGTTATCCCAGAGCACATAACACGACATGCTACCAGGAGACTGCTTAATCTAGGGGGTTTACCTCAGTCCGTTCCGTGATGACCAGCGAATGTATCCCAGCACCATGGAGAAGATTCAGGCTCCTCACCAGCTCAGGACCTCCGGCAATCTCAGTGCCAACTGGCGGACATTTAAGCAAATGTTTCTGCTGTACATCGCAGCCTCAGACCTCATGGGTGCGTCTGATGCAAGGAAGATCGAGCTTCTCCTCTCAACAGCGGGTGATCAAACCATCAAACTCTTCAACTCTTTTCACCCACCAATTTTTCCTTAATAAATTTAAGTGGTCCTCTTACCTCATGACCAAAAATTAGTTCAAAAGGACTAAATTTGGTAGACTCATTAGGTGCATCCCTAATTGCAAACAATACGAATGGGATTCCTTTATCCCAATCCTCTGGATAATCTTGACCTCAACATTGTCTTTAATGTCTGATGCCACCTTTCTAACGCTCCCTGCAATTCTGGATGGTACGCAGTTGATTTAAATTGTTTTATTCCTCAGCTATCCATAACTTCTTTCAATAACTTTGAAGTAAAATTCGTTCCTTGGTCCGATTGAATTTCTGTGGGTAGTCCATATCTAGTAAAGAATTTAAGTAACACCTCCACAATCCTTTTAGCTGTAATATTACGTACTGGAATGGCCTCTGGAAACCTAGTAGACACATCCATTACAGTCAAAAGATATTGATTCTCACTTTTTGTTTTAGGAAACGGTCCTACACAATCGATTAGGACCCTTGTAAAAGGTTCCTCAAATACTGGAATGGGTATTAAGGGCGCTGGTTTTATCACTGCTTGAGGTTTCCCTATCACTTGACATGTGTGACATGATTGACAATATTTAACTACATCTTTATGTAGTCCAGGCCAATAAAAATGTTTCTGGGTTTTAGCTTGAGTTTTCCTTATTCCCAAATGACCTCCCACTGGTACCTCATGTGCAACTCACAACACCTCCTTTCTATACCCTACCGGCAATACTACTTGATGAACTTCTGCCCACTTTTCATCCGCCTGCATATGTACAGGTCTCCATTTTCTCATCAAGACATCATTTTCACGGTAATAACACTCTGGTATACTCTCAGATTCCTCTTCCGTATATGCTTTCTGATATATCTGTTTTATTTCTACATCTTTCTGTTGTAACTCTGATAATTTTCCTGAACTAAAAATATCCGCCTCATCCTCCACCTGTTCTTGTTCTTTTTCAACCATCTGATCAAAAATCGTTTCTGATAATTGCACTTCAACTTCATCTTCACTCTTTGATTTCTCCTCTTGTCTTAACCTGGGACTTTGCGACCTTGTTGCTACACAATCCGGAAAAATCACAGGATATTCGTCCTTCAACACTTCAGTTGACTGATTTTCCACTGGCTTATCAACCACAGTAGGCATCACTCCCACCTGCGATCCAGCTATATCATTCCCCAAGATAAACTGTATTCCTGGACAAGATAGTTTATCTATTACTCCTACTACCACTTCACCACTCTTCACTGGACTTTCCAACCTTACCTTATATAATGGAATGCTACTCCTCTCACCCTGAATTCCACATATCACCACCTTTTCTGGCAACATTCTTCCCAAACTACATAATTCCTCATCTCTTACCATTAAAGATTGACTAGCCCCTGTATCTCTTAAAATTTTGACTTCTTTACCTGCTCCTCCTGATACACATGAGTAAACTTTACCCACACAAGTAAATTCTTGAAAGACATCTGGCACCTTATCAATCACCTCTTGATCAGGCTGTACAATCGTTTGCACCTCCTTCGCTTCACTTGGGCTTTCCTTTACCACTCTAACAAACCCCACTGTCTTATCCTGTTTTACCACTTCAGCCTTCCCAGTGCTTTTCTTCAACCACCAACACTGTGACTTTACCTGGCCTAGTTTATTACAGTGAAAACATTTGAAACTTTTCATTTCTTTTCCACTCTCCTGGATTTCTTTTTTAATCTGAGGTACACTCTCTTTATTGTCTCCCATCAGATCACCTTTACCTTTACCACTTGAGTATTACTCATGTCCCCAGTTTCTATCCCTCACCGGCTGAAACTGATGTCGGAAACCAATCTTTGATTTATGAACTAAATCATAATCATCTGCCATTTCCGCTGCTAATCTCGCAGTTTTAACCCTCTGTTCTTCCACATGAGTTCTCACTGCATCAGGAATTGAATTTTTAAACTCCTCCAAAAGTATAATTTCTCTGAGAGCTTCATACGTTTGGTCTATTTTCAAAGCCCTTATCCACCTATCAAAATTACTCTGTTTGAGCCTTTCAAACTTCATGTATGTTTAACCAAATTATTTCCTTAAATTTCTGAACTTTTGTCTGTAAGCTTCAGGCACTAGCTCATATGCACTGAAGATGGATTTCTTCACCTCCTCATACGTTCCAGATACCTCCTCTGGTAGGGATGCAAACACTTCACTAGCTCTACCTACCAGCTTTGTTTGAATCAGTAACACCCACATGTCCTGTGGCCATTTCATTTGTTTAGCTACCTTCTCAAATGAAATGAAAAAGGCTTCCACTTCCTTCTCGTCAAACCTTGGCAATGCTTGGATATATTTAAATAGATTCCCACCAAGCCTTCGACCATGACGCTCTTTCTCACTACCCTCATCACTATCATCCAATTGTACGTTTCCCTTTACGTCTGCCAATTTTAACTGATTGCCATGTTTCATGGCCATTTTCTGAAGATCAAACTCCCTCTCTTCATCTTTTTCCCTGATCTGTATCTCCCTTTCTTTTTCTTTTTGTTCTGCTAGGGCTATTCTTTCTTTTCTCCTTTCTTCTCTCTCCTTTTCTTTTTCCTCTCTCCCTCTTTCTCTTTCTTTTTCCTCTCTCTCTCTTTCTCTTTCTTTTTCATCTCTCTCACTCTCGTATTCAAGCTGCTTTAATTCTTTCTCATGTTCCATTTGTTTAATTTGCAACTGAATTTTTGCCATTTCCAATGAGTCAAACTCTATCTCAGGCAACTTTAAATGCTTAACCACCGCCATAATTACCTCATCTTTTCGCATTTTGTCAGGTAATGTTAACTGCAATGTTCTTGCCAAATCTAACAGTCTGCTTTTCGTTTCTGTCCGTAAAGTACTACGTGGGACATTCTCCACCCCCAAAAACTTCTGAACCTCTGAAAGAGCCATTGTTCACAACACTCTCCCCACTTAAACTAAAATACCACACCGGAAAAGCAACAATCCTTCACTGTCTTTAAGTTCACAAAAGCCAATCCAAGAGATAGACTTTTATCCCGGATGAGGTACCCCCACATGACAAAAGGATCTCAATAAGAATATAATGCGTGAACACTACCCCATCCCGAAGCGGGAGGAACTCACCAGTGAGATGGCACACGCACGTTTTTTCACCAAGTTAGATGCGCCACATGGATTTTGACAAATCCAGCTGGATGAGTCCAGCAGAAGGCTCTGCCCCTTCAACACATCGTTTGGCAGGTACTGCTATAATCGCATGCCATTTGGCATTGTCTCGGCATCGGAGATCTTCCATCGCATCATGGAGCAGATGATGAAGGGCATTGAAGGGGTTCGTGTGTACGTGGACGATATCACCATATGGTCCACGACCCCTGAAGAGCATGTTTCCCGTCTCCCGCAGGTATTCTGCCGTGTCCATGCCAATGGCCTGAAGCTGAACTGGTCCAAATGTTGCTTTGGCATGTCGACACATAAGTTCCTAGGTGACCAGATCTCTCAGCAGGGCGTGCGTCCGGACACAGACAAGGTTAAGGCCATCAAAGCCATGAAGGTCCCTGAAGACAAGAAGGCGGTGTTGCGCTTCCTGGGCATGGTCAATTGTCTGGGCAAGTTCATCCCAAACCTGGCCTCACACACCACGGCCCTCCAAAACCTGGTGAAAAAGTCTACTGCCTTTGAGTGGAAGGCAGCACATCAGGCAGAGTGGTTGGAGCTGAAAGCCAAGCTCACCACCGCACCCGTCTTGGCATTTTTCGTCCCAGATAGGGAGACGAAGATCTCGACAGATGCGAGCCAGTGTGACCCCAGGCCCACAGCAAAGTGGTTGGCTCTTAACTGCCGCCT
The DNA here is from genome assembly GCF_047496885.1 of Scyliorhinus torazame. NCBI lineage: Eukaryota > Metazoa > Chordata > Chondrichthyes > Carcharhiniformes > Scyliorhinidae > Scyliorhinus > Scyliorhinus torazame. The sequence goes on from NC_092717.1 coordinate 246,507,291, forward strand.
CTGAAATGGCCTAGCAAGCCACTCAGTTCAAGGACAATTAAGAAGAGCATTAAATGCAGAATTTGCCCATAACCTTGCAAATGTCTCCTTTTGAAGTGCATTTCAGATCAAAATAACTTGTTGCATTTAAAGAAATGCTCATCTCCCCTGGATTTTGAGATAATTAATTCAAATTTCTGTTCTCTGGTCAACAAATCTCCTGCTAATGGAAATATTGGGCTGGTTTGAATGGCCATTGTACATTCACGGAGGCAGAAGTCCCTTCATCAGAATTCCTTTTATTAATAAAACCATCAGCAGTACAACCAGATGCAAGCAGCTTGCTGTCTACACCGGGAGTGCAGAGGATCTGACGCTTGCTGTCTACACCGGGAGTGCAGAGGATCTGACGCTTGCTGTCTACACCAGGAGTGCAGAGGATCTGACGCTTGCTGTCTACACCGGGAGTGCAGAGGATCTGACGCTTGCTGTCTACACCGGGAGTGCAGAGGATCTGACGCTTGCTGTCTACACCGGGAGTGCAGAGGATCTGACGCTTGCTGTCCACACCGGGAGTGCAGAGGATCTGACACTCCCTGTTATATACACAGAAAGGGGTTCCCTGATTGGGCCACATCAGGGAATTCATATTTTAATTGGCCAATCTCAAAGGCCTGGCCTAAGTCATTACACCCCCCCCCCCAAAGTCCGAGGAGCCCCCGTGGTCCTTGTGACTCATGGGTCTCCTGCTTCGTTTCCGGTGTGGGGGGTATATCGGCGAGGCGCCCGTCCTTTCCGATGAGAGCGCCTGAGGGGCGGTTCTCCATTCCTCCGGCGGCAGGGGGACAGCCGCGGCGTCATCTATGGTGTCCATATCCGAGTCCGATGTCCTCACCAGTGGTGTCGGAGGGGCGTGAATAGTTTGTGGGGGAGGACTCTCCACGGTCCTCGGTATGCTGGTCTGAGTCAGCTCCGGGGGGTGGGGGGGGGAAAGAATCTGAGGCCCGCGTGATCTCCCACACGTATCTCATACAACACAGGTCCTGTCCTGGCCTTGACTGTTCCTGCTCCCCACGTGGAGCCACTGGCCCAATTTCTGACCCATATCTTTACACCTGCGTTGAACTGCCCTTCTCGGGAGTGTTGCCGTGGCCCTTGCATTCCGCCTAAATTCGGGAATAGTAGACTCAGCCTGGTTCGGGGTTGTCTGCCCATGAGTAGCTCTGCCGCTGCTATTCCCATTGTGGTGTGTGGGGTTGTCCTATAGTCGAATAGCCAGGGCGACATTTTAGTCTCTACTGATGCTGCTGGCTGTTTTTTCAGCCCGGTTTTTAGGGTCTGGACGGCTCTCTCCGCCAACCCATTCGTTGCCGGGTGGTGTGGTGCCGTCCTTATGTGCAGAATTCCATTTGACTTCATGAATTTTGTGAACTCCTGGCTGGTGAAAACCGATCCATTATCTGAAACTAACACCTCTGGGATACCATGTGTTGCAAACAAGGTGCAAAGTTTTTTGATGGTTGCTGTTGTGTTTGCCGAGTTCATTTTGTCGACATCCAGCCATTTGGAATGGGCGTCTACTATCAAAAAAAACATTGAACCCATAAACGGGGCTGCAGAATCGGCATGGAGTCGTGACCATGGTCCACCCGGCCATTCCCATCGGCGCAGCGGGGCTGCCGGTGGCACCTTCTGCCCTTGTTGGCATTCTTGGCACCGACCTACCAATGCCGCTATGCCTGTGTCCAGGCCCAGCCACCAGATAAAGCTCCTGGCCAGCTTCTTCATTTTTGACACTCCAGGGTGCCCATGATGCAATTCAGCCAGTAAGGCTCGATGGCCTTGACTTGGAACGATTACTCGAGCTCCCCATAGCAGTATCCCATCCTTGTCTCCAGTGAAATACATTCACAGAGGCAGAAGTCCCTTCACCACAATTCCTTTCATTGACAAAACCAACAGCAGTGCAACCGTGTGCACTCAGTCTGCTGTCTACACCGGGAGTGCATTCAGTCTGATGTCTACACCGGGAGTGCATTCAGTCTGCTGTCTACACCGGGAGTGCATTCAGTCTGCTGTCTGCACCGGGAGTGCATTCAGTCTGCTGTCTGCACCGGGAGTGCATTCAGTCTGCTGTCTACACCGAGAGTACATTCAGTCTGCCGTCTACACCGGGAGTGCAGAGGATCTGGCACTCCCTGTTATAGACACAGAAAGGGGTTCCCTGATTGGGCCACTAATCAGGGAACTCGTATTCTAATTGGCCAATCTCAAAGGCCTGGCCTCCGTCATTGCGCCCATCATGGCGGTAAAACAGGCTGCCAGACCCTCTTACTCTTGTGGCGGCTCTGCATCAGTCTCCTATCAGCAGCAAAACCTCTGCCGATTAAAACTGGACGGCAGAAGGGTCGATAGAGGATTTCCGGCCTCTATTGTCAGGATGTCAATCAGGCTCATAATAGACTCAAAGCTGGTTGGTGAAGTTAAAACCAAGGCGCAAGCTTTCCTTTACTAAGAGAATTTGTTGACAGTTCAGCCTGTACTTCTCCTTCCAGCCCCCAGTGTCCAAGCTGCCCCCATCTATATGTGATCAAAGTACTTAAACAATCCCTTTTATCTGTGTTTCCGAACAATAGAATTAACACATTATAAACAGATTCCCCTTTCCTTCTATAAACACTAAATCTTGTAACAGACTCAAATAATTTCAAAACAAAGAAAAATTAAGATTTTCCACCTTTCGTATAAATCACCATAATACAAGACGTCCCCCTTCTAGGACCTCCAACAATTTCTTCAAGCCAGCATTCCTTTTTGTAAAACGGTCCAAAAATTGATGAGATCTTTCTCTCTAATATTCACTTCATGCTGGCAAAGTCAACCCTTAACTTTTTTCCCAGTCACACCCTTTGTTGAACATACATTCTCTTATTGAAATAGTTCTTCACAATTCATTCAAATGGGCAAATATTTCGCAGTTTGACCCTTGTGCAGGATTTCGCTAAAAATGTTTGATCGGTAAAATGCCAAATCTATAATTTCTACTAGAGACAGTGTTTCTGCAGCTAAGGTGCTTTTAACTATCCTTTTGATTTCCTTTGTTTCCCAGGCTAAGGGACAACATTTTTTATTCTTTCCCACCAAAAATATGACAAATCCTGCTACACTAGAATATCCATCCAGCAGATTGGCTTGTGAAGCATAGTTAGTTCTGGCTAGTTTTGTATCTTCCAAGGCTGGAAACTTGAGCGAGCAATTATCTAAATTTAATTTCTGTAATGTTTTATTTTCTCTCAGAACTTCCTCAACTGTAGCATGTTTCATCATGCATCGGATCCAACGCAACAAAGCTAGCATCAGGTCTAGCCTGGGGGCCCAACCAGTTTAACTGTCCACTCAAACTTCTTAATTGGTCTATTTCTCCCTTTAATGCAGGATTCTCTTTTTGCTAGGACCGGGCCCAATTTATTGAGATTAAATTGACATTTTCTACAGAAGACTGTTGATTAAAGGTCGGTCTTGACTTATTCTGCTTAATGTCTGACTCTATAATGTGATGAATGTAGGAATTTCAGATATACTGTATTCTATGTATTTGGTGCAGTAGGGGTACAAAGTCTGGGTTAGTCTGTGTATAACTGCTGCAGTAGCGTTTTTGAAAATCCTGGTTTGCAAGATAGCTAGGTTTTTGGAGCAAGAGGTACAATTAAAGCATCATAAAAGTTTGGGCTAATGGATTTTTATTTATATTAAGAGGGTTCCCTTCAGAATAGATAATTAGAGACATTGGGCATAATCTAACCAAAATAAAACAGAGTCCGCTCTGGGCGGGATTAGTGGGGTCGTTCCGATACTAACGACACCGCTATCTAACGGCATTTTGTCTTGTTTTCGTGTCTCTGCAGGGAATGTTCCCCCCCCCCCCTCCACGGCTGCACTTTGCGTCATTTCCTGCATTGAGAGGCTCCGACGAACGGAACTCCTCAGTGCAGGAAGAGATCAGGGCCCAACAGGACCCCCGACACCACCAAATTAAGCTGGTGCTGGTTGATGAAGTTGAAACCAAGACACAGAGCTTTTCCTTAATAAGAGTTTATTAACTGTTCAGTTTCGTACCTCTCCTTTCAACCCTCAGTGTCCCAGCTGTCCCCTACTTAAACGTGATCAAAGTACTTAAACAATCCCCTTCACCTTTGTATCGTGATAATATAAACAATATATACAACATACTATTACCAATTGACACCAATCATCCCAAAGCCCAAGGTTGCCCAGCACCTTCCCCACTGAACCGAAATATGGGAAAAAGATTTGGGGTGGGCAGGAAGGCAGTGGGCAGGCCACCCAATTTATTTTATGACATTCTCCGCCTTCAAATACGTCAGCAGGAGCTGTGAAATCCGGCTCAAGGAGATAACTGCGCAAGTCACCAAACGTTTGCCAAAAAATATATTAGGGAGGGTCTCAAAGGCGGGAGGGAGGTGGAGTGCTTTACGAGGGAAGTGTCAGAACCTGGGGGCCAGGTAGCTGAAGACTAATGTTGGTGTGATTAAAATTGGGGAATGCCCAGGAGCCCAGAATAGGAGGGGCACAGCTGTCTCGTTGTGGAGCTCAAAGAGATTACAGAGGTCGGGATGGAGCGAGGGTATGGAGAGATTTAAAAACAAGGATGGGAATTTAAAATTGAAGCATTGTCACACTGGAATCAAAGGCAGGTTGCCAGCACATGGGAATTCTGACTTTTATTTACTTGGGCAGAATGGAAGGGATGTGTAAGGAATCTGATTGGTCGCTCATGTGCTCCTGAATCAATGAATTAAAAAAAAACATTTAGAGTACCCAATTCATTTTTTCCAATTAAGGGGCAATTTAGCGTGTTCAATCCACCTACCTTGCACATCTTTGGGTTGTGGGAGTGAAACCCACGCAAACACGGGGAGAATGTGCAAACTCCACACGGACAGTGACCCAGAGCCGGGATCGAACCTGGGACCTCGGCGCAGTGAGACTGCAGTGCTACCAATGTGCCACCGGGCTGCCCTCCTGAATCAATGAATTCACAAATTTGAAAGCTGGCATGTCAGCCCCAATTGTGCCCTGTTCTTGACATCTTTAACTCTGAAATCTACAGAAATGTTCTATCTGTGTTTCACTTACTTTTTTCCTACTTGTTCAGGATTAGCAGCGTACGTGCAGGGATCGGTCACCTGTAACTGCAGAATCGGGGCTTCATAATAATCACTGGGCAGCAGGATCATATAATCCTAATGTAAAAATTCCAAAATACATTGATGGGTTAGACAATCATCTCAAAGACTGGATCTGATGAGAAAGTTTACTTTCATCTCGGCGGATGTTCAATCCGTTCCGAAAGCTAAGATAGGAATTTTAGCATGCCATATTGTTCTCACCAAGAAAACTCCTTCGGCCTCAATGTGGACAGTCCAAGTCCCGGGTGTGAGCGGGAAAGGGTCACCATAGTTGCTTCTTGCAACAACAACAAAAGATGGCCTCTTACTGCGAGGAAAGATAATTTCTTTTGACTGGGACAACACTAGGAACAAGATGGAAAGTTTGGATCATTCACAAATTTTGGACTATACACTGTTGCAGCGAAAGATGTAGAATTCAAGGCAAGGTGTTTGAGCTGAAGTGCAGTGTCCAGAACTGGGCGTAGAACTTAGCTGGATCCTAACCAGTGATTTATAAAGGTTCCGTATAAGTTTTGGTCAGTCAGTGCAGGAATCCCCTGTGGCTGTCCCCCTCTCTAACAGGTATACCGTTTTGGATACTGTTGGGGGGGATAGCCTATCAGGGGAAAACAACAACAGCCAGAATACTGGCACCACAACTGGCTCTGTTGCTTATCAGGGGAGGGCAAAGTGCAGAAGAGCGATAGTTATCGGGGACTTGATCGTAAGGGGCACAGATGGGTGCTTCTGAGGACGGGGAAGAGACTCCAGGATGGTATGTTGCCTCCATGGTACCAGGGTCAAGGATGTCTCTGAACGTACACAGGACATCCTGAAGGGGGAGGGTGAACAGCCAGAGGTTGTAGTACACATAGGTACTAACGACATAGGGAGGAAGAGTGATGAGGTCCTGCAGAAGGAGTTCAGGGAGTCAGGCCATAAGCTAAAAAGCAGGACCTCCAGGGTGGTCATCTCAGGATTACTCCCTGCGCCAAATGCCGGTGAGGCTAGAAATAGGAGGATAGTGCAGCTAAATACGTGGCTAAACTGGTGGTCTGGGGGGGAGGGTTTCAGATTTCTGGACTACTGGGATCTCTTCTGGGGCAGGTGGGACCTGTACAAGAAGGACAGGTTGCATCTAAACTGGAGGGGCACTGATATCCTGACTGGGAGGTTTGCTAGATTCACTCGGGAGGATTTAAACTAGTTTGGCAGTGGGGTGGGAACCAGAGTGCTAGCTTAGAAAGTGTAATAACTGAAGGGGAAATACAGAACAAAAATAAACACAGTGGTTTGAAGTGTATTTGTTTCAACGCCAGAAGTATAGCAGGTCAGGCGGATGAACTTAGAGCACTTTTAGTACTTGGAATTCCGATGTTGTGGCTATCACAGAAACATGGTTAAGGGAAGGGCAGGATTGGCAGCTGAACTTTGGAGGATATAGATGCTTCAGGAGAGATAGAGGGGGATGTAAAAGAGGTGGGGGAGTAGCATTACTGGTTCAGGAAAATATAGCCGTACTGCAGAAGGACATCTTGGAAGGCTCATACAATGAGGCAATCTGGGTAGAGCTCAGGAACAGGAAGGGGACAATCACATTGTTGGGCATTTATTACAGGCGCCCCAACTGCCAGCGAGAGATAGAGGAGGAGATAGGTAAAGAGATTTTGGATAGGTGCAAAAGTAACAGAGTTGTTGTGGTAGGGGATTTTAATTTCCCTTATATTGACTGGGACTCTCTTAGTGCTAGGGGCTTGGGTGGGGCAGAGTTTGTAAGGTGTATCCAGGAAGCCTTCTTGATGCAATATGAAGATAGTCCAACTCGGGAAGAGGCAGTACTGGACCTGGTATTGGGGAATGAACCTGGACAGGTGGTTGAGGTTTCAGTAGGGGAACATTTTGGGAGGAGTGACCACAATTCTGTCAGTTTTAGGGTACTTTTGTACAGGGATGAGGGTAACCCTCGCATTGAGGTGCCAAACTGGGGAAAGGCAAATTAGGATAACATTAGACAGGAATTGAAGAATTGGGTGCAACTGTTGGATAGGAAATCAACATCGGACATGTGGGAGTCTTTCTAGCGACTGTTGATTAGGATTCAGGAAAGTCACGTTCCTGAGAGAACGAAGGATAAGTATGGGAAGCTTAGGAAGCCTTGGATAACGAGGGATATTTTGAACCTCTTCAAAAAGGAAAAGGAGACTTTTGCACGGTCTAGAAGGCTGGGGACTGTCGAAACCCTTGAGGAGTACAAAGAAAGTAGGAAGGTACTGAAGCGGGAAATTAGGAGGGCGAGGAAGGGTCATGAAAAGTCCTCGGCAAGTAGTATTAAGGTGAATCCCAAAGCTTTTTATTCATATGTAAAAAGCAAGTGGGTGGTTGGACCACTTAAGGATAGTGGGGGGAATCTATGTGTTGAACCAGAGGAAATGGGCGAGGTACTAAATGAGTACTTTGCATCAGTGCTCATCAATGAAAGGGACTTTGTGGAAGATGATTCTGGAGTAGGGTGTGTGGACAGTCTGGATCATGTTAACATCGAAAAAGAGGAGTTTTGGGTCTTTTAAAAGATATTAAGATAGATAAGTCTCCTGGGCCGGATGAGATTTACCCCAGAATACTGAGGGAAGCAAGGGAGGAAATTGCTGGGGCCTTGACTGACATCTGTGTTTCCTCATTGGCTACAGGTGAGACCCCAGAGGACTGGAGAATAGTTAATGTGGTACCGCTTTTAAGAAAGGTAGCAGGGATAATCCTGGAAACTATAGGCCGGTGAGCCTCACGTCAGTTGTAGGTAAATTATTGGAGAAAATTCTCAGGGACAGGATTTAAACCCATTTGGAAACAAATGGACTCAGAAGCGATAGATAGCATTGTTTTGTGAAGGGGAGGTCGTGCCTCACTAACTTGAATGAGCTTTTTGAGGAGGTGACAAAGATGATTGATGAGGGGAGGGCAGTGGGTGTTGTCTATATGGACTTCAGTAAAGCCTTTGACAAGTGCCTCATGGCGGACTGGTACAAATGGTGAAGTCACACGGGATCAGAGGTGAGGTGGTAAGATGGATACAGAATTGGCTCGGTCACAAAAGGCAAAGGGTAGCAGTAGAAGGGTGTTTTTCTGAATGGAAGGTTGTGACCAGTGGTTTTCCACAGGGATCGGTGCTTAGGCCTCTGTTGTTTGTGGTGTACATAAACGATTTGGAGGAAAATGTAGCTGGTCTGATTAGTAAGTTTGCAGAAGACACCAAGGTTGGTGAAGTGGCAGATAGTGCTGAGGATTGTCAGAAGATACAGCAGGACATAGATAGGTTGGAGACTTGGGCAGAGAAATGTCAAATGGACTTTAATCTGGACAAATGTGAGGTAATGCATTTTGGTAGGTCTATCATAGAGGGGGAATATACCGTAAATGGCAAAACTCTTAGAAATATAGAAAGTCAGAGAGATCTGGGCGTGCAGGTCCTTAGATCTTTGAAGGTGGCAACACAAGTGGACAAGGTAGTCAAGAAAGCATACGGAATGCTTGCCTTCATTGGACGGGGCATCGAGTATAAAAACTGGCAAGTCATGCTGCAGTTATATAGAACCTTGGTAAGGCCACACTTGGGATATTGCGCACAATTCTGGTCGCCACACTTCCAGGATGGTGTGGAGGCTTTGGAAATGGTGCAGCGGAGGTTTACCAGGATGTTGCCTGGTCTGGAGAGTGTTAGCTATGTGGAGCGGCTAAATAGACTCGGACTGTTTTCATTAGAAAGATGGAGGTTGAGGGGTGACCTGATAGATGTCTACAAGATTATGAGGGGCATGGAGAGGGCGGGTGGGCAGGTGCTCTTTCCCAGGGTGGAGGGGTCAGTCACCAGGGGCAATAGGTTTAAGGTCCGTGGGGCAAAGTTTAGAGGAGATGTGCGAGGCAGGGTTTTTTTACACAGAGGGTGGTGAGTGCCTGGAACGCGTTGCCAGGGGAGGTTGTGGAAGCAGACACATTAACGGCGTTCAAACGGCATCTCGACAAACACATGGATAGGATGGGTATAGAGGGATACGGCACAAGGAAGTGCCGAGGGTTTTGGCAAAGGCTGGTATCATGACCGGTGCAGGCTTGGAGGGCCGAAGGGCCTATTCCTGGGCTGTATTGTTCTTTGTTCTTGCAATTGTATCCCATGGGCCGCATTTTGTCAACCCGATGTTTGTCATGTGAGGTAGTGGAAATGGAAGTAGGGAACCTCAATTTTAAGTTTTCCAACCAATTCCCGCCGGCTGCCCTTTTCATCAGCATGGGTCACATGGCGGTGGCAGCCTGAAGCTCAAAGTGACGTGACATTGGTACAACATTTTAATGCTTGCCCTAAATTATTGTGAATTTCCCAGAGATTGAAACCTTCCACAAAGTCGGGTGGTTTGTGAAAGCTGTATGAAATATATCAGGTCAGTCAGTTCATGAACCTTGGGTGAAACCTGCTGTGAAATCGGGAACCTTTTGACTGGTAAGTTTAAAGCTCTTGCCAATTTCAAATGTCAGAATGTAATGGTTCATGATTATTTAAGCATGGTTTTAATTCAGCGATTGATCCTGGAGTTCTATCCTTAAATGGTTAAATTAGCTAACATTGGGTAAGTGGGTAAAATTGCTTTCATGCATTCAACAGTATTGGGAATCTGATTTAATCTGGACACTGTGCTTTGATTTTCACAAGGTCCAGATATCTGATCAACCTTTGAAAAAAATTGAATAGATGCCAGACTTTTTTGAATTTCAATTCCATCTTGGTGAAACTTTGAAAAGAAAAGGAATAGATGGTTAGCCATGTAGTTAGACAACTTCAAAGGCTCTATTGTATTGAGGTCTGTAGGATTTGTTTAATTAGTTGCCAATGTAACCCCATTATGAATTCATGGCTGAGTTCCAAACCCTAAATTCACTTTATCGAATTAACTCAGCTGGGATTTTTGAAACAACTGGGGAACGGGCTGTATTCTTTGCTCGATTACAGGAGCAAATGTTTTGCAGGCCTTAGAAGGAGCTTTTTGTTTATTTTGACTGATTAATGAGCATTTGAGAGGAGATTGTGTTTTTCAAGGTGAAATTCAAAGGCATATTTATTTGACAGTTTTATGAGTTTCTAAGAGGGGCAATATTTTTCAACTGGAGTTTGAATAGATGATTTTTTAAAATGTCATGAGCATTTGAAAGATTTCCCTGTGTTATTATAGGGCTCCTGGGTTCTGTCCATAATGGATACTGGGTGTAGAGGAATAGAGTGGCATGGGGGGTCAGGGGGAGGCATGGGAGGATACCTAAGTGAGGGATGAAGGCCCAGGAGCCTAACAGTCATTCATAGAACTGGGCCGATGTCCAAATGAACAGAGGTTCATCCTCTAACTTGCCAGTTACGACATTCACCTGCCTCTGGCCCCACGATGGGCCTGCATCAGGAGGCGGCAGCTCCAACTCTCCCAACACTTAATAGCATTTACATTGGTGTTCAATCAGACCTTGTGATTCCCGAGTCAATGATGAAAACTCATTAATAAAGACAAGGATCCCACATGCTTTGTTAACAGCTTTATCAACTTGCCCTACCATCTTTAAAGATGTATGTATGTGAACCCCCAGGACCCTCTGCCCCTGAACCCCCTTTTTAGAAGAATCATAGAATCACTACAGTGCAGAAGAAGGCCTTTTGGCCCATCTAGTCTATACCAACCCTCTGAAAGAGGACACTACCTTGGGAGTGGGGGAGATAATTACATTCCTTTTATATTTTTGTTGACGACATCTTTATCACTCTCCACCAATTGCTGGCCCCACCGCTCCACGCCACCCACCCTCCCCTGACAACAGTATAAATCTGACTCTATTTCCAGTTTTCTCTATCGTTGACAAAGAGTCATCCAGACTCGAAACGTTAGCTTCCTTCTATCTCCACAGATGCTGTCAGACCTGTTGTGATTGTCGAGCATTTTCTGTTTTTGTTTCACATTACAGCATCCACAGTAATTTTGCTTTTAGCAATCCAGAGACCCTGGACTAACCAGAGGGCACAATCTCAGACTGAAAGGACGATCCTTCAAAACAGAGATGAGGAGGAATTTCTTCAGCCAGAGGGTGGTGAATCTGTGGAACTCTGCCGCAGAAGGCTGTGGAGGCCAAATCACTGAATGTGTTTAAGACAGAGATAGATAGGTTCCTGATTAATCAGGCGATCAGGGGTTTTGGGAAGAAGGCAGGAGAATGGGGATGAGAAAAATATTAGCCATGATTGAATGGCGGAGCAGACTCGATGGGCCGAGTGGCCTAATTCTGCTCCTATGTCTTATGGTCTTAATTCAGAGATATAAGTTTAAATCTCACCATGGTTATTTGGGGAATTTAAATTCAATTAATTGAATAAAAATGTACATTAAAATATAGTTTCATGGTGCCCGAGAAGACATCGGACTGTGATAAAACGCTGTCAGGTTTACTGACATCCTTTAAGGAAGGAAACTTGCTATAATTACCTGGTTATACAATTAGGAATGGTAATACTTGCTGTTCTTGTCAGTGATGTCCGATTAATTAATTTATTAAAAAAAAACGTTTTTACAAGTGTAAAAAATGTTAGCACACATGTTTTAATCCATTTTATTGGGACATGACATCAAACAACCAATAATTTAAATTTCTGACCCAGCCAATTAGAAAACAGGAATTAGAATGCGAGATAATACTGCAGAATTTACATTGGTTTTCCCACAGGATTGAATGTTGCAACATAGAGAGTTCCATAAAAACTTTAGGCAGCAGTTTCGGTCGGCAAACATCATTGTACATTTTGCTGCTCGCGAGGAAATTCCGAACCAGTCAGGTTTGTTAGCTAACGGTGGAAGATGCACGCACAGTTAACGGTCAAATACAACTGCAGCTACTCGAAGACACAGGCTGAAGTTACCATGGTTCATTATGTTACTCAGGTTGCCAACCTTCTGGATAGTCCTGGAGTCGCCAAGAATAAATAAAAGGGTGTACCGTCACGCCGTTTAGACTGTGAAGTGAGACCAGGTGAAGCTGAGTGCCAAAGAGACCAAGGCAGAGAGGCTGAGGGAGAGCTTGAATCACTTCATGAAAGCTCTATGGGCACTTTTGTCTTTTAGTTACAAAAATATTGGAGATGGGAGGAAAAAAAAACACTTAACCAGCCAAGAATCACCCAATCAAGTAATGATGAGCGTGTCCTCTTCCCAGTTGGCATTGAGTAGGTGATGCACCATGTGGATGGTGCATTGGGCAACCCATAGTAGGAGCATGGGGAGTGGACGGGGTAGTGAAAGCGGGATGTTGTGTAAAAAACCCTCCAGGAATACAAAATTGGCAACCCCATATGTTACCCATGCAAATGCAGCACTCGCTGTATTAGGCAAAATCCAAAAGGCTTTTAAAAATAATTTTATTACTTACCGTAAAAGGACAATTAGTTCAGGCTGGTTAAGTTTTTGGACCATCTATACTGCTCAGCCTTACCTGTGCTTGGTTGTGCTCGATAAACTGCTACATGGCCGTACACCGTAGTGAATCCGGGGTTAATATATCTGAAGGCGATGCGAAACATATTGAGGTTTCTATTCTCCACATGCACTGTTACCCTCACGTTATTCTGTAAAAGTGAAGTTAATTAACAGATGACTGGTAGGGTGATCTGGAAGCAGGGTTAGCAGCAGTGCTAGGGAGCACATGCAGAATGAAGGCCAGCCAGTTGGAGGGAGATCCTTCAAAGTCAAAGGGAATCACCTCATATAGATAAACAAGGGTAGTAAGTTTGTATGTTAAGATTTTGCAAAGATGGTGGACAAACTAGGTGCAGAAAAGAAAGCCACTTACAGTTACAGCAAGAATCAACATTTACTTCCTCAGTGATTGAGATCCTTCCTCTAACAGGCTTTGGGGTACGGTTCTTGTACCGGAAGATTATGCGAAACAGATTAGGAGAAGTCACAGTGATAGACATGACCACCTCTGGCTGGGAAGAAAAAAGCAGTCAAAGGAGCATAAAGGAAAACCCAAACTGCACCATAGCAGAAGAATCACACTAAGTAGCACTTGCACGCCATAAAGCAAGCAATGGTGTTGTTTGCACTGGTAACCCCAAACTGTAGCAAGTTAGCAGCAGAGATGTTTGGGAAAAAAAAGACACATAGCAAGCTTAATTCAATACCTAAATTAGAATATTACATAAGATTACTCCCCTTTAATGATAAGATAATTTACAACTTTAAATTACCGAGCTCTTTATAGTGTGGAAAGTTGAATTCTCATAATGTACCTGCAAAGATACCTTACTTACAATGGTTATAGCTATTGCTTCTCGGCCTTTTGGCTAAGATGAGCGTGAGGTCAGGTGTCATGCCTGGATCTGGGTCTCTCTTGTGGGGACCATGAATTGGATTCAATTTGAATTGGCTTTTGGAGCAGGCAAGGAGCTGGATTGGGGGTTTGCCCCTGACCCACACTCTGAGCTCTGGCTTTGTAACTCTGATAAAGTAATAATAATAAAAAAAATAATGGTTATAGCGAGATTCCCAGTCAGACTCCACAAGAATATCTTTTACAACATATCTCAAAGAGTTCCTGCTGGTACTAAACTCCATGCTGGGGTGATGTCAGGAAGCACCTCTGCACACGAGGGTATTGGAAATTTAGAACAGTCGCCCCCAAAAAGCAGCTGAGGTTAGGAATCAATTGTAAAATTTAGAAACCAAGATTTATAGATATTTGTTAGTTAAGGGTATTAAAAGTCATGGATCGAAGGTGGGTAGATGGAGTGAAGATACAGATTAACCATGAGCTATATAATGAAACAAGCTACAGGCACTGAGTGACCTTCTCCTGGCCCTCGGTCCTAATGCTTGCCCGTCTTATTTTTGGAGGACAAGCCATGAAAACCTTGGGAAAATGGCATTTAGGACTTGGGAGAACTCCCATGGAAATCCACCCTGAACATATCTGCTTGTAGAGTAACTCCAGGAATAATTTCCTCCGAGTGACAACTTAGAACTAGGACACTAACTTGAATTGGAAAAGCACTTTCCTGAAAAACAAACATATATGGAAGTTGCATCGGAACAAAAGGAACAGGAGGAGACCATGTGCCCTCCCCCACCTCAAGCCTGCACTGTCATCCATAAAATCACGGCTGGTCTGATCTTGGCCTCCAATACATTTTCCTCTTGTTCCTTATACCTCGTTCAAAAATCTACCTCGGCTTTGAATATATCCAATAACTCGGCCTCCACAGCTCTCTGGGATAGAGAATTTCAAAGGTTTATGAACATAAAGAAGACATTTCCTTTCATTTCTGTCTTAAATGGGCAGCTCCGTATTCTGAAACAATGGCCCAGATCCCGATTCTGACATGTGGGGAGACATTTTCTCAGCATTTAATCTGCCAACCTCCTTCAGGCTCAATATAATCACCTCTCATGCTATTAGCACAGTGGTTAGCACAGTTGCTTCATCGTTTCAGGGTCCCAGGTTCGATTCCCAGCTTGGGTCACTGTCTGTGCATGTTCTCCCCGTGTGTGCGTGGGTTTCCTCCGTGTGCTCCGGTTTCCTCCCACAGTCCAAGGATGTGTTGGTTAGGTGGATTGGCCATGATAAATTGCCCCTTAGTGTCCAGAAAGGTGAGGTGGGGTTACTGGGTTACGGGGATAGGGTGGGGGGCACGGGCTTAAGTAGGGAAGAGCATGTGCAGACTCAATGGGCCGAATGGCCTCCTTCTGCACTGCAAATTAAAAAATTCCATGATAAACTCTAGCGAGTATAGATCCAACCTGCTTAATCTTTTTTCATAAGTCAACTCTTTCATCTCAGAAATCAATCTTGTGAACTTCTTTGAACTGCCTCCAATGCAAATACAACCTTCCTTAAATACTCAGAGCTCTAAGTGTGGTCTCACCACCAGACTGTGCAGTTGTAGCAAGACCACTACTTTTCATGCTCCTTGCAAGAAAGGTCAACAGAAAGAGTCCAAACCCAGCCACAATTTTCTTAGGCCAGGCAAAGCCCAGAGGGGCCTGCTCATCCTCTCCCTAACTGCGGTCTAAAAGTGGCCAATCCCACTCTGCCTCACCTTTGAGGCTGGCGGGAGTAATGGTGGTGGGGGGGAGGGGGAGCCTGGAGGATCACAGATCACCCTGCTTGTGTCTCTGGCAGGGAAAGAGGGGTGCCTCCCTCGAGGACACCCCAACCCATATAAGATGTGGTTCCCCTCAAGGGCTGCTCCCTACAAGTGCTCACTCTCTCCCACCCTGGCATATCGAGACCTCTACCCTTCTTCTACCTGCTAACCACCACCAACATTCCCCCATCCCCAACCAGGCCTCCCTCCCCTCTCGGGGACCACCTGGCCCTGGACTCTGGGCTTTAGAATCTGGCTACTCCAGGCCTGGCCATCGCTGTCACCAGCGTTGCTAGCATTTCTCTGAGGCAGGGCTTCTTCCTGAGTGAGGGGTGAAATCCTGGCTACAGCAAATGAACACTCCTCGCAGCATCAGCTCCGGGGCTGCTGAAATCAATCTGCATGCGTTCCCTACCGGCTGGAAACAATACTGTCCAAACAATCCTGGTCTGTATAAATTTTTTTTTAAAAAACTGCCTGGAGAAGAGTGCACAATATCTGTGCTTACCTGACATTAAAGAGCAACTAATCCGCTTTATGATCCCAAACAGGGTAAATGTATGGGGAGTCACATTGTGATCAGATTTATAATTGTCAATTATGGGATGTCATTAGCTCAATTTTGCATATCTGCAAGACTGTATGACTGGGCCAGTTGCATTCCTAAAAAATGGAATTTTGCTACTGTGATGGAAATAAAACCCAATAATCTTACCATCAAGCACATCCTAGGCAGGATCTTTAAAAGATATCTCTAAACTCCCTCCCATTTCGAACATTTTTAGTACATAGTTTTACTTAGTCTAATTGTCATCTAACTATTGCAAGATGTTTTATTCATTAAAGGAACATATTCTCACAATAAATGTTTTCAAACTGAATGCTCTTTAATCTCTTTAAATGGGCAAACTGTTTGCACTGTGCAAATGTAGACTGTGTAAAATTGATTCTGAAGCTCTTTCCAGTGGACCTGAGAGGGTTAAACCCATTTGACCAGAATCTTTGATCACATACTTGCACTGTTGACATTTGTGTATAGCCTCTCCAGCTGAAGTGCGGGAACTCCTGTGGATCAAATCCGAAACGAACAGCCCTTCCATTGGGCGTGGTGCCGTCTTCAATCTCATACTTTAAATGGTGAAGGTCTGCAAAATAGTGGTTGCTCCGAGGCCTTCAAATACAGGTTAGATACTTTAATCTCAGTGCAAATATCAGCGTGCAAAAGTTATAATTTATTCAGTCGTATTTCTCCATGAAGAACATGCATTTACCATAAGATCAGGATTTCTTAAAATAAAGGCAAAGTCGCCATAGTCCCCGATCACCATAGGCTGCTTTTCCCTTTGAGGGGGGAGAGCTGACTGGTGACGGTTTAACCTGAGGATCACCAAACCTCAGACAAGGGCAAGGTTGAGAAGGTGGGACTTTCATGAATAACCTCAGCCAGTTCGGGGAATTGAACCCTGGCTTTGCTCTGCATCATGAACCAGCTGTCCAGCCAACTGAGCTAAACTGGGCCCTAGTACTTTATAACTAAATGATGTGTGGTCACTGTTGTCAAACAGAAAATACAGATATCAATGTATACAGCAAGATCCCACAGACCGCAATGTGATAGTGCTCCAATTAATGGGAATAAATATTAGCCAGGAGACTATAGAGAACTCTCTTGCTCTTGCTCTTTTTCAATCATGACTTGGGATCTTAAATGGCCACCTGAGAGAGGAGATGGTCCCGCTACAATAATAAAATCCTGTTTTTTTCCCTTTAGCACTAGTTTAGCACACGGGGCTAAATCGCTGGCTTTGAAAGCAGACCAAGGCAGGCCAGCAGCACGGTTCAATTCCCGTACCAGCCTCCCTGAACAGGTGCCGGAATGTGGCGACTAGGGGCTTTTCACAGTAACTTCATTTGAAGCCTACTTGTGACAATAAGCAATTTTCATTTCATTTAAAATGCACATCAAAGAAATGCTGTAATGTTTCTGAGATTAATAAACACACACTTAAGAGTGGTTGTCAACGCCTTTCTTCTGGTGAAACTTTTAAAACATCAAATTTAAATTAATTGGACTGTTTCCCGCAAGTGCAGCTAATTAGGCATTTTCCTCCACTTGTGATGAAAGTTAATCAGCATCCTCCTTAAACCACTTATTCTTACCACCTGGACTACTAAGAACTTTGGAACAGGAGGAGGTCATTTAGTCTCTCAATCCTTTTCAGCCACTCAGTTTGATTGTGGTTGATCTATATCTCAACTCTATGTACCTGTCTTTGTTCCAAATTCCTTGATAATCTTTTGTTGGATGTTAAACCCTCACGGGTCCCACGGGGACAACCTGATTGATCTCCCCTTAGGGCTCATGGAGTACGAGCTCCCCGCTGAGGGATGGAGGCCCAACAACGGGCCCGTTAATTCCCCAAGATAAAAGCAGGCCCAGGAGGGAGTCAGCATCTCAGGATGGTCCCAGCTGGGACTTGGACTGTTGCTTAGTTGCTGTATTTCTGAGCTGTGAGCAGGAAATAAACTATTTTTGACTCACCTTTTTGGGACTTCTCATTGACTACAATATTGGCGATGAGGATAAAATGGAACTACAGACGACGCTGCTGGCCACAGACTACAGCTGCTTATCAATGCAAAGGAGCAAGGCTTTCACTGTGTCAAAAATGCCGCTCTTCAGCAGAGTGGACGCGTCTGATGCAGCTGTGGAAGACTTGGCTCAGCACGAGGAGCGAATGCTCTATTTCATCGTGGCAAATGCTATTACTGGGAGATCGCCTGAAGGTGATTCTTTTGATCACCTGCGGAGCCCCCACTGCCACAGCATCATTGAGAGCCTAACCTACCCTGCAACACCAGACTCCAAGACATTTGACGAATTGGCGGCATTCGTGACAACCCACTACGGCCTCAAGCCGTCGGTCATTGTTCAAGGATACCGAGTAAATTCGGCTGAGAGAACCCTGGGGGTGTCTGTAACTGAGTTTCTGACAGGATTACACAAACTAGTGGAATTGTGACTCCGGATCATCCCTACCCGAGATGTTACAAGACCGCCTTGTAAGCGGCGTAAACAACATGGAGAAATTCCTGCTCTCTGGGCCCAATCTAACTACCCCACTGCGCCCGCTTGGGGCGCAATGCAGCCAGTAAATGTCACGGGAGGCCTCTCGCGAGATTTCCCTGGCTTGTCACGTCTCGCGAGATCTAGCGGGATCTTGCAAGATGTCGCGATGTACCAGAGCTGACTAATCTGCACATTAAAGTACTGCAGTAAGCAGCAGTTTGATAAGCACTCGGAGTTAACCAAGGCGTGGGATGTAACCCCTGCACCTCGGAGGCACCGAGCAAGTACCGGTTAGCACTGGTCTCCACAAAGGGGGACAAGATGTACCAGCCCTGGGGGGAGGGGTTCTCCCAGGGGATTGGGGGCCCTGAGTGGCCGGGCTATGGGCAGGGTGGTACCCTGGCTCCCCTGATGCCAGCCGGGCTCCCTGGCAGTGCCACCTGAGCACTCTGGCACTGCCAAGTGCCAGACTGATAGTGCCTGGGTGGCATTAACCCCTGTCCTTATTAGGTGGAGCATGGTGGGGTTCGATTACCTCCTTGTAGGTGAGTTAGGGCATTGGGGGGAGTCCGGGGTTGCAGAGCTCCTCAGTGCAGGAAATAGGACTGAGTGTGGCCTGGGTGGCATGTTCCCCACTTGAGGCCTCGAAATGAAAGAGTCCCATTAGATAGCGGGGTCTTTCTTCATGCAGCGAGAGGCAGGAAACATCTGGCTAAACACGTTCGACACTGTTTCATTTCCGTTAAATGGCACCCTCTGTCTCACTGATCGTATTTGCTTTCTAAATGGCCCAACTTTCTATTTGCTGAGATTTATGTCATGAGTCTCTTCCCCTGGGATTAAATGATGAAAAAACGGTCTTGTTTTTCCTGGCACATGTGATCAAAGATTCCTCCTTGATTTCTCTGCTCACTTGTACAGAGTGTATCACTGTTGGCCACAGCTGTTCTAAACACAGGAGAGAGTGTCTTTACTGATACAACTGTTTAATTAGTCTTTCAGCTATAATATTAAAATAGCAATTTTATTCCCACGCTCAAGAGGTGAGACGTTTGAGTAAACACAGCTGTTTCTGTCTGAGATAAACCAAGCAATTAAGATGAATTTGGGAAGCTGATGACTGGTGTACCATTGGTTAGGTAAGGTGCAGAACCAACTTTGTGCACTTGGAAAATGCCCTGCAGAAGCTTTAGTCTTAAGGGTCTGTTATATTCTTTGTAAAACTCTTCCTTACTTCTATCAGCAATGGGAGTTGAGTCTCACAGAGGTGAAATAACAAAGTGAAGGTGGACCATCCTGTTAAGAAAACTATGCTTACCTTGTTGGGAGCAGAGGTCAGGAATGTCAATTCCCGATGGACCATGGAGCTTTTACACATACACAGACTGGGACCGGAGTGTTATGGAAGACTGATGTCCCAGGCAGGGGACAGGGAAAGGCCCAAAAGGGAGAGGCCCCAAAAGAAAGACTCAGGAAGATGTAGAAAAGAGAGGAGCAGCGCAACAGCCTCCAAAGTGGGCAGCATGGTAGCACAGTGGTTAGCACAGTTGCTTCACAGCTCCAGGGTCCCAGGTTCGATTCCTGAGATGGGTCACTGTCTGTGCGGAGTCTGCACGATCTCCCCGTGTGTGCGTGGGTTTCCTCCGGGTGCTCCAGTTTCCTCCCACAGTCCAAAGATGTGCAGGTTAGGTGGATTGGCCATGATAAATTGCCCTTAGTGTCCAAAGAAAGGTTAAGTGGGGTCACTGGGATTGGGTGGTGGCGTGGGCCTAAGTAGGGTGCTCTTTCCAAGAGCCGCTGCAGACTCAGTGGGCCGAATGGCCTCCTTCTGCGCTGTAAATTTTATGTTCTAAACAGGAAAAGGGCTGTGGTCAACAGACTCGTAAAAGCCCTGGTAATCGTAGGGAGCTCAGGAGAAACCCTGAGGATACAAGGTGGCAGCCGGAACATAGAACATTACAGCGCAGTACAGGCCCTTCGGCCCTCGATGTTGCGCCGACCTGTGAAACCACTCTAAAGCCCATCTACACTATTCCCTTATCATCCATATGTCTATCCAATGACCATTTGAATGCCCTTAGTGTTGGCGAGTCCACTACTGTTGCAGTCAGGGCATTCCACGCCCTTACTACTCTCTGAGTAAAGAACCTTTCTCTGACATCTGTCCTATATCTATCTCCCCTCAATTTAAAGCTATGTCCCCTTGTGCTAGCCATCACCATCCGAGGAAAAAGGCTCTCACTGTCCACCCTATCCAATCCTCTGATCATCTTGCATGCCTCAATTAAGTCACCTCTTAACCTCCTTCTCTCTAATGAAAACAGCCTCAAGTCCCTCAGCCTTCCCTCATAAGATCTTCCCCCCATACCAGGCAACATTCTGGTAAATCTCCTCTGCACCCTTTCCAATGCTTCCACATCCTTCCTATAATGCGGCGACCAGAATTGCACGCAATACTCCAAATACGGCTGCACCAGAGTTTTGTACAGCTGCAACATGACCTCATGGCTCTGAAACTCAATCCCTCTACCAATAAAAGCTAACACACCGTACGCATTCTTAACAACCCTCTCAACCTGGGTGGCAACTTTCAGGGATCTATGTACATGGGCACCAAGATCTCTCTGCTCATCCACACTACCAAGAATCTTACCATTAGCCCAGTACTCTGTCTTCCTGTTATTCCTTCCAAAATGAATCACCTCACACTTTTCTGCATTAACTCCATTTGCCACCTCTCAGCCCAGCTTTGCAGCTTATCTATGTCCCTCTGTAACATGTAACATCCTTCCGCACTGTCCACAACTCCACCGACTTTAGTGTCATCTGCAAATTTACTCACCCATCCTTCTACGCCCTCCTCCAGGTCATTTATAAAAATGACAAACAGCAACGGCCCCAAAACAGATCCTTGTGGTGCACCACTAGTAACTGGACTCCAGGCTGAACATTTCCCATCAACCGCCACCCTTTGTCTTCTTCCAACTAGCCAATTTCTGATCCAAACTGCTAAATCACCCTGAATCCCATGCCTCCGTATTTTCTGCAATAGCCTACCGTGGGGAACCTTATCAAACGCTTTACTGAAATCCATATACACCACATCAACTGCTTTACCCTCATCCACCTGCTTGGTCACCTTCTCAAAGAACTCAATAAGGTTTGTGATGCCGGAGGTTGGTGATTTTGTGTTGTGGGCCGCTGGGGCAAAGGTACCTCTTTGAAGCAGGAGTATTCTACACGGCATGGCCAAAGAGCTGATGTTGTGCCAGCGAGTTGGTGCTTGTGTGCACGTTCGGGATCCAGGGGAATGGAATCTTGGGAGACTTGCCTGAACCATGTGCGGTGAGCTGAAATTGGTGCCATCCAATTTGGAGCAACGTTCAGGAAGGATGCCCAGGATAGATTCTCGAAGGTGAAAACTGGAATTCCCCGTAAGAGAGACAAATGTCAGTGAGAATGGCTGAGTCACAGTGTTTCTGACACCTGGTTGGGTTGTTGGAAAATCTGTGGACTCTGTCTTGGTCGCATTTGCCATTTATCGTTTAGAGTGGCGTATTCAACCGCAGTTTGTGTGTTAATTCACATGTACCTCACATTAACCCTGAACATTAGAGCATAAGATAGATTTTGTAAATTGTTTTCTCTTTCTGACCTTGTCGAGTACATTTTACCTTTGTTTGATCAAAACCCCGGGAAATCTTGCGGCTCCATTCACTGAGCAAGAATCTTGAATCCCAAACGTCGCCTACTTTAAATAAACCATTATTGGGCACTACCTGGTTCTCACCAAAACCTTGGGGGTCTAGCATCAGAACAAATCCCCCACAAATATAGTGCATATTGAGGGCAGAAAAGAATGCATTGGGGTCTTACTGGTTGCAAATGCGCCCCTCTACATTCGGTCTACACTGGCAGGTCCCCGACGACAGATTGCACGTTAGATTAGTCGAACCTCCAATGTCACACTGGCAGCCTGTCAGTAGAATAAGAGGAATGAATAAGAATTCATCATTTTGAGCAACTTCAAATAGCATAATCCAAATTCACAAAAACCAAGCAAAATACTGTGGATGCTGGAAATTTGAAATAGAAACAGAAAATGCTGGGAAGGTTCAGCAGGTGAGGCAGCATCCAGAGAGAGAGAAGCAGAGTTATTGGGGTGAATTCTCCGCCTGCCCAGCCATATGATCCTCGGCGGTGCACCATCGCTGACTACGGGATCCTCCATTCACGCTGCCAGCTAAAGGGATTTCCCATTGTGGGCACCCCACGCTGCCGAGATACCTGCGAGCGTGGGTGCACTGCCGGCTGAACGGAGAGTCCCGCCGGCAGAGAATTCACCCCATTATTTCTGGGTGATGATCTGAGGTCAGCGATTTAACAGCACTTGCTTAAAAACGTGTTCATTCCCCACACAGTAAACCTCTACAAACAGCAATGAGATCAGGGGCGAGATTCTCCGACCCCCCGCCGGGTCGGAGAATTGCCGGGGGCTGGCGTGAATCCCGCCTCCGCCGGTTGCCGAATTCTCCACCACCGGATATTTGGCGGGGGCGGGAATCGCGCCGCGCCGGTTGGCAGGCCCCCCCCCCCGTGATTCTCCGGCCCGGATGGGCGCAAGTCCCGCCGCTAAAATGCCTGTCCCGCCGGCGTAGATTAAACCACCTACCTTACCGGCGGGACAAGGCAGCGCGGGTAGGCTCCAGGGTCCTGGGGGGGGGGGGTGGCCTGTGCCGTGGGGGCACTCTTTTCCTTCCGCCTTCGCCACGGTCTCCACCATGGCGGAGGCGGAAGAGACTCCCTCCACTGCGCATGCGCGGGAATGCCGTGAGCGGCCGCTGACGCTCCCGCGCATGCGCCGCCCGGAGATGTCATTCCCGCGCCAGCTGGCGGGGCACCAAAGGCCTTTTCCGCCAGCTGGCGGGGTGGAATTTCGTCCGGCACGGGCCTAGCCCCCTAAAGGTTGGGGCTCGGCCCCCAAAGATGCAAGGGGCGGCGCGATGCCCGACTGATTTGCGCCGTTTTGGGCGCCAGTCGGCGGACATCGCGCCGTTTCCGGAGAATTTCGCCCCAGATATTCTGTATTTTAGTGACGCTGGTTGAGGACTAAATGTTGGCTCCAATTATTTCCTCATTATTTTTCAAAATACCGTGTCTGCATCTTTTTTACATCAATCTAAGAGGGTAGGTGGAGCTTCAGTTTAATATCTCATCCAAAAGACAGCACCGCCAACAGTGCAACACTCCCTAAATACCGCACCGCGCATGGCAGCCCAGACCTGAAACTCAACTCTCTTGAGTGGGATCTGAACCCATGACCTTCTGACTCAGAGGAAAGAGTGCAACCAACAGAGCCACGGCTAACATTGGCAAGAGCCTGGATGATGAGTCATGACCTGAAACATTAACTCGGTTTCTCTCCACAGATGCTGCCAGACATGCTGAGCATTTTCTGTTTTCATTTCTGATTTCCAGCTTCTGCGGTAGTTTGCACTTATATTGGCAAAGAAAAGATTAATTTACATCTCAGCCACCCTTTAGAAGTGATGACAGGCCTTCTCCTTGAACTGCCACAGTCCTCGAGGTGCAGGTATGCTGTTAGGAAGGGAATTCTAGGATATTGACGACATGACAATGAAGGAACAGCAAGCGATATGGTCTAAGTCTGGATGGTATGAAGAACTGGAAGGAAATGTGGAAGGGGTGGTGATCCCATTACACTATCACTTTTAGTGGTCTAGCTAACAAGCGAAGAAGGTGATTTGAACTAAACTTGGTGAATTGCTCCAAAGGGGCTGTTTAGCACAGGGCTAAGTTGCTGGCTTTGAAAGCAGACCAAGGCAGGCCAGCAGCACGGTTCAATTCCTGTACCAGCCTCCCCGAACAGGTGCTGGAATGTGGCGACTAGGGGCTTTTCACAGTAACTTCATTTGAAGCCTACTTGTGACAATAAGCAATTTTCATTTCATTTTTCCAATGGCTCCTGTAGATAATGTCCTTTGCAGTGTCATTGCACAGGTTGGTGGTACTGGTGGATATGGAGTCCAATGCTAGGGTCTCCAAACAAACAACATGCTCTGTCCTAGACAGGTCATTAGAATTATTGTAGCTGCCCTCATCAGGGTGAATAGTCAGTGTTTCATTACGCTCCTGACAAGCTTTGTCGATGAGAGATTAGTCTTGTGACGGAAACTGGTCGCGTCTCCAGCAATTCCAACCTATTGAGTTTGGCATACATGGGATTGAATACCACCCTGTCATTATTTTAAGCAATGCTTCTTGCATTCAGTCCTGGAATCCTGTTCTTTTTCATCTCAAAAGATCTTCTTAGAATCATAGAACCTACAGCATGGAGACAGGCCCTTCGGCCCAAACTAGTCTATGCCAACCAAAAAGCCCATCCAAGCTAACCCCATTTGTCTGCATTTAGCCCAATAGAATTAATGATGTGAATCATTGCCATTTTCTACCCCAGAGGGCTATGGACGCTCAGTCATGGAGTATATTCAAGGCTAAAATGGGATACTCAGGGAATTGTGGGATATGGTGGAAAGGTGGATTGTTAAAGAACATCAACTATGGGCTGGTTTAGCACACTGGGCTAAATCACTGGCTTTTAAAGCAGACCAAGGCAGGCCAGCAGCACGGTTCAATTCCCGTACCAGTCTCCCCGAACAGGCGGCGGAATGTGGCGACTAGGGGCTTTTCACGGTAACTTCATTGAAGCCTACTTGTGACAATAAGCAATTTTTCATTTCATGGTCTTGTTGAATCGTGGAGCAGGCTCAAGGACCAATGTGGACTACTCTGGCTCCTATTTCCTATATTCTTATGGTGAGTTTTCAGTGGGATTTCTTGGTTAATCTGGATTTCCCAGTAGTTTGAGGATGATTATGACCAAGCATCACATCTAATATATCACAAACTGAAATATTTAGACTCAACCAGTCTTTACTGTTAATGTTTTGACTTACCTCGACAACCAAAATAGTTCCTCTCTTCCAAGGCATAGTGTCCTTCTCCACACACATCACAGAGCTCAGCACATACATTAGATTTACAGTAACATTGGCCATCGTCCTAAAACATGAAGGTCACAAATTAAAAACCAAAGCAAAATCTCCCTGTGCAAAGCCTGCTCCTGATCATGCTCTTGCTAACCCTGCGATTTCTTCTGTCTGCTCACCTGAGTGCATTCTCCAATCCCACTAATTGTACCAATCACGCTACATCGACATTCTGTAAAATGGAAAATAAAAGAATCTGGATTGAGTTTATTTCAGATTTCTTTCCTGCCCAGTTAGAAATGACAGCAGCATATTGATGCAAAAAGAAGCCCTTCACAGAATGATTAAGCACAGAAAGTGACCACTTAGCCTATTGTGCCTCTGGCAGTTCCCTGAAAGAGCTTTCCAATTCATCCCACTCACCCATTCTTTCCCCATAATCTGTATTTGTCTCCAAGAATTAATCCAATTCTCTTTTGGAAGTTACTATTGAATCTGTTTCCACCAGTCTTTCAAGCAGCATGTCCGAGGTCACTGCCTGAAAGGATAGGAGAGACAGAAACTCCCAACTCATTTCAAAGGTGCAGTTGAAGTCCCATAACCTCCAGAGCTATGGAACAAGTGCTGGGTGGCTCAAATGGTAGCCAGTGCAGACAGGATGTGCAGAGTGGCTCCTCCTGTGCTGTAAATCTTGCTGCATCTTCTAAATGTTTCAAATCTCTGAAAAGGAGGAATGTGTAGGAATGTGGGGAGAGGACGGGTGAGTGGCAGTAATTGCTGCTTTGGTGAATCAAATGACCACATTCTGTGCTGTAGCGATTCTAGGATTTGATAATAACAACTCGCTGTGTAAAAGTGCTTACTCCTCATCCCCCTTCTGGTTGTTTTGGCAAAAGCCTTCAACCTATACCTTCTGGTTACTTATATTCCTGCCAGTGGAAACAGTTTCGCTTTATTAACTCTATCAAAACCATTCGTGATTTGTGAGTGCCTCCATTTAATCCTCACTATTCCAAAGGGAACAACAAAGTTTCCCCAGTCTCTGTACATAATTGCAGTCCCTCATCCATGATACCACTCGAATAAATCTCCTGTACCTGATGCCTTGAATTTTCCAAAGTGCCCTGGTATAATGTCTTTAATAATAGCTTCTAATGTTTACGCTGTGACAGGTATTACCCTGACTGGCTGTAGTTTCCTGATTTCTGTCTCCCTCCTTTTTTGAATAAAGGAGTTACATTTGTTAATCCCCGAATCTGAGGAATCTCGTACAATTCTCACCAGACACGTCTTTTAAGATCCAGGACTCAGGAACTCAGCCCGTAGCTCCAACAATTTACTCAGTACCACTTCGGGTGCTGGTATTTTTCCTGAGTTCCTCCCTCCCTTCCATTTCCTAATTTACACCTATTACTGCGATATTGTATCCTCGATAGTAAAGACCGGTGCAAAATATCTGCTCAAATCATCTGTCACCTCTTTATTTTCCAGACTTACTTTCTCAGACTCACTTTCTGTTGGGCCAATGCTCAGTCTCTTAACTCTTTCTTTATATCTATGAAACTCTTACTATCTGTCTTTATATCTTTAGCTGGCTTTATCACGTACTCTAATTTGCCCTCCTTATTAATCCTTTAGTCATTCTTTGCTGTACTGCTGTGTTCTAAGAAACTACCCGGAAAACATTCTATCAATTCCTCATCTCGGCTACCTTTGCCCATCTGATCTGTTTCAGTCTGTATTTAGATTAAAATCCCCCGTGATTATCGTCGAACCTTTCTGACCAGCTCCCATTATCTTTTGCTTTATACTCTGCCCTACTGTGCGGTTACCGTCAGGGGGCCTATACACCACTCCTCCAAGTGACTTCCTGCCTTTATCGTTTCTCGTCTCTATCCAGGCCGCTCCTACATCCTGGTTTCCTGAACTTGGGTCATCCCTCTCTAATATGCTGATACCATCATTAATTAAGAAGGCCGTACCTCCACATTTTCCGAGCTTGAGCTTCCTGTCCTTCCAAAAAGTCATGCACCCTTCAATATTCAGGTCCATTCCAAGTCATCCTGCACCCATGTAATGGGTATCAAAATGTATTGATTTATTTATTTTTGTGCCATCAGTTTGTCAGTTTTGTTTCAAATGCTATGTGCATTCAGATACAGAAGCTTTGCTTTTGTCCTTTTATTAATTTTGTAACCTCCAGCTTTATCTTCTGATTTACTCTGAGATTCGCAGAATCTTGAGCACACATTCGGCGATGAGGCAGAAAATCGCGAGAATCGGGAAACCCGAAAGAAAGCATTTGAAACAAAATAGATGAAAATAAAGGGTGTGAACTTCATTTTAATATATTTCCATGTATTTAGTGCCCCCCCCCCCCCCACCCGCACAAGAGATTAGTGAGCAAAATTAAAGCTCATGTAATTGGGGGTAATGTATTGATGTGAATAGAGAACTGGTTGGCAGACAGGAAGCAGAGAATGGGAATAAATGGGTCCTTTTCAGAGTGGCAGGGATGATTAGTGGGGTACCGCAGGGTTTAATGCTGGGACCCCAGCTATTCACAATATAATTAATGATTTGGACGAAGGAATTGCATGCATTATCTCCAAATTTGCAGACGACACTAAGCTTTGGAAAAGAGGCTCGATGGGCCGAATGGCCTTACTTCCGCTCCTATGTCTTATGGTCTCATGGTCTTATGGGTGGCAGTGTGCGCTGTGAAGAGGATGCAAAGAGGCTGCAGGGTGACTTGGACAGGCTGGCTGAGCGGGCAAATACTTGGCAAATGCAATATAATGCGGGTAAATGTGGCTCACAATAAGATTGGTCCCAGCAGGTCCCAGCATCCCAACAGTACAGCGCCCAATTTCCCCAGTACTGATGTCAGTGAGCCACAGACTGGAACCTACTTCCCCCCCACACGGCTTAGAGAGACACATTCATCTCTCTGATTTTATTTACGTTATGCCAATTTGCACGTGGGTCAGGTAATGATCATTCGAGATTCTGCTTTTCCATTTAGTTCCTAGCTAATCTGTAGCACTAACTATTTTTAACAGTTATGTATAGATGAGTTTGAAAATAATAGATTTATTTTAGGTTTGTTGTAAGTGTCAATAAGGAATATTCCACATTAATGAATTTAAAATTACTGATATACATTCTTAAATATTGAATTATATCAGATATATGTGTTGCTAAATATCTCACACATGCGGAGCTCGTGAACATACTGTGAGCAGGTCCACCACATGGTCAGATATTTTAACCTGGGTAAGAAAGGCATGAATTACTTACCAATGCAGCCATCAGGATTTTTCTCATCCAGTTTCCAATAGAGTGGCTTACATTGATCACATTTAGACCCCTCGACATTTGCCAGGCACTGGCAGGAATCCTGCTGAATAGGAAAGTTAGAGGGAACATATGAAAGTTGAAACATATTTCATAGGCCAGCTTGTTGTCTGCATAGTAACACTCTAAAATAATGGGCACATTTTGGCCCACTATTTATTACTTTACACTAAACTGGGTCTGTGCCCAAATCTATATTTATTGTAACACGCATACTGTACATTCACAAGTTTAAAATCCGTGCTTAAGGTGGGGTTTGGGGGTTGTCAACTCTGGGCATATTTCTTGAGGTCTCATCACATGACCTCCTACCTCGATCCATCTATTGGTTCCCCCCCCTCCGACTCATCCAGATATTATTTTCCCGGGTTTTATCTCAAACAATGACCTGTATATTGGTCATCAATTCCTGGAGACTCCAGGGCAATTCTGGAGAGTTGGCAACCCCAGGGCAAGAACATGAACAATGTGCCTGATGTTTTCCTGCTCAGGTACAGTCCACCTCATGGAGGTGGCCTGCAAAATCCTTGCTGCTTCTACAAGTCATTGCACAGCCCTCATAGATCATTACGCAGTAAGTATTTCATTCTATACAGCGGGGGCTGGATTTTCGCAGAGGGTTTGTATCCAAGTCAAGAACCCGGCCCAACCTCGATGGGAAGTCCTTGTTATTTTGGTGGAGGCGAGTGGCCAATTAGAGGCTACAGGGGTGGAAATGGAGGCAGATTTCCTTCATGTGAACATAGAATTTAGGAGCATGAGTATTTGCTCCTTCGAGCCTGCTCTGCCATTTAATTTTACCATGGCTGCCCTGGTTATGGTCACAGTGCTTTTCTGGAAGCACTCCCCCCATAACCCTCAACTCCCTTGTCTTTCAAAAATCTACCTAACTTAGCGTTGACTATATTCAGTGTCCCAGCCTCCACTGCTCTCTGGGGGAGAGAATGCCACAGAATAATGACCCTCAGAGAGAAGGAAATGCCCCTCGCCTGTGCTTTTTAAAAGGTAGACTTCTGACTTTTAAACTGTGTCTCCTAGTTGTAGTCTTCCCACAAGAGGATCCGCTCTCCAGCGACCATCCCATCAAGTTCTCTCAAGGCCGTCTGCAGGATTCTCCGTCAGCGGGATCCTCCGCTTTGCCGGCAGCGCACACGCGCCCGCGGGTTTCCCGACGGCATTGGGTGGCTACATTGGGGAAACCCCATTGGCCGGCTGCGGGAACGGAGAATCCCGCTACCAACGAGGGCACGCCGTGTCGGAAAGCTAATTGACGGGAGGGAGAACCCCTCCCAATATGCGTTTGAATAAATCACCTCTCATTGTTTTGGGGCTGTTTAGCACACTGGGCTAAATCGCTGGCTTTAAAAGCAGGCCAAGGCAGGCCAGCAGCACGGTTCAATTCCCGTGCCAGCCTCCCCGAACAGGCGCCGGAATGTGGCGACTAGGGGCTTTTCACAGTAACTTCATTTGAAGCCTACTTGTGATAATAAGCGATTTTCATTTCATTTCATTGTTTTAAACGGGTATAGGCACAACCTGTTCAATCTGTCTTCACAGGAATGAGTCCAGTAAACCTTCTCTGAACTGCTTCGAAAGCAATTCTATCTTTTTGCAAATAAGGAGACCAAAACTATACTCAGTATTGCTGATGTGGCCTCACCAAGAACTCGCACAGCTCCAGTGAAACTTCCCTACTTTTATATTCCATTCCTCTTGTATTAAATGACAACATTCCATTTACCTTTCGAATCACTTGCTGTACCTGTATTCTAACTTTGTGAGTCAGAGACACCTAAATCCCTCCGTAACACTGGGCTTGGCAACTTTCTGTATTTAAATAGTTCACTGTTTTCCTAACCTTCCTGCCAAAGTTAAGAAGTTCACACTGGCCCACATTATCCGTCATCTGCCAAATGTTTGCCCACTCACTTAACCTGTCTATACCACTTTGCAGACTCTACCTCCTCTTGGCAATGTGAGGGTCCTTCCTGTTAATTACCTTATTTCCCCTTTCTTTATTTGCCGTTATTATTTTTGATTCATGGCTGATTAATTGAAATGTATCTTTGAGTCAAGCAGCAGAAGTTACAGAGAGAACACTCTGCTAGATTGAACAGGAGGAACTTCAGACTTGTCGGCATCAGAGAGAGAGAGATTGGGGTGGGACTTGGTCTGATTGATTGGCTGGTGGCCAATGAATTGGCCCAAATGGCCGTACTCTGTCCGGTAACAGGTGGTGGTTGGATCCTACCCCTGTGGAATGGTTTTCAGAGTCCCAAGGAATTTCAGTTTGTCTCCAGGCAGCACAAGGAGAAGGTTCCATCTCACTGATCCATGTTTTCTCCAGAAAGGCTGTATTCCTGGGGCTGCAGGAACCCCATTACAGGCTGCAAAACAAAGACAAGGACCTTCTCTCTCTCCAGAAAGGCTGTGTCTGCCGTATTTCTGAAACTACAGTGACCTGAATGAACCTACAATAAAACCACGAACTGAAAGCAAGGTTTGAAGAGGCGAACGGTGCTAAAAAACACCATCTGAATCAAAGACAATTTTTTTCTTTTACTTATGACTTTTTACAACTCTCTTCCCCTCAGTGTTTTTCTATCTTATGTATTTGTTTAGACGATGGCGATCAGGAGGGGGGTCAAGTTAAAGTAGGGAATTAGGAAACAGATATTAGTTAATCAGTGTATTTGCTGCATATTTCATTATAGTTCTTGTTATAAATAAACAATAATTGTGTTTACATTTACAACCTGAGTGACTGTAACTATTGGGTGGCCAAGGACAAAAGACTTTGGGTACTTTTCTAAGAATTTTTGGTTAAAATGTTTCCTGATCTCAGTCCTTAATGTCCTTCCCCATATTCTGAGACTGTTACCCATTGTTCTGGACGCCCCCCCCCCCCCCCCGCCCAGCCAGAGGGAGCATCATCCCTGAATCCAGCCTGTCCAGCCCTGTCAGAATGTCAGAAACTCCAGTGAATACGGGCCCAGTTGGCCTAATCTCTCCTCGTATGCCAATCCTGCCATCCCAGGAATCATCCTGCTGAACCCCCGCACTCCGCTCTGTGGCAGGTATATTGGGCGGGATTCTCTGCTCCGACGGCAGAGTATTGGGGCCGGTGTCAAAACGGGAATGATTCACTCTGCGGTCGGCGCCCGTTCCGGGACTCCATTCTGCACCGTACAAGGGGGCTAGCAGGGGCGCAGCGGGAGGCGCGGGGGCACGGCCTCAGAGCAGCTTAGGAGACGTGGTGCCACGCAATCGCGCAGCGCCGCGTCGTCGAGCGCACAGTCCGCCGATGGAGCAACATAGTGACGCTGAGCAGCGCCCCGGTTCACCGACCACGACCTGGAGACGCCCCTGGACGCCCTCGATAAGAGGAGGAGGCGGGTCGTCTGTACCCTGGACCCGGCCAGAGGGTCCCAGCCAACGTGACCCGGCGTTTGTGGAGGGAGGTGGGCACGGCCGTCAGTGTCATCGCGGTGACACCCAGGACTGGCGAGCAGTGTCGCAAAAAGCTCAACGACCTACTGAAAAGCCCTCTCCCCTCCGCCCTCTCCCCTCAGCCCTCCCCCTCCGCCCTCTCCCCTCAGCACTCCCCCTCCGCCCTCTCCCCTCAGCCCTCTCCCCTCAGCACTCCCCCTCCGCCCTCTCCCCTCAGCCCTCCCCCTCCGCCCTCTCCCCTCAGCACTCTCCCCTCAGCCCTCCCCCTCCGCCCTCTCCCCTCAGCCCTCTCCCCTCCGCCCTCTCCCCTCAGCCCTCCCCCTCCGCCCTCTCCCCTCAGCACTGCCCCTCCGCCCTCTCCCCTCAGCCATCCCCCTCCGCCCTCTCCCCTCAGCACTCTCCCCTCAGCCCTCTCCCCTCAGCCCTCTCCCCTCAGCCCTCTCCCCTCAGCCCTGTCCCCTCCGCCCTCTCCCCTCCGCCCTCTCCCCTCCGCCCTCTCCCCTCAGCACTCCCCCTCAGCCCTCTCCCCTCAGCATTCCCCCTCCGCCCTGTCCCCTCCGCCCTCTCCCCTCAGCCCTCTCCCCTCCGCCCTCTCCCCTCAGCATTCCCCCTCCGCCCTCTCCCCTCAGCCCTGTCCCCTCAGCCCTCTCCCCTCAGCCCTCTCCCCTCAGCCCTGTCCCCTCAGCACTCTCCCCTCAGCCCTCCCCCTCCGCCCTCTCCCCTCAGCCCTCCCCCTCCGCCCTCTCCCCTCAGCCCTCCCCCTCCGCCCTCTCCCCTCAGCCCTCCCCCTCCGCCCTCTCCCCTCAGCCCTCTCCCCCAGCACTCTCCCCTCAGCCCTCCCCCTCCGCCCTCTCCCCTCAGCCCTCCCCCTCCGCCCTCTCCCCTCAGCACTCTCCCCTCAGCCCTCCCCCTCCGCCCTCTCCCCTCAGCACTCTCCCCTCAGCCCTGTCCCCTCCGCCCTCTCCCCTCAGCACTCTCCCCTCAGCCCTGTCCCCTCCGCCCTCTCCCCTCAGCCCTGTCCCCTCCGCCCTCTCCCCTCTGCCCTCTCCCCTCAGCCCTGTCCCCTCCGCCCTCTCCCCTCTGCCCTCTCCCCTCAGCCCTGTCCCCTCCGCCCTCTCCCCTCCGCCCTCTCCCCCAGCACTCTCCCCTCAGCCCTCCCCCTCCGCCCTCTCCCCTCAGCCCTCCCCCTCCGCCCTCTCCCCTCAGCACTCTCCCCTCAGCCCTCTCCCCACAGCACTCTCCCCTCAGCCCTGTCCCCTCCGCCCTCTCCCCTCAGCACTCTCCCCTCAGCCCTGTCCCCTCCGCCCTCTCCCCTCAGCCCTGTCCCCTCCGCCCTCTCCCCTCTGCCCTCTCCCCTCAGCCCTGTCCCCTCCGCCCTCTCCCCTCCGCCCTCTCCCCTCTGCCCTCTCCCCTCAGCCCTGTCCCCTCCGCCCTCTCCCCTCTGCCCTCTCCCCTCAGCCCTGTCCCCTCCGCCCTCTCCCCTCTGCCCTCTCCCCTCAGCCCTCTCCCCTCAGCCCTCTCCCCTCAGCCCTGTCCCCTCCGCCCTCTCCCCTCTGCCCTCTCCCCCAGCACTCTCCCCTCAGCCCTTTCCCCTCAGCCCTCTCCCCTCCGCCCTCTCCCCTCAGCCCTCTCCCCCAGCACTCTCCCCTCCGCCCTCTCCCCTCAGCCCTCTCCCCTCAGCACTCTCCCCTCAGCCCTGTTCCCTCCGCCCTCTCCCCTCAGCCCTGTCCCCTCCGCCCTCTCCCCTCAGCCCTGTCCCCTCCGCCCTCTCCCCTCTGCCCTCTCCCCTCAGCCCTGTCCCCTCCGCCCTCTCCCCTCTGCCCTCTCCCCTCAGCCCTGTCCCCTCCGCCCTCTCCCCTCTGCCCTCTCGCCTCAGCATTCCCCCTCCGCCCTCTCCCCTCAGCCCTCCCCCTCCGCCCTCTCCCCTCAGCACTCTCCCCTCCGCCCTCTCCCCTCAGCCCTGTCCCCTCCGCCCTGTCCCCTCCGCCCTGTCCCCTCCGCCCTCTCCCCTCCGCCCTGTCCCCTCAGCACTCCCCCCTCCGCCCTGTCCCCTCCGCCCTCTCCCCTCCGCCCTCTCCCCTCCGCCCTCTCCCCTCCGCCCTCTCCCCTCCGCCCTGTCCCCTCAGCCCTCCCCCTCCGCCCTCTCCCCTCAGCCCTGTCCTCTCAGCCCTGTCCCCTCAGCCCTCTCCCCTCAGCACTCTCCCCTCAGCCCTCTCCCCCAGCACTCTCCCCTCCGCCCTCTCCCCTCAGCCCTCTCCCCTCAGCACTCTCCCCTCAGCCCTGTCCCCTCCGCCCTCTCCCCTCAGCCCTGTCCCCTCCGCCCGCTCCCCTCAGCCCTCCCCCTCCGCCCTCTCCCCTCAGCCCTCCCCCTCCGCCCTCTCCCCTCAGCCCTCCCCCTCCGCCCTCTCCCCTCAGCCCTCTCCCCCAGCACTCTCCCCTCAGCCCTCCCCCTCCGCCCTCTCCCCTCAGCCCTCCCCCTCCGCCCTCTCCCCTCAGCACTCTCCCCTCAGCCCTCCCCCTCCGCCCTCTCCCCTCAGCACTCTCCCCTCAGCCCTGTCCCCTCCGCCCTCTCCCCTCAGCACTCTCCCCTCAGCCCTGTCCCCTCCGCCCTCTCCCCTCAGCCCTGTCCCCTCCGCCCTCTCCCCTCTGCCCTCTCCCCTCAGCCCTGTCCCCTCCGCCCTCTCCCCTCTGCCCTCTCCCCTCAGCCCTGTCCCCTCCGCCCTCTCCCCTCCGCCCTCTCCCCCAGCACTCTCCCCTCAGCCCTCCCCCTCCGCCCTCTCCCCTCAGCCCTCCCCCTCCGCCCTCTCCCCTCAGCACTCTCCCCTCAGCCCTCTCCCCACAGCACTCTCCCCTCAGCCCTGTCCCCTCCGCCCTCTCCCCTCAGCACTCTCCCCTCAGCCCTGTCCCCTCCGCCCTCTCCCCTCAGCCCTGTCCCCTCCGCCCTCTCCCTCTGCCCTCTCCCCTCAGCCCTGTCCCCTCCGCCCTCTCCCCTCCGCCCTCTCCCCTCTGCCCTCTCCCCTCAGCCCTGTCCCCTCCGCCCTCTCCCCTCTGCCCTCTCCCCTCAGCCCTGTCCCCTCCGCCCTCTCCCCTCTGCCCTCTCCCCTCAGCCCTCTCCCCTCAGCCCTCTCCCCTCAGCCCTGTCCCCTCCGCCCTCTCCCCTCTGCCCTCTCCCCCAGCACTCTCCCCTCAGCCCTTTCCCCTCAGCCCTCTCCCCTCCGCCCTCTCCCCTCCGCCCTCTCCCCTCCGCCCTCTCCCCTCCGCCCTGTCCCCTCAGCCCTCCCCCTCCGCCCTCTCCCCTCAGCCCTGTCCTCTCAGCCCTGTCCCCTCAGCCCTCTCCCCTCAGCACTCTCCCCTCAGCCCTCTCCCCACAGCACTCTCCCCTCAGCCCTGTCCCCTCCGCCCTCTCCCCTCAGCACTCTCCCCTCAGCACTGTCCCCTCCGCCCTCTCCCCTCAGCCCTGTCCCCTCCGCCCTCTCCCCTCTGCCCTCTCCCCTCAGCCCTGTCCCCTCCGCCCTCTCCCCTCCGCCCTCTCCCCTCAGCCCTGTCCCCTCAGCCCTCTCCCCTCAGCCCTCTCCCCTCAGCCCTGTCCCCTCAGCACTCTCCCCTCAGCCCTCCCCCTCCGCCCTCTCCCCTCAGCCCTCCCCCTCCGCCCTCTCCCCTCAGCCCTCCCCCTCCGCCCTCTCCCCTCAGCCCTCCCCCTCCGCCCTCTCCCCTCAGCCCTCTCCCCCAGCACTCTCCCCTCAGCCCTCCCCCTCCGCCCTCTCCCCTCAGCCCTCCCCCTCCGCCCTCTCCCCTCAGCACTCTCCCCTCAGCCCTCCCCCTCCGCCCTCTCCCCTCAGCACTCTCCCCTCAGCCCTGTCCCCTCCGCCCTCTCCCCTCAGCACTCTCCCCTCAGCCCTGTCCCCTCCGCCCTCTC
Source organism: Scyliorhinus torazame (assembly GCF_047496885.1). Taxonomy (NCBI): domain Eukaryota; kingdom Metazoa; phylum Chordata; class Chondrichthyes; order Carcharhiniformes; family Scyliorhinidae; genus Scyliorhinus; species Scyliorhinus torazame. The sequence continues at coordinate 246,543,424 of NC_092717.1, forward strand.
CCCTCAGCCCTGTCCCCTCCGCCCTCTCCCCTCTGCCCTCTCCCCTCAGCCCTGTCCCCTCCGCCCTCTCCCCTCTGCCCTCTCCCCTCAGCCCTGTCCCCTCCGCCCTCTCCCCTCCGCCCTCTCCCCCAGCACTCTCCCCTCAGCCCTCCCCCTCCGCCCTCTCCCCTCAGCCCTCCCCCTCCGCCCTCTCCCCTCAGCACTCTCCCCTCAGCCCTCTCCCCACAGCACTCTCCCCTCAGCCCTGTCCCCTCCGCCCTCTCCCCTCAGCACTCTCCCCTCAGCCCTGTCCCCTCCGCCCTCTCCCCTCAGCCCTGTCCCCTCCGCCCTCTCCCCTCTGCCCTCTCCCCTCAGCCCTGTCCCCTCCGCCCTCTCCCCTCCGCCCTCTCCCCTCTGCCCTCTCCCCTCAGCCCTGTCCCCTCCGCCCTCTCCCCTCTGCCCTCTCCCCTCAGCCCTGTCCCCTCCGCCCTCTCCCCTCTGCCCTCTCCCCCAGCACTCTCCCCTCAGCCCTTTCCCCTCAGCCCTCTCCCCTCCGCCCTCTCCCCTCAGCCCTCTCCCCCAGCACTCTCCCCTCCGCCCTCTCCCCTCAGCCCTCTCCCCTCAGCACTCTCCCCTCAGCCCTGTCCCCTCCGCCCTCTCCCCTCAGCCCTGTCCCCTCCGCCCTCTCCCCTCAGCCCTGTCCCCTCCGCCCTCTCCCCTCTGCCCTCTCCCCTCAGCCCTGTCCCCTCCGCCCTCTCCCCTCTGCCCTCTCCCCTCAGCCCTGTCCCCTCCGCCCTCTCCCCTCTGCCCTCTCCCCTCAGCATTCCCCCTCCGCCCTCTCCCCTCAGCCCTCCCCCTCCGCCCTCTCCCCTCAGCACTCTCCCCTCCGCCCTCTCCCCTCAGCCCTGTCCCCTCCGCCCTGTCCCCTCCGCCCTGTCCCCTCCGCCCTGTCCCCTCCGCCCTGTCCCCTCAGCACTCCCCCCTCCGCCCTCTCCCCTCCGCCCTCTCCCCTCCGCCCTCTCCCCTCCGCCCTCTCCCCTCCGCCCTGTCCCCTCAGCCCTCCCCCTCCGCCCTCTCCCCTCAGCCCTGTCCTCTCAGCCCTGTCCCCTCAGCCCTCTCCCCTCAGCACTCTCCCCTCAGCCCTCTCCCCACAGCACTCTCCCCTCAGCCCTGTCCCCTCCGCCCTCTCCCCTCAGCACTCTCCCCTCAGCCCTGTCCCCTCCGCCCTCTCCCCTCAGCCCTGTCCCCTCCGCCCTCTCCCCTCTGCCCTCTCCCCTCAGCCCTGTCCCCTCCGCCCTCTCCCCTCCGCCCTCTCCCCTCTGCCCTCTCCCCTCAGCCCTGTCCCCTCCGCCCTCTCCCCTCTGCCCTCTCCCCTCAGCCCTGTCCCCTCCGCCCTCTCCCCTCTGCCCTCTCCCCTCAGCCCTCTCCCCTCAGCCCTCTCCCCTCAGCCCTGTCCCCTCCGCCCTCTCCCCTCTGCCCTCTCCCCCAGCACTCTCCCCTCAGCCCTTTCCCCTCAGCCCTCTCCCCTCCGCCCTCTCCCCTCAGCCCTCTCCCCTCCGCCCTCTCCCCTCAGCCCTCTCCCCTCAGCACTCTCCCCTCAGCCCTGTCCCCTCCGCCCTCTCCCCTCAGCCCTGTCCCCTCCGCCCTCTCCCCTCAGCCCTGTCCCCTCCGCCCTCTCCCCTCTGCCCTCTCCCCTCAGCCCTGTCCCCTCCGCCCTCTCCCCTCTGCCCTCTCCCCTCAGCCCTGTCCCCTCCGCCCTCTCCCCTCTGCCCTCTCCCCTCAGCATTCCCCCTCCGCCCTCTCCCCTCAGCCCTCCCCCTCCGCCCTCTCCCCTCAGCACTCTCCCCTCCGCCCTCTCCCCTCAGCCCTGTCCCCTCCGCCCTGTCCCCTCCGCCCTGTCCCCTCCGCCCTGTCCCCTACGCCCTGTCCCCTCAGCACTCCCCCCTCCGCCCTGTCCCCTCCGCCCTGTCCCCTCCGCCCTCTCCCCTCCGCCCTCTCCCCTCCGCCCTCTCCCCTCCGCCCTCTCCCCTCCGCCCTGTCCCCTCAGCCCTCCCCCTCCGCCCTCTCCCCTCAGCCCTGTCCTCTCAGCCCTGTCCCCTCAGCCCTCTCCCCTCAGCACTCCCCCTCCGCCCTCTCCCCTCCGCCCTCTCCCCTCCGCCCTGTCCCCTCCGCCCTCTCCCCTCAGCCCTCCCCCTCAGCCCTGTCCCCTCAGCCCTCTCCCCTCCGCCCTGTCCCCTCCGCCCTCTCCCCTCCGCCCTCTCCCCTCAGCCCTGTCCCCTCAGCCCTCTCCCCTCCGCCCTGTCCCCTCCGCCCTGTCCCCTCCGCCCTGTCCCCTCCGCCCTCTCCCCTCCGCCCTCTCCCCTCTGCCCTCTCCCCTCAGCCCTGTCCCCTCAGCCCTCTCCCCTCAGCCCTCTCCCCTCAGCCCTGTCCCCTCCGCCCTCTCCCCTCTGCCCTCTCCCCCAGCACTCTCCCCTCAGCCCTCTCCCCTCAGCCCTCTCCCCTCAGCCCTGTCCCCTCCGCCCTCTCCCCTCCGCCCTCTCCCCCAGCACTCTCCACTCCGCCCTCTCCCCTCAGCCCTGTCCCCTCAGCCCTCTCCCCTCAGCCCTGTCCCCTCCGCCCTGTCCCCTCCGCCCTGTCCCCTCAGCCCTCTCCCCTCCGCCCTGTCCCCTCAGCCCTGTCCCCTCAGCCCTGTCCCCTCAGCCCTGTCCCCTCCGCCCTCTCCCCTCCGCCCTCTCCCCTCCGCCCTCTCCCCTCCGCCCTGTCCCCTCAGCCCTCCCCCTCCGCCCTCTCCCCTCAGCCCTCTCCCCTCAGCCCTCTCCCCTCAGCCCTCTCCCCTCAGCCCTGTCCCCTCTGCCCTCTCCCCTCAGCATTCCCCCTCCGCCCTCTCCCCTCAGCCCTCCCCCTCCGCCCTCTCCCCTCCGCCCTCTCCCCTCAGCCCTCTCCCCTCAGCCCTGTCCCCTCCGCCCTGTCCCCTCCGCCCTGTCCCCTCCGCCCTGTCCCCTCAGCCCTCTCCCCTCCGCCCTGTCCCCTCAGCACTCTCCCCTCCGCCCTGTCCCCTCAGCCCTGTCCCCTCCGCCCTCTCCCCTCCGCCCTCTCCCCTCAGCCCTGTCCTCTCAGCCCTGTCCCCTCAGCCCTCTCCCCTCAGCACTCCCCCTCCGCCCTCTCCCCTCCGCCCTGTCCCCTCCGCCCTCTCCCCTCAGCCCTCTCCCCTCAGCCCTCTCCCCTCCGCCCTCTCCCCTCAGCCCTCCCCCTCAGCCCTGTCCCCTCAGCCCTCTCCCCTCCGCCCTGTCCCCTCCGCCCTGTCCCCTCCGCCCTCTCCCCTCAGCCCTCCCCCTCAGCCCTGTCCCCTCAGCCCTCTCCCCTCCGCCCTGTCCCCTCCGCCCTGTCCCCTCCGCCCTCTCCCCTCCGCCCTCTCCCCTCTGCCCTCTCCCCTCAGCCCTGTCCCCTCAGCCCTCTCCCCTCAGCCCTCTCCCCTCAGCCCTGTCCCCTCCGCCCTCTCCCCTCTGCCCTCTCCCCCAGCACTCTCCCCTCAGCCCTCTCCCCTCAGCCCTCTCCCCTCAGCCCTGTCCCCTCCGCCCTCTCCCCTCTGCCCTCTCCCCCAGCACTCTCCACTCCGCCCTCTCCCCTCAGCCCTCTCCCCTCAGCACTCTCCCCTCAGCACTCTCCCCTCAGCCCTGTCCCCTCCGCCCTCTCCCCTCAGCCCTGTCCCCTCAGCCCTCTCCCCTCAGCCCTGTCCCCTCCGCCCTGTCCCCTCCGCCCTGTCCCCTCAGCCCTCTCCCCTCCGCCCTGTCCCCTCAGCACTCTCCCCTCCGCCCTGTCCCCTCAGCCCTGTCCCCTCCGCCCTCTCCCCTCCGCCCTCTCCCCTCCGCCCTCTCCCCTCCGCCCTGTCCCCTCAGCCCTCCCCCTCCGCCCTCTCCCCTCAGCCCTCTCCCCTCAGCCCTCTCCCCTCAGCCCTCTCCCCTCAGCCCTGTCCCCTCTGCCCTCTCCCCTCAGCCCTCTCCCCTCCGCCCTGTCCCCTCCGCCCTGTCCCCTCCGCCCTCTCCCCTCCGCCCTCTCCCCTCTGCCCTCTCCCCCAGCACTCTCCCCTCAGCCCTCTCCCCTCAGCCCTCTCCCCTCAGCCCTGTCCCCTCCGCCCTCTCCCCTCTGCCCTCTCCCCCAGCACTCTCCACTCCGCCCTCTCCCCTCAGCCCTCTCCCCTCAGCACTCTCCCCTCAGCCCTGTCCCCTCCGCCCTCTCCCCTCAGCCCTGTCCCCTCAGCCCTCTCCCCTCAGCCCTGTCCCCTCCGCCCTGTCCCCTCCGCCCTGTCCCCTCCGCCCTGTCCCCTCAGCCCTCTCCCCTCAGCCCTGTCCCCTCCGCCCTGTCCCCTCAGCCCTGTCCCCTCAGCCCTGTCCCCTCCGCCCTCTCCCCTCCGCCCTCTCCCCTCCGCCCTCTCCCCTCCGCCCACTCCCCTCCGCCCTCTCCCCTCAGCCCTCCCCCTCCGCCCTCTCCCCTCAGCCCTCTCCCCTCAGCCCTCTCCCCTCAGCCCTCTCCCCTCAGCCCTGTCCCCTCTGCCCTCTCCCCTCAGCCCTCTCCCCTCCGCCCTGTCCCCTCCGCCCTGTCCCCTCCGCCCTCTCCCCTCCGCCCTCTCCCCTCTGCCCTCTCCCCTCAGCCCTGTCCCCTCCGCCCTCTCCACTCTGCCCTCTCCCCCAGCACTCTCCCCTCAGCCCTCTCCCCTCAGCCCTCTCCCCTCAGCCCTGTCCCCTCCGCCCTCTCCCCTCTGCCCTCTCCCCCAGCACTCTCCACTCCGCCCTCTCCCCTCAGCCCTCTCCCCTCAGCACTCTCCCCTCAGCCCTGTCCCCTCCGCCCTCTCCCCTCAGCCCTGTCCCCTCAGCCCTCTCCCCTCAGCCCTGTCCCCTCCGCCCTGTCCCCTCCGCCCTGTCCCCTCCGCCCTGTCCCCTCAGCCCTCTCCCCTCAGCCCTGTCCCCTCCGCCCTGTCCCCTCAGCCCTGTCCCCTCAGCCCTGTCCCCTCCGCCCTCTCCCCTCCGCCCTCTCCCCTCCGCCCTCTCCCCTCCGCCCACTCCCCTCCGCCCTCTCCCCTCAGCCCTCCCCCTCCGCCCTCTCCCCTCAGCCCTCTCCCCTCAGCCCTCTCCCCTCAGCCCTCTCCCCTCAGCCCTGTCCCCTCTGCCCTCTCCCCTCAGCATTCCCCCTCCGCCCTCTCCCCTCAGCCCTCCCCCTCCGCCCTCTCCCCTCCGCCCTCTCCCCTCAGCCCTCTCCCCTCAGCCCTGTCCCCTCCGCCCTGTCCCCTCCGCCCTGTCCCCTCCGCCCTGTCCCCTCAGCCCTCTCCCCTCAGCCCTCTCCCCTCAGCCCTCTCCCCTCCGCCCTGTCCCCTCAGCACTCTCCCCTCCGCCCTGTCCCCTCAGCCCTCTCCCCTCCGCCCTCTCCCCTCCGCCCTCTCCCCTCCGCCCTCTCCCCTCCGCCCTGTCCCCTCAGCCCTCCCCCTCCGGCCTCTCCCCTCAGCCCTCTCCCCTCAGCCCTCTCCCCTCAGCCCTCTCCCCTCCGCCCTGTCCCCTCAGCCCTCTCCCCTCCGCCCTGTCCCCTCAGCACTCTCCCCTCCGCCCTGTCCCCTCAGCCCTGTCCCCTCCGCCCTCTCCCCTCCGCCCTCTCCCCTCCGCCCTCTCCCCTCCGCCCTCTCCCCTCCGCCCTGTCCCCTCAGCCCTCCCCCTCCGCCCTCTCCCCTCAGCCCTCTCCCCTCAGCCCTGTCCCCTCAGCCCTCTCCCCTCAGCCCTGTCCCCTCCGCCCTCTCCCCTCAGCACTCTCCCCTCAGCCCTGTCCCCTCCGCCCTCTCCCCTCAGCCCTCCCCCTCAGCCCTGTCCCCTCAGCCCTCTCCCCTCCGCCCTGTCCCCTCCGCCCTCTCCCCTCAGCCCTCCCCCTCAGCCCTGTCCCCTCAGCCCTCTCCCCTCCGCCCTGTCCCCTCCGCCCTCTCCCCTCCGCCCTCTCCCCTCCGCCCTCTCCCCTCCGCCCTCTCCCCTCCGCCCTCTCAGACACCCCCTCAATATTGTGTGTCGCAGGGCCACGCGGTGACTGTCCCGGAGCACCTGGCAGACGCCGTCCCCGGCCAGCGTCAGGACGGCCAGCCGGCGCAGATCAACCGGGCGAACCGGGCAGACACCGTCCGCGTCCACCGCCTGGACAGCCACCCGACGCAGATCAACCGGTCTGCCCCCGGCCAGTGCCCGGGCGGCCAGCCCACAGGGACTCTCGCAGCTCCAGTCCAGTAACGACACGACGACACAGGACACAAGCACACAGGGGACAGACAGGCACGACACCCTGTTGCCCAGCAACCGGCCCCTCAGCCGGAGGGAGGTTCCCTCGAACACGGCGGGGATGAATGATTGGGACAGTATAAAGGAGTCATGGACACTGCCAGGGTACCGGGCCCAGACGTGCAGGATCCTCATCCGGTTGTTACAGACCACCTGCACGTTCATTCAATATGTACCCTTCCTGTTCAGGCACATGGCCCTTTCCTCCGAGGTGGGCCGCATGGCGATGTGCACTCCATCGATTGCCCGCTGCACCACGGGGATCTGGGCAACAGCAGCGAAACCTGCTGCGCGGGCATCCTGGTGGGTGCGGTCCACAGGGCGCTGTATATATCGGACCGTGATGTCGCACAGGGCGTCGGTGACGGCCCGGATGCACCTGTGCACCGATGGTACCAGTCCCGTGCCAGCCTCCCCGAACAGGTGCCGGAATGTGGCGACTAGGGGCTTTTCACAGTAACTTCATTGGAGCCTACTCGTGACAATAAGTGATTTTCATTTTCATTATTCATGGCTGGGAACAACTCCGTCGCGAAGAAGTTGAGGGCAACCGTCACCTTGACGGCCACCGGGAGGGCATGTCCACCCCCGGTCCCACGTGGTGCCGGGTGTGCCATCAGAAAAATGAAAATCGCTTATCGTCACAAGTAGGCTTCAAACGAAGTTACTGTGAAAAGCCCCTAGTCGCCACATTCCGGCGCCTGTTCGGGGAGGCTGGTACGGGAATTGAACCGTGCTGCTGGCCTGCCTTGGGCTGCTTTGAAAGCCAGCGAATTAGCCCTGTGCTAAATCAACCCCATCAGGTGGCAGATGTGGGCGAAGGTCTCGGCGATTCGCACGGCGCCTCGGTGATTCTCCGACCCGGCGGGAGGACGGAGAATCCCGCCCATTCTTTCTCAGGTAAGGAGACCAAAACTGCACACAATATCCAGATGTGGTCTGACAAAGGCCCTGTACAGCTACAGTAAGACATCCTTGCCCCTGTACTCAAATCCTCTTGCAATGCAGACTAACATGCCATTTGCTTTCTGAACTGCTTGCTGTCCCTGTATGTTTGCTTTCAGTAATTGGTATACAAGGACCCCCAGATTCCTTTATTTATCAACATTTCCCAATTTACCACCATTTAAATAATACTCTGCCATTCTGCTTTGCCGACCAAAATGGATAATTTCACATTTATCCACATTATCTTGCACCTGCCCATGTGTTTGACCACCCACTTAACTTGTCAAAACTAGCTTGAAGCCTCTTTACATCCTCCTCACCACTCACAGTCCCACCTAGTTTTCTGTCATCAGCAAATTTGGAAATATTAGGGGCGGGATTCTCCGTCGGTAGGATCCTCCGCTTCGCCGGCAGAGCATGCCCGCAGATTTCCTGATGGCGTGCTGGTGCCCACAATGGGAAATCCCATTGGCTGGCGGCCGGGACGGAGGATCCCGCTGCCAGCGGAAACGTGCCGTACCAAAAAACGGGTACGGCGGGAGGGAGAATCCCACTCTAGATTTGGTTCCCTCTTCCAAATCATTGATATGTATTGTAAATAGCGGGGGCCCAAGCACTGATCCTTGTAGTATGCCACAAGTTACCATCTGCCCCTCCAAAAAGACCCATTTATTCCTACTCTCTGCTTCCTGTCTGATAACTAATTCTCAACCCCATGCACTTTAATTTTGCACACTAGCCTCTTATATTGGATTTTATCCAAAACCAAATACACCACACCACCGGTTCTTCAAAAAACCTGTTCCCTAACACTATGTTGTTGGAGATGCCGGCGTTGGGCTGGGGTGGGCACAATAAGAAATCCTACAACACCAGGTTAAAGTCACTAGCTTTCCGTTTTCACCAGGTTTGGAGTCACTAACTTTCGGAGCACAGCTCCTTCATCAGGTCCTGATGAAGGAAAGCTAGTGACTCCAAACAAACCTGCTGGACTTTAACCTGGTGTAAGACTTCTTACTGATACTATCTGTCCTGATATCACATCCTTTCTAATAAACTATAGCATTTTCCCTGCTATCGATATTTGGTTAACCGGTCTACAATTCCCTGTTTTCTCCCTCCCTCCTTTTTTTAAATAGCAGGGTTACATTTACCACTCTTCAATCTGCCAGGGCTGTTCCAGAATTTTTCGGAAGATGACAACCAACGCAACCACTATTTCCATGGCCAACTCCTTTAGTCTGTTTGGGTGTAGATCAGACCCTGGGGATTTGTTAGCTTGCAGATCCTTTAATTTCCCCAACAATGTTTTTTCTATTTGTACTAATTTCTTTCAATTTTTCCTGTTCATTAAACCCTTGATTCCTTAGCATTTCTGGTATGCTATTTGTGTCGTCCTCCATGAAGCCAGAACTACAATGGTTGTTTAATTACTCTGCCAATTCCTTGTTCTCTATTATAAATTTTCCTGTTGCAGTTTGTAAGGGACCTACATTTGTCTTCACTAATCGTTTCCTTTTTATATACTGATAGAAGTTTTTACAGTCTGATTTATGTAATTTGCAAGTTTACTCTCACATTCTATATTTCTCCTCTTAACCAATCTCTTGATCCTCCTTTGCTGAATTCCAAACTTCTCCCAATCCTCAGGCTTGCTACTTTTTTCAGTAATATTGTAGGGTCATCGTTATTTCATCCACGTTTTCCCCAGGGAATATCTCAGTTATGGGAAAGGGAACCCTGTTTAAGATACAGGCTGTCGGTCTCAAGATCAGAAAGGACAAAACTTTTCTATTTCTAAACCAAATCCAACCCCATCCAACAGAGACTGTGAACACCTAATAGCCGGCTCCAAATTGGCTAAGGAGACAATGACATCCACCGGTTTGATGTGATCTAGGAGACGATAGAGCCGAAGGCAGTTTACATGTCATATAATATCCCAGCGCAGGAATTTCTTTTATTCTGCAATACCAGCTCGACGAGGTGCAGGAAAACAATACGCAACAGAACAAAGCTTTCTGTCCAGGTGACCAATAGAACATAGAACATTACAGCGCAATACAGGCCCTTCGGCCCTCGATGTTGCACCGACCTGTGAAACCACTCTAAAGCCCATCTACACTATTCCCTTATCGTCCATATGTCTATCCAATGACCATTTGAATGGCCTTAGAACTGAGGATGTTTAGCACAGGGCTATATCGCTGGCTTTGAAAGCAGACCAAGGCAGGCCAGCAGCACGGTTCAATTCCCGTACCAGCCTCCCCGAACAGACGCCGGAATGTGGCGACTAGGGGCTTTTCACAGTAACTTCATTTGAAACCTACTTGTGACAATAAGCGATTTTCATTTCATTTCATAGTGTTGGCGAGTCCACTACTGTTGCAGGCAGGGTATTCCACGCCCTTACTACTCTCTGAGTAAAGAACCTACCTCTGACATCTGTCCTATATCTATCTCCCCTCAATTTAAAGCTATGTCCCCTCATGCTAGACATCACCATCCGAGGAAAAAGGCTCTCACTGTCCACCCTATCTAATTCTCTGATCATCTTGTATGCCTCAATTACGTCATCTCTTAACCTTCTTCTCTCTAACGAAAACAGCCTCAAGTCCCTCAGCCTTCCCTCATAAGATCTTCCCTCCAGACCAGGCAACATTCTGGTAAATCTCCTCTGCACCCTTTCCAATGCTTCCACATCCTTCCTATAATGCGGCGACCAGAATTGCACGCAATACTCCAAATGCGGCCGCACCAGAGTTTTGTACAGCTGCAACATGACCTCATGGCTCCGAAACTCAATCCCTCTACCAATAAAAGCTAACACACCGTACACCTTCTTAACAACCCTCTCAACCTGGGTGGCAACTTTCAGGGATCTATGTACATGGACACCGAGATCTCTCTGCTCATCCACACTACCAAGAATCTTACCATTAGCCCAGTACTCTGTCTTCATGTTATTCCTTCCAAAATGAATCACCTCACACTTTTCAGCATTAAACTCCATTTGCCACCTCTCAGCACAGCGCTGCAGCTTATCTATGTCCCTCTGTAACTTGTAACATCCATCCGCACTGTCCACAACTCCACCGACTTTAGTGTCATCTGCAAATTTACTCACCCATCCTTCCACGCCCTCCTCCAGGTCATCTATAAAAATGACAAACAACAGTGGCCCCAAAACAGATCCTTGTGGTACACCACTAGTAACTGGACTCCAGTCTGAACATTTCCCATCAACCACCACCCTTTGTCTTCTTCCAGCTAGCCAATTTCTGATCCAAACTGCTAAATCACCCTGAATCCCATGCCTCCATATTTTCTGCAGTAGCCTACCGTGGGGAACCTTATCAAAGGCTTTACTGAAATCTATATACACCACATCAACTGCTTTACCCTCATCCACCTGTTTGGTCACCTTCTCAAAGAACTCAATAAGGTTTGTGAGGCATGGCCTACCCTTCACAAAACCGTGTTGACTATCTCTAATCAAATTATTCATTTCCAGATGATTATACATCCTATCTCTTATAAACCTTTCCAAGACTTTTCCCACAACAGAAATAAGGTTCACTGGTCTATAATTACTGGGGTTGTCTCTACTCCCCTTCTTGAACAAGGGGACAACATTTGCTATCCTCCAGTCTTCTGGCACTATTCCTGTAGACAAAAATGACTTAAAGATCAAAGCCAAAGGCTCAGCAATCTCCTCCCTAGCTTCCCAGAGAATCCTAGGATAAATCCCATCCGGCCCAGGGGACTTATCTATTTTCACACTTTCCAGAATTGCTAACATCTCCTCCTTATGAACCTCAAGCCCTTCTAGTCTTTTTCCTGTGTGAATACTGACGAAAAATACTCATTTAGCACCTCTCCTATCTCCTCGGACTCCACGCACAACTTCCCACTACTGTTCTTGACTGGCCCTACTCTTACCCTAGTCATTCTTTTATTCCTGACATATCTATAGAAAGCTTTAGGGTTATCCTTGAACCTACCTGCCAAAGACTTCTCATGTCCCCTCCTGGCTCTTCTTAGCTCTCTCTTTAGGTCCTTCCTAGCTAACTTGTAACTCTTGAGCGCCCTAACTGAACCTTCATGTCTCATCTTTACATAAGCCTCCTTCTTCCTCTTGACAAGTGTTTCGACTGCTTTAGTAAACCACGGTTTCCTCGCTCGACCACTTCCTCCCTGCCTGACAGGTACATACTTATCAAGGACACGCAGTAGCTGTTCCTTGAACAAGCTCCACATTTCCATTGTGCCCATCCCCTGCAGTTTTCCTCTCCATCCGATGCATCCTAAGTCTTGCCTCATCGCATCATAATTGCCTTTCTCCCAGATATAACTCTTGCCCTGCGGTGTATACCTATCCCTTTCCATCACTAAAGTAAACGTAATCGAATTGGGGTCACAATCACCAACGTGCTCACCTACCTCCAAATCTAACACCTGTCCTGGTTCATTACCCAGTACCAAATCCAATATGGCCTCGCCTCTCGTTGGCCTATCTACATATTGTGTCAGGAAACCCTCCTGCACACATTGGACAAAAACGGACCCATCTAAAGTACTCGAACTATAGCGTTTCCAGTCAATATTTGGAAAGTTAAAGTCCCCCATAACAACTACCCTGTTGCTTTCGCTCCTATCCAGAATCATCTTTGCAATCCTCTCCTCTACATCTCTGGAACTTTTCGGAGGCCTATCAAAAACCCCTAACAGGGTGACCTCTCCTTTCCTGTTTCAGATTCAATTTGTGGGTTTGTTTTCCCCGTCTGGGTAGATCAGGCAGAAAATGGTATAGCTGGTGTCAAGCCCTTGGAGTGAAACAAAAAAAGGGACGCGAGGCGTACAGCTCGACAAGGTCAGTACATCAGAGCAGCGTTTGGTTCTCTCTCTTGCCTTTCCTCTACAACCAGACCGAAGGGAGTTGTCTCCCCCAAGAAACAAGTACAACCCCGAGATATTTGACCAGAGGGTTCAGGATGGGGTAAATGTTTTGCGGAATATTCAACCCAACACTATGTGGAGAGTCATCTCTCACATCTGAACAAACCTTAGGCAATTTGGGGGGTTTAACAATCGTGAGTAAGGGAACCCAGAGGGGCCGAGTTCAGTAAAGTCCAAGGTGAAGTTATTTGTTTTGTTACCAGCCACACAAATATCGTTCGTAGAATCGGTGTACATAATGAACACACTCTAATTATTCAAAACAGCAAACCTGTGTCGATTGTATTAATATTCCTCCATCAGTGCGGTTCATCAATGGAAGCCAAATCCTTCGAGCATAAATGAATGAGTTCGGTCGTGACCAGGAAGGCTGAACGACCCTCACACCGTGGGAAACAGCCTACAATATGTATCTTTAATTTCCTTTGTAAGCCATTGTTGGCTACTTTTCCTGTTGTGTTTTTGTGTCAAAAAGGAACGTATAACTGTTCCTATGCCTGGATTTGTTCCTTAAATGTTAGCCATTGCCTATCCACTGTCATGTCTTTTAATGAAATTCCCCAATTTATTGGAAGAATTCACCCTTCATACCTAGTTTCCCGGTTCACCTTAGCCAATTTGCCTTCAAAACCTCATAGTTACATTTATTTAGGTTTAAAACTGATAGACATCAATTCAGACGAGACGCTGAGAAGCAGTGAACCGATGCTTTAATAAGCTAAATATGTGCCGACCTGGAGCTGTTCCCGCACTGCAGGGCTGATAGCACAATTGCTTCACAGCTCCAGGGTCCCAGTTCCATTCCCGGCTTGGGTCACTGTCTGTGTGGAGTCAGCACATCCTCCCCGTGTGAGCGTGGGTTTCCTCCGGGTGCTCCGGTTTCCTCCCACAGTCCAAAGATGTGCAGGTTAGGCGGATTGGCCATGATAAATTGCCCTTAGTGTCCAAAATTGCCCTTAGTGTTGGGTGGGGTTACTGGGTTATGGGGATAGGGTGGAGGTGTGGACCTTGGGTAGGGTGCTCTTTCCAAGAGCTGGTGCAGACTCGATGGGCCGAATAGCCTCCTTCTGCACTGTAAATTCTATGTAAACAGGCTATATACCTCCACAGCTGGGCGGAGCCACAGGCGGAGCCAACAGCAGCACCAATAATAACATTCCAACAGTACAACAGCAACAACCAATAGCAGAACAGCAATAACAGTAAGTATATACAACAGTGGAGATAACAATATTAATAGAACAGTAGAACATATATACAACAGACTTAGGTAGCCATACGTGGCTCACCACAAAAACACTAGTCATGGACTTCCCTCTTTCAAACTGAACATGAAATTCTACCATGTTGTGATCACGAACGACCCCTTTACCACGAGGTTATTGATGAATTCTGACTCAGTGCACATTACCAGGTCTAGAATAGCCTGCTCCCTGGTTGACTCTAGAACCTACAACTCTAAGGAATTATCCTGAAAACTCTCAGCGATGTGACACATGCTCAGGTTGGGGTCTCCTTCATGCCCCTTGCCCCTCTCCCCCCCCCCCCCCCCCCCCCACACCTTCCTTAAACTGGCAAAGTTCTAATCATGGATTGCTGCAACCTTTCCTTCAACACGGGAACCCTTTCAGCTCTGGTCAGCCTTTACACTTCCACCTTGGTTAACTTTTCATGCCTCACCAACTCACAGTCGACTTGATCCGTATCTGCGCTTAGCCAGTCTGAGGCAGACAGCTCCTGAAAGATTGCTGCTTCCACAAAAAACTGAGGCAGTTAAAAAGACAGGCTTTTAATGACTTCAGTTGGCCTGAACACAAATCCAGGCAGGTTCCCAGCTTTACCTTCCCCCTTCCTCATGTCACAAATGGTGATGTCAGTGCCATTTGGTTTCAGCTGCCTGGATCTATTCAGACCCGATCCCAGCAATGTAAATCCAGCCCCTGCACAGTGCCACGGAGTGTTGAGGCCACAAGTAGAGGGGCAACATGATAGAGGTTTACAAGATGATCAGGGGAATAGATAGAGTAGACAGTCAGAGACCTTTTCCCCGGGTGGAACAAACCATTACAAGGGGACATAAATTTAAGGTGAATGGTGGAAGATATAGGGGGGATGTCAGAGGTAGGTTCTTTACCCAGAGAGTAGCGGGGGCATGGAATGCACTGCCTGTGGAAGTAGTTGAGTCGGAAACATTAGGGACCTTCAAGCAGCTATTGGATAGGTACATGGATTACGGTAGAATGATGGGGTGTAGATTAATTTGTTCTTAATCTAGGACACAATTTCGGCACAACATCGTGGGCCGAAGGGCCTGTTCTGTGCTGTATTTTTCTATGTTCTATGTTTAATTTGCAATTCACAAACACTTGTAATAACAATATTCAAATGTTTCCCTCTGCACAAGTTTGCTGGTGTTTTTATAAACTTCACTTGAAAGCACATTTGTGTAAATCATTACTAGTTTGGTCTCGTGCAGTTGGATCTGAGCCAGAGCAGAAACCAGAGACGTGGAAGATCCTTGGGAGCCGTAACCATTGGCAACGGTCCATTAACTCTCAGCATGGGGCAGATCTCTGTGGCCATCTCACTTGTACCTGTGCCAAAAATACATCGCAAACCCGCGTACTTTAACTTCAGAAACACAAGAAATACTTACAAAATGAATCGAAGAAGGATGATTTGCTGTACCAGCTGAATGGCAGTCAGTACCTGAAAGGAATACCACAAATTAGGAACAGAAATGTTCAATAACATTAAATACCTCATAACATATGTTAAACAACACAGAGTACCTCTTAGTCTGGAGCCACACTGACATCTGGCCTGGTTGTGTGCCGGCGGTTACGCTTTTGATACAACAGTAGAATGATAGAATCATACAGGACTGTATTCAGCCCCTCAGGCCTATTCTGCCACTCAATCAGGTCCTGTTGGTGTGTATCTTAAATCTAATTACTCAACCTTGGTTTTGTGACACTTAATCCCCTTGCCAACAAATATCTATGAATCTAGGCAGCACGGTGGCGCAGTGGGTTGGCCCTGCTGCCTCACGGCGCCGAGGTCCCAGGTTCGATCCCGGCTCTGGGCCACTGTCCGTGTGGACTTTGCACATTCTCCCCGTGTCTGCGTGGGTTTCGCCCCCACAACCCAAAGATTTGCAGGCTAGGTGGATCGGCCACGCTAAAGAGATGGCTAGGGAAATTGTAAACGCACTAGTGATAATTTATCAACATTCACTAGACTCTGGGGTGGTCCCAGAGGATTGGAAAGTAGCAAACGTGACACCACTGTTTAAAAAAGGAGGTCGGCAGAAAGCGGGTAATTATGGGCCGGTAAGCTTAACTTCGGTTGTAGGGAAAATGCTGGAATCTATCATTAAGGAGGAAATAGCGGGGCACCAGGAGGGAAATTGTCCCATTGGGCAGACGCAGCATGGGTTCACAAAGGGTAGGTCATGTCTGACTAATTTGGTAGAATTTTTTGAGGACGTTACCAGTGCAGTAGATAACGGGGAGCCAGTGGATGTGGTATATCTGGATTTCCAGAAAGCTTTTGACAAGATGCCACACAAAAGGTTGCTGCATAAACTAAAGATGCATGGCATTGAGGGTAAAGTGGTAGCATGGGTAGAGGATTGGTTAACTAACAGAAAGCAGAGAGTGGGGATAAATGGGTGTTTCTCTGGTTGGCAATCAGTAGCTAGTGGTGTCCCTCAGGGATCAGTGTTGGGCCCGCAGTTGTTCACAATTTACATAGACGATTTGGAGTTGGGGACCAAGTGCAATGTGGCAAAGTTTGCAGACGACACTAAGATGAGTGGTAAAGCAAAAAGGGCAGAGGATACCGGAAGTCTGCAGAAGGATTTGGATAGGTTAGGTGAATGGGCTAGGGTCTGGCAGATGGAATTCAATGTTGCCAAGTGTGAGGCTATCCATTTTGGGAGGAATAACAGCAGAATGGATTATTATTTAAACGGTAAGATGTTAAAACATGCTGCTGTGCAGAGGGACCTGGGTGTGCTGGTGCACGAGTCGCAAAAAGTTGGTGTGCAGATGCAACAGATGATTAAGAAGGCTAATCGAGTTTTGTCTTTCATTGCTAGAGGGATGGAGTTCAAGACTAGTGAGGTTATGCTGCAATTGTATAGGGTGTTGGTGAGGCCGCACCTGGAGTATTGTGTTCAGTTTTGGTCTCCTTACCTGAGAAAGGACATATTGGCACTGGAGGGAGTGTAGGGGAGATTCACTAGGTTGATCCCAGAGTTGAGGAGATTAGATTATGACGAGAGGTTGAGTAGACTGGGACTGTACTCTTTGGCGTTTAGAAGGATGCGGGAGGATCTTATTGAGACATATAAAATTATGAAGGGAATAGATAGGATAGATGCGGGCAGGTTGTTTCCACTGGTCGGGGAAAGCAGAACTAGGGGGCATAGCCTCAAAATAAGGAGAAGTAGATTTAGGACGGAGTGTAGGAGGAACTTCTTCACCCAAAGGGTTGTGAATCTCTGGAATTTCTTGCCCAGTGAAGCAGTTGAGGCTCCTTCCTTAAACGTTTTTAAGAAAAAGATAGATGCCTTTCTAAAGAATAAAGGGATTCGGGGATATGGTGTACGGGCCGGAGGCTAAATCGCTGGCTTTGAAAGCAGACCCAGGCAGGCCAGCAGCACGGTTCAATTCCCGTACCAGCCTCCCCGAACAGGCGCTGGAATGTTGCGACTAGGGGCTTTTCACAGTAACTTCATTGAAGCCTACTTGTGACAATAAGCAATTTTCATTTCATTTTTCATTTCATTTTCATTTCTGAGGAGAGGTTGAGTAGATTGGGCCTGGACTCATTGGAGTTCGGAAGAGTGAGAGGTGACCTTATTGAGACATATAGGATTCTCATGGAGCTTGACAGGGTAGATGTTTCCCCTTTTGGGAGAGTCCAGGAACAGGGGGAATAATCTCAGAGTATGGGGAGGAATTTCTTCTCTCAGAGATTAGTGAATGTGGGATTCTTTACTGCAGAGAGCTGTGGAGGGTGTGGGCCGTTAAGAATGTTCAAGGCTGCGTTAGAGAGATTTTTAATCAGTGCGGGGATCAAGGGTTATGGGGATACGACAGGGAGATGGATTGCTTTGGATTGGATTTGTTTATTGTCACGTGTACCGAGGTACAGTGAAAAGTATTTTTCTGCGAGCAGCTCAACAGATCATTAATTACATGAAAAGAAAAGGAAATAAAAGAAAATACATAATTGGGCAACACAAGGTATACAATGTAACTACATAAGCACCGGCATCGGATGAAGCATACAGGGTGTAGTGTTAATGAGGTCACTCCATAAGAGGGTCATTTAGGAGTCTGCTGACAATGGAGTTGAGGATTATCACATCATATCAAATCAGTCATGATTCCATTGAACGGCGGAACAGATTCAATGGGCCGAATGGCCTACTTCTGCTCCTCCACCTTATGGTCTTAAGGCAACCTTTATCTAGCAATCTGCTGCACACATTGAAAATCTCCTTATTTAAGTTTAAATTAATCACACCAAAATTAGATCATTTATACAGGATTATTTTAATTGTTCCACACAAGCAATCTCTCACAGGAGAGATACAACAACAATAATAAAGTTTGTTACCTTGACAAGTAGGGAAGTTGTATGTTCCTGAGACACAAGTATTACACCGCTGTCCAGTGACATGTGGTCGGCAGTTACACTTTCCGGTGATCCGGTCACATTCAGAATCATAAGAGCCATCAGCCGAACACTCACATGCTATCAACAAAGAGAGAGCAAAGAATGTTCACAGCATTACTGAAAAATAAATCAAACACATTGACCGAGATTTTCAGCCGCTTCTTGAGCCTCCAGTGTGGTGATCTGGGAACACCAGCACACAATAAAACTGGAATTTTACCAGCCACCGGATTCATAAAGGCCTTTTTCAAAAACTGTTGGGCTGGATTCCCTGAGCCTCGGCGCCGGAATCGCGTACGGCACGGGGGCGGAGAATGGGCGTTCCCACGGGAATCGTGGCCAGCGCCGCTGAAGCGATTCTCCGGTCCCCGGAGAATCACTCGCGAATCGCGCGTGCGCGGTCTACTCGGTGCGGGTAGGGGGCCATTGACAGAGACACCCCCCGCGCGATTCACCGAGGGTAACAGGCCGAATTCCCGACGGCATGATTCCAACCACGTATCGGCCATCAAGAACCTCGGGTGGCGGCTGCAGACTCAGTCCGCGGCCGCCCTGGTGGGGGGCGGGGGGGGGGGGGGGGGGATCCTTCAGCAGGGGGGGGGGGCCTCATGGACGGCCAGGCAAGCGATCGGGCGGCACTGATCCGCAGGCGCGCGCAATCTCGGGGGGACCTACTTGTTCCATCACGGTCCGCAGTGCGAGTTCATGTCGCACGGGGCCGCCACCGCAGGCCGCCACCGTGTGCATGCGCAGATTCTCGACCGCAAGTGCAGGGCCCCGTATCCGCAGCCAGAGGTGCGAGAAGCACTCCGGGGCCCTGCAAGCCCCCTGCAGGTAGGAGAATCATTCTGGACTTTCTTAAGGAAAGTCCAGAGTGAAACGCCAGCGTTCTGACGCTGATGTGGGGGGCACAGCCCCATTTTTGGAGAATCCAGCCCATTAAGTTCCAGCTGTTGAGGCTCCCACTCTAAATGCGAGATTTTCCCATCCCGCCCTCCTGGGAGCGGAAATTCCCTCCCGAGGTCAGCAGGCCTTTTAATAGTCTGTTAAATTGTCAGTGTCGCCCGCGCCAATTCCTGCAGCGGGTGGACTGGGAGATTTACCCCTCAGAGTGCTCTTCCCCCGAGGAACCTGGCGAAACCAGGGTTACAAGCAGCCTAGCAGACGTTCTCCCCCTTACCCTATGATCTGGTTTCCACCAGCCCCTCGGCTCCCTCCTCCTGTCTTCAGTCTGATTGTCAATCAAGTTGAGTTGATGACATTGCTGCTGCGCGCTGCACTTCGCTGGATCAAGGAAAACCAGGCCCAAGGCCTAATTATGACTGCACCAGTCAAGTAAGGGATTGTTCTGTCAGGCCTAATTCCAGCTCGATAGTACGAAAATTACCGCTCAAAGAACAAAGTGATGGGAAACCTCTATCAAACAAATTTGTAGACAGAATCATTGAATCTCATGGCACAGCGGGAGACGATCCAGCTCATCCTGCCTGTGCTGCCCCTTATCATTCTTTCACTGGCTGAGGGTGTCACTGGCTAGGACAACATTTATTCCCCACTCCTAATTGCCCTTGAGAAGATGGTGGGCGAGCTGCCTTCCTGAACCCCTGCAGTCCATATGGTGTTGATACACCCACAGTGCTGTTAGAGAGCAAGATCCAGGTTTTTGACACAATGGCAGTAAAGAATAAGGAATATAGTTCTAACTCAGGATGCTGTGTGGCTTGGAGGGCAACTTATAGATAAATGGCGATGTTCCCATCTACCTCTTGCCTTGTCCTTCTAGATGGTAGAGGTTCTGGTATCGGAAGATGCTGTCGAAGGTGACTTGGCCAGTCGCTACAGTGCATTGTGTAGATGGTACACATTTCTGACCCAGTGCCTGCTACTTGCGTGCATGAATGTTACCTGCTACCTATTAACCCAAGTTTGAACATAATCCAGGTCTTGCTGCATGCAAGCACAGAGTGTTTCATTATCTCAGTAGCTGCAAATCCAACTGAGCAATGTGCAATCATCACCAGACATCTCAAAATCTGACCGTATGAAATGGAGGAAAGGTCACTGATGAAGTAAATGAAGGTATTTGGGTTGAGGACACTACCCTTGCAGTGAGGTCCTCAAACTGAGATGATTGACCACCAACAACCACAATGAGCCCTGCTACCCCTGCTCTTTCCCTATGGCCAGCACATTTTTTCTTTCACCTTCTTAAAAACAGTTTTCTCTATTCTCTCAGATTGACCAGCCACCAAAAACCAGAAACAAATCCATGAAGTCTGAAGATATGAAGTGATTGTGGGCAGCGAGGGGGAAGGACATAAGAAGAGGTTAGGACTGAGGGAGACCCTGCCAAAATAGAACAGGGCAGGGGCTACAAATGGCAGCTATTTAGATACATGGAGGAGGGAGCAAGGCTGGTGCAGAGTAGCTGGAGCGGACAATAAATGCCAACAGGAAGGTTGAGAGATGAGAATACAACAGAAGGGAGGTCATCCAGGGAAAAGTGGATGAGTATAAAAAAAGCAACTTGGATTAATGTAGTGTTTTTAATGCAATAATCATAAAGCTGCTTCAAAAGCGTGTTATTGGGCCAATGGATTCGACCATGGAGCGATTTTAAAACAAATGTTAAATATATGAGGTGTTGCTGGACTAGAGCCCGTGTGGGTCAGTGAGTACAGAGGTGATGGGACTTGGTGAGTTAGGATGTAGGTTGCAGAGGAGGTTTGGCTAATCAGCGGTTTAATGATTCTGTAGGTGGCTAAAATCATGAAAACAAAGACAATAAACGGGAATGTAAAGAATGAATCTGAAGAAATGGATTTCAGCATACTTAGGGTTAGGGTTGGGGGTGGGAGTAGCTTCTTTAACACTGGTTATTCGCTTTTGCCAGTTCTGTAAGTTCATTTCATGAAAAAGTGCTAAGGTATTTGTCTTTCTTAAAAGTCATAAACTAAATATTATGCGAGATTCAAGCACGTGAACTGCACAATGGTTATAAAACAGGGATCTTTTATTCCACAGGCATCAAATCTTTATAAACATTATTGGAAAAGCATAGCTCAGCGATATTAACCATTTATAATGGACATTCAAGGCTGACACTCCAGGTTTGCCCAGAGAATTTAACTCTTGATCTCTAATCAGCAGTGCCCAGGTGATCCAGAAGCCCTTTAAAAATGGCAAGCTGGACCCAATCCTGGGATTCACCCCACCATTCCCATTTCAGCAATTTCCCCAGGCACAAGGTAAGGATGTGGGCCCACTCATTGCTGGGGGAGGCAGTGGCACACTGGTATTGTCACAAGACTAGTAATCCAGAGACCCAGGGTAATGCTCTGGGTACATGGGTTCAAATCCCTCCAGGGCAGATGGTGAGATTTGAATTCAATAAAAATCTGGACTTAAAAGCCTAATGATGGTCATGAAACCATTGTCGATTGTCGTAAAAACCCATCTGGTTCACTAATGTCCTTTAGGGAAGGAAATCTGCCGTCCTTACCCGGTCTGGCCTACACGTGACTCCAGATCCACAGCAATGTGGCTGACTCTTAAATGCCCTCAGGGATGGGCAACAAATGCTCTCCCAGCCCACATCCCATGAACGAATAGAGAACTCCCCCCATTGCAGGGTTGGGAAGTTTAAACCCCGTCCACAATTACAGTGGTGTCAGGCCCCTTCAGTGAGTACATAGAACATAGAAAATACAGCACAGAACAGGCCCTTCGGCCCACGATGTTGCGCCGAACCTTTGTCCTAGATTAATCATAGATTATCATTGAATTTACAGTGCAGAAGGAGGCCATTCGGCCCCCCGAGTCTGCACCAGCTCTTGGAAAGAGTAGGCCTCAGAGAAGACTAATCCCAAGTGGAGAACCAAAAGAAGCAGTCACCAGCTGCTGCTGGAATTCTTTCAACAACACTCGAGATACAAAAACAGTTCTTTCAGTTCCAACACCATTTTGTTGTAAATTTTTCCGCAGTGATTGAGACCTCTCGTGTAATATTCTGAAGTAACTTCAATCCCCAGAGTTCTTTTACAATGGAAAAAAAAAATCAGCAGCTGCCAATTATAGAAAAAAAGAGCCCCCAGCTGCTCCTCAACTTCCTTGAGTGACAGGCATCTGGTGTTGCTTAAAAAGACTTAGCCACGTGTTTTTGCACCTATGTACAAATGCAAATTTGGGGAGGAGGTGACATAATTGGTAACGTCACTTGACAAGTAATCCAGAGACCCACGGTAATTCTCTGGGTAAAAACAGGAAATGCTGGATAAACGCAGCAGACCTGGCAGCATCTGTGGAGAGAGTTAACGTTTTGAGTCCATATGACTCTTCGATGGAACTGGGTACCCAGGTTCAAATCCCAGAGATGAAGAAATTTGGATTCAATAGAAATTCTGGGACTGGATTCTCCGATCGCTGATGCTGAAATCGCGTTCGCCGATCTGCTGGAGAATGCGTTTTTATGCTAGAATTTTATATTGGAATTTTCCAATGCTCCGGCCCCTCAATAACGGAGTACTTGAGGAGTACACTGCGCGCCATAGGGACGGCCTCAGGAGGCCCTCCCCCGATCAGCCGAATCCCCGACGGTGTGGGTGCGTGTTCTCACAACTTTCGGGGAACTTGATTGGCAGCTGCGGACTGTGACTGTGGGGGGGGGGGGGGGGGGGGGGGGGGGGCGGGGGGGGGGGGGGGGGAAGACATTCCACTGGCAGGGGGAACTTCGGCGCGGGCTGGGGGGACTGGTGGAGGGTGGTCCAGATGTGGTGAGGGGGGCAGTTTTTGGCAGGCCAGGTGCGTCCGTGGCCATGACATGCCGTACGGCGCAGCCCCCGCAGGCCACCGCCATGCACATGCGCGGCCACTCTGCAGCCGTATCCGCAGGTAAAGCCACGGGGGCTTTACTCGGCGTGGCAGCTAGCTCCCCACCAGGCGGAGCATCAGTGCAGGGGAGGCGCCGACGTTTTGGTCGTAAGGCCAGACAGATCCTGCGGACATAGCCGCAGAATCGGAGAATCCAGCCCCTGGCACTAAAGGTCAAAAGATGACCATGAAACCATTGTCAATTGTCGCAATAACCAGTCTGGTTCACTGATGTCCTTTAGGGAAGGAAATCTGCCGTCCTTTCCCGGTCTGGTCTTTATGTGACTCCAGGCCCACAGTAGTGTGGTTGACTCTTTACAAAATAGCCCAATACAGTGGTGTTCAAATTGGTGATGCCCACATCCCATACATGAATAAAACAATCACTACATTTTAGTCCAGAATGCTTCAGTTATTAAGAAACAAAACTCTTACCTTGACAGAGTGGGAATGAGTGATATCCTGGGCGACACTGTTCACACTGATTGCCAGCAAATTCTGCCTTACAGAGGCACCTCCCAGAGTCATCGCAGAGTTCAGGTCGAGTTCCAGCATTGTTACAGTGACACGCTGTAAAATGTTCAACTCACAGCTTAGGCGATATGATAAAGATCAACAGGAAATGCTCATTGTAGTAAACTAATCTCTTTAACACCCAGCTACTGACTAGCTTCTACTCCTTCCAAGGAGATTAAATGGCATTCCTGAGGAACCAGATAGCCATTTCCTGCCTATCAATTTAGTGTGTTTGTATGTTTGTAACTCATTCAAAGACAAAGTTTAAATTGTGTGTTAGAGATAGGAAAGTGATGGTGCCATGACAGAAGCAGCATGGAGTTCCATAGGTTCAAATATAATTTGAGGTCGTTGGTAACAAAATCAGAGGGAAGATGAGTTTTTTTTATATATGCAGTGAGTTGTAGTGATCCAGAATGTATAAGCCTGAAAGGACAGTAGAAGCGGTATCAAAAATAGTAAATTTCAAAAAGTTGGGGAAAACGTCACAGGGTATTAATTCAATAAGTCTTTGAAAGAGCAGGTGCAGACTGAATGGCCTCCTTCTGTGCTGTAAGGTGGGTCAAACAAAGTGCTGGTGGAATGTGACAACTTGTATTTATTTTAATGGGGAAAATCTCTGCAGCTGGGTTGAAACGACGATGACCAAAGGCCATTCAGCCCCCATCCTGATTGATCCACACAAGTCATTCTTTGTTCTCCCCATCCCAACCATGTATGGTTGAAGGATAAATATTGGTCTAGTGTCTAGGGAGAACTTCCCGGCTCTGCTTCAAAGCAGTGCCATGGGATCCTTTCCTCCCAGCTGAGAACGTTGATAGGTCTTTGCACTGATTTCTCATTCGAAAGATATGTGTCTACTTTCTGTGTTGTTATCATTCTATGGCTCTATAAATCTACCATGTTAACACTGATCAGTTAATCATTAATCATAATGGTGATTGCCATTAATGATCTGGACTTTATTAGTTTTGACACATCGCTATTCAGAGTTTAAATTCTCCTTATGAAGAGGAGTATTAAAAATAATCTAATCTGATACTTAAGATTGTGTGAGTGAGGGTTGAAATGAGAAGGGTGGTGGGGGAAACTGGCACGTGCGGGAGAGAGCCAGTGTATAAAGCTATGTGTATACCATTTAGCCATGTATATATCTTGCTCAGTGCGATTTTTTGTTATTTTGTTACCGGGGGGGGGGGGGGGGGGGGGGGGGATTATTGTTTGTAAGGGAGAAAAATTGTGTTGTTAAAAAACTTTAATAAATATATTTTTTTAAAAAAAGAAATGAGAAGGGTGAACTGTTGTGTGTAACTATAACTAAATAATATTCTCTTAGCAACAGCAGTAAATGTTACTTACGCTCGCATAAGGGAAACCGAAAATATCCCACTGAGCAGCTTTCGCAGAAGTAACCTTGAAATCCACTTCGACATAAACACTGCCCGGTGTTTGGGTCACACACTTGATGCGTCACGCCAGCACTGTAACATCGGCATTCTAAACAAATATTGTATAATATTGAAGTGCTGCGCTCAATGGAGAAATGGTCTTAAATCACTGAAGGCATGGCATAGCCAGTACAGAGATACGCACAGCAACTCTTAAATACCCACTGGAAACAACGTACTCAGTTCAAGGGGTAATTAGGGATGGCCAAAAAATGCTGGCCCTGGCATCATGTGGGAGAATTTTTTTTTTTTAAAGTACTGCAGCCAATCCCTCCTGAGCTTGAACATACATATGAACAAGGAGTAGGCCATTCGGCCCCTCAAGCCTTCTCCACCATTAAATAAGTATCATGGCTGATCTGATATAACCTCAAATCTGCATCCAGCTATCCCCAACCTTTCAGCCCCTTCCCTGCCAAAAATCTACCCAGCTCTGCCTCAAAAATATTCAATGACTCTGTTTCCACCACCCTTTGAGGAAGAGAGCTCCAAAGACTCCTGATCTACTGAGACAACAAATTCTGCCTGATCTTCGTTTCAAATGGGTAATCCTTTATTTTTAAACAGTGACCTCCAGTTCTAGATTCTCCCACAAGGGGAAACATCCTCGCCACATCGGCCCTGTCAATACCCCTCAGAATCTTTTATGTTTCAATCAAGTAGCCTCTTACTCTTTTAAACTCCAGTGGATACAAGCCTCACCTCTCCAACCTTTCCTCATTAAACAACCCATCCATTCCTGGTATTAACATAAAACATTACAGCGCAGGACAGGCCCTTCGGCCCTCGATGTTGCGCCGACCTGTGAAACCACTCTAAAGCCCATCTACACTATTCCCTTATCGTCCATATGTCTATCCAATGACCATTTGAATGCCCTTAGTGTTGGCGAGTCCACTACTGTTGCAGGCAGGGCATTCCACACCCTTACTACTCTCTGAGTAAAGAACCTACCTCTGACATCTGTCTTATATCTTTCTCCCCTCAATTTAAAGCTATGTCCCCTCGTGCTAGACATCACCATCCGAGGAAAAAGGCTCTCACTGTCCACCCTATTCAATCCTCTGATCATCTTGTATGCCTCAATTAAGTCACCTCTTAACCTTCTTCTCTCTAACGAAAACAGCCTCAAGTCCCTCAGCCTTTCCTCATAAGATCTTCCCTCCATACCAGGCAACATTCTGGCAAATCTCCTCTGCACCCTTTCCAATGCTTCCACATCCTTCCTATAATGCGGCGACCAGAATTGCACGCAATACTCCAAATGCGGCCGCACCAGAGTTTTGTACAGCTGCAACATGACCTCATGGCTCCGAAACTGACTTCCGGTTGCGGCTATGCGGAGCTAAGCCGCACGATTCGGCAGCTCCCGCTATCACGGGCTTTCGGGCTCGTTAGAGGAGCCCCAACGGAATTTTTTTCGAAGACAACCCATGGGGAAGGGAAGAGAGAGGTCCCCCTTCAGCTTTTATGGACCGGACCAGAAGTGAAACGGCCAAAAAAGCGGCATTGGAGCAGCGGGAGAAGAGAGGGAAGAAAAGCAAGATGGCGGCGGCCGGGGACAAAGCGGAGTGCGGGCCGGAGCTGCAGGAGTTCATCAAGCGCTGCTTCGAGGAGCTGCGGAAGGAGATGCTGGCGCCTATGCTGGCGGCAATTGAAGGACTAGGGATGACCCAGAAGGCCCACGAGGTAAAGATCCAGGAGGTACAGAAAAGAGTCAGTGAGAATGAGGACGAGCTCTTGGGCCTGGCGGTGAGAGTGGAGCAGCACGAGGCGCTGCACAAGAGGTGGGCGGGAAGACTCGAAGACCTGGAGAACAGGTCGAGGAGAACCTGCGGATCCTGGGTCTCTCAGAAGGAGTGGAGGGGGCCGATGCCGGGGCATACGTGGGCACGATGATCGGGGCGATGATGGGCGCAGAGGCCCCTTCGAGGTCGTTGGAGCTGGTGGGGCACACCGGGTGCTGGCGAGGAGGCCCAAGGCAAATGAGCCGCCAAGGGCGATGGTGGTGAGATTTCACCGGTTCACGGACAGAGAGAGGGTCCTGAAATGGGCCAAGAAGGAGCGGAGCAGTAAGTGGGACAATGCATAGATCCGAATATACCCGGACTGGAGCACGGAGGTTGCAAAGCGGAGAGCGGGTTTCAACCGGGCCAAGGCGGTGTTGCACCGGAAAGGAGTGAGATTTGGAATGCTGCAGCCAGCGCGACTGTGGGTCACACACAAGGATCAACACTATTATTTCGAAACGCCTGAAGAGGCGTGGATCTTCATACAAACCGAAAAGTTGGACTCAAACTGAGGGTTTGTGAGGGTGGGGGGGGGGGGGATGTTTGAGGTTTGATGTGTGATGGTTGTTGTATATAGGGGGTCAATCACGCGCAGGAAATGTTACATGGGCTGGGGGAGAGAGACAAGGCCGCGACAGGAGCTGCGCCAGAGGGGGCGGGGCAGGCTTTGGAAAGCGCGGGGTTTTTCCCGCGCGAGGGAAGAAAGGCGGGAAGGGGAATGGAGGAACGCATACTGATTGGGACACTCGCACACGGGGAGGTCAATGGGACGGCGGGGGAAGCCGGGGTCAGCAGGTGTCAGCTGACTTACGGGAGTGATATGGGGGGAGCAAAAAAGCTAGACAGGGGTCTGGCGGGGGGAGGGGAGGGGGGGAAGGGGGGGGGGAAGGGTTGCTGTTGCACTGGCCGAAAGGGAATGGGGCACAGAAGAGGTGGTCGGGATGGGGGTCCCCCGGCTGGGGGACTGGAGGGTGAGGGTGGCGCGGACATGGGACTGGCCTAGAATAGGAGATGGCTAGTCGGCGGGGGGGGGGGGGGGGGGTGAGGGGGGGGGGGGGGGGTGAGAGCCCCTCTAATCCGGCTGATAACGTGGAACGTGAGGGGCCTGATCGGGCCAGTGAAGAGGGCCCAAGTGTTCACGCACTTAAAGGGACTGAAGGCAGACGTGGTCATGCCCGAAGAGACACATCTGAAGGTGGCGGACCAGGTCAGGTTAAGAAAGGGATGGGTAGGACAGGTATTCCATTCGGGACTGGGCACGAAGAATAGAGGGGTGGCAATACTGGTGGGGAAGCGGGTGTCATTTGAGGCCAAGACTATTGTAGCGGACAATGGAGGGCGATATGTAATGGTGAGCGGTAGGTTGCAGGGGACGTGGGTGGTGTTGGTAAATGTATACGCCCCGAACTGGGATGATGCTGGATTCATGAAGCGCATGTTGGGGCGCATTCCGGACCTGGAGGTAGGAGGCCTGATAATGGGAGGGGACTTCAATACAGTGTTGGACCCAGCACTGGACCGCTCCAGATCAACGACTGGAAAGAGGCCGGCGGCGGCCAAGGTGCTTAGGGGGTTTATGGATCCGATGGGGGGATTGGACCCATGGAGGTTTGCTAGGCCGCAGGCCAGGGAATTTTCTTTTTTCTCCCACGTGCACAAAGCCTACTCCCGGATAGATTTCTTTGTTCTGGGTAGGGCGCTCATCCTGAGGGTGGAAGGGACGGAGTATTCGGCCATAGCCGTTTCGGATCACGCCCCGCACTGGGTGGAACTGGAGCTGGGAGAGGAGAGGGACCAACGCCCGCTGTGGCGGCTGGATGTGGGACTGCTGGCAGATGAGGTGGTGTGTGGGAAGGTGAGGGGGTGCATCGAAAGGTACTTGGAGGCCAACGACAACGGGGAGGTGCGGGTGGGGGTGGTATGGGAGGCGTTGAAGGCGGTGATCAGGGGAGAGCTAATCTCCATCAGGGCTCATAGGGAGAAGACAGAGGGCATGGAAAGGGAGAGGTTAGTGGGGGAGATTTTAAGAGTGGACAGGAGATACGCAGAGGCCCCGGAGGAGAGATTACTTGGGGAAAGTCGACGTCTCCAGACGGAGTTTGACATGTTGACCACAGGGAAGGCAGAGGCACAGTGGAGGAAGGCGCAGGGGGCGACCTACGAGTATGGGGAAAAGGCACACCAGCTCCGTAAGAGGATGGCAGCGAGGGAAATAGGGGGAGTCAAGGATGGAAGGGGAGCCACGGTTCGGAGTGCGATGAAAATAAACGAGGTATTCAAGGCCTTCTATGAAGAGCTGTACAGATCCCAGCCCCCAGCGGGGAAAGAGGGGATGAGACGATTCCTAGACCAACTGAGATTCCCGAGGGTGGAGGAGCAAGAGGTGGCTGGTTTGGGGGCACCAATTGGCTTGGAGGAGCTGAGCAAGGGTTTGGGGAGCATTCAGGCGGGGAAGGCCCTGGGACCGGACGGGTTCCCGGTGGAGTTCTACAGGAAGTACGTAGACCTGTTGGCCCCGCTACTAGTGAGGACCTTTAATGAGGCAAGAGAGAAGGGGACCCTGCCCCCGACAATGTCGGAAGCGACGATTTCTTTGATCCTAAAGCGGGACAAGGACCCACTGCAATGTGGGTCATACAGGCCGATCTCGCTCCTCAATGTGGACGCTAAGTTGTTGGCAAAAGTGCTGGCCACGAGGATCGAGGACTGTGTCCCAGGGGTGATCCACGAGGACCAGTCGGGATTCGTAAAGGGCAGGCAATTAAACACTAATGTGCGGCGGCTCTTAAACGTGATAATGATGCCATCGGAGGAGGGAGAGGCGGAGATAGTGGCAGCTATGGACGCAGAGAATGCCTTTGACCGAGTAGAGTGGGAGTACCTCTGTGAAGTGCTGCGTAGGTTTGGGTTCGGGGGAGGGTTTATCAGTTGGGTTAAGCTCCTTTACAGAGCCCCAGTGGCGAGTGTAGTGACGAACCGGCGGAGGTCGGAGTACTTTTGGCTGTACCGAGGGACGAGGCAGGGGTGCCCCCTGTCCCCCCTGTTGTTTGCATTGGCGATCGAACCCTTGGCCATGTCATTGAGGGAGTCTAGGAAATGGAGGGGGGTGGTCCGAGGGGGAGAAGAGCACCGGGTGTCGCTATATGCGGATGACCTGTTGCTGTATGTAGCGGATCCAATGGAGGGGATGGTGGCGGTCATGCAGACTCTAAGGGAGTTTGGGGAATTTTCGGGCTATAAGCTCAATGTAGGGAAGAGTGAGCTCTTTGTATTACAGGCAGGGGACCAAGAAAGAGGGATAGGGGAACTACTGCTGAGGAGGGCGGAGGGGAGCTTTCGTTAGCTGGGGATCCAGATAGCCAGGAGTTAGGGGGCCCTACATAAACTGAATCTGACGAGGTTGGTGGAGCAAATGGGGGAGGACTTCAAAAGATGGGACATGTTACCGCTCTCGCTAGCGGGTAGAGTGCAGTCGGTCAAAATGGTGGTCCTTCCGAGGTTTCTGTTTGTGTTTCAGTGCCTTCCCATCGTGATCACCAAGGCCTTTTTTAAGAGAGTAGGCAGGAGTATTATGGGGTTTGTGTGGGCGAATAGGACCCCGAGTGTAAGGAGAGGGTTCCTGAAACGCAGTAGGGACCGAGGAGGGTTGGCGCTGCCAAACCTAGGGAGCTACTACTGGGCAGCAAATGTGGCGATGATCCGCAAGTGGGTGATGGAGGGAGAGGGGGCGGCATGGAAGAGGATGGAGATGGCGTCCTGTAAAGGAACGAGCCTGGGGGCGTTGGTGACGGCACCGCTGCCGCTCTCGCCGACAAGGTACACCACGAGCCCGGTGGTGGCGGCAACGCGAACGATCTGGGGCCAGTGGAGACGGTACCGGGGTGCAATGGGAGCCACGGTGTGGTCCCCGATCAGGGGTAACCACCGGTTTGTCCCGGGGAGGATGGACGGGGGGTTTCAGAGTTGGCATCAAGCGGGGATTAGAAGAATGGGGGACCTGTTCATTGACGGGATGTTTGCGAGCCTAGGGGCACTGGAGGAGAAGTTTGAGATACCCCCGGGAAATGCTTTTAGATATATGCAGGTGAGGGCGTTTGCGAGGCGACAGGTGAGGGAATTCCCGTTGCTCCCGGCACAAGAAATTCAAGACAGGGTGATCTCGGGTGTATGGGTCGGGGAGGGCAAGGTGTCGGCAATACACCAGGAGATGAAAGAGGGGGAAACGCTGGTAGAGGAGCTGAAGGGTAAATGGGAGGAGGAGCTGGGGGAGGAGATCGAGGAAGGTCTGTGGGCCCTAGGTAGGGTTAATTCCTCCTCCTCGTGTGCCAGGCTCAGCCTGATACAATTTAAGGTGGTCCACAGAGCGCACTTGACGGGGGCGAGGTTGAGTAGGTTCTTTGGGGTAGGGGACAGATGTGGAAGATGTTCAGGGAGCCCGGCGAACAATGCCCTTATGTTTTGGTCATGCCCGGCACTGTAGGGGTTCTGGAGAGGAGTGGCGGGAGCAATATCTCAGGTGGTGAAAGTCCGGGTCAAGCCAAGCTGGGGGCTAGCAATATTTGGAGTAGTGGACGAGCCGGGGGTGCAGGAGGCGTTGCATGAGCAACAGATAACATATAGGATTGGGGAAACTGGCACGTGCGGGAGAGAGACAGTGTACAAAGCTATG
Organism: Scyliorhinus torazame; assembly: GCF_047496885.1. NCBI lineage: Eukaryota > Metazoa > Chordata > Chondrichthyes > Carcharhiniformes > Scyliorhinidae > Scyliorhinus > Scyliorhinus torazame. Next base: position 246,574,598 of record NC_092717.1, read on the forward strand.
TAACATATCATTTTACCATGTATATATCTTGCTCTGTGCGATTTCTTGTTATTTTGTTATGAGGGGGGGGGGGGGGGGGGGGGGGGTACTGTTTGTAAGGGTGAAAAATTGTGTTAAAAAACTTTAATAAATATATATTTTTTTTAAAATGGCTCCGAAACTCAATCTCTCTACCAATAAAAGCTAACACACCGTACGCCTTCTTAACAACCCTCTCAACCTGGGTGGCAACTTTCAGGGATCTATGTACATGGACACCGAGATCTCTCTGCTCATCCACACTGCCAGGAATCTTACCATTAGCCCAGTACTCTGTCTTCCTGTTATTCCTTCCAAAATGAATCACCTCACACCTTTCTGCATTAAACTCCATTTGCCACCTCTCAGCCCAGCGCTGCAGCTTATCTATGTCCCTCTGTAACTTGTAACATCCTTCCGCACTGTCCACAACTCCACCGACTTTAGTGTCATCTGCAAATTTACTCACTATTCCTTCTACGCCCTCCTCCAGGTCATTTATAAAAATGACAAACAGCAGTGGCCCCAAAACAGATCCTTGTGGTACACCACTAGTAACTGGACTCCAGTCTGAACATTTCCCATCAATCACCACCCTTTGTCTTCTACCAGCTAGCCAATTTCTGATCCAAACTGCTAAATCACCCTGAATCCCATGCCTCCGTATTTTCTGTAGTAGCCTACCGTGGGGAACCTTATCAAATGGCAAACCTTCTCCAATCCAATACAAGGGACTTTGTGGAAGATGATTCTTGGGTAGGGTGTGTGGATAGTCTGGATCATGTTAACATCGAAAAGGAGGTGGTATTGGGTCTTTTAAAAGATATTAAGGTAGATAAGTCTCCTGGGCCAGATGGAATTTATTCCAGAATACTGAGGGAAGCAAGGGAGGAAATTGCTGGGGCCTTGACTGACATCTTTGTATCCTCATTGGCTACAGGTGAGATCCCAGAGGAATGGAGAATAGCTAATGTGGGACTGCTGTTTAAGAAAGGGAGCAGGGATACTCCTGGAAACTATAGGCCGGTGAGCCTCACGTCGGTAGTAGGTAAATTATTGGAGAGAATTCTCAGGGACAGGATTTATATCCATTTGGAAACAAGTGTTTCATAAGCGATAGCCAGCATGGTTTTGTGAAGGGGAGGTCATGCCTCACTAACTTGATTGAGGTGACAAAGATGATTGATGAGGGGAGGGCGGTAGATGTTGCTAATATGGACTTCAGTGAAGCCTTTGGCAAGGTGCCTCATGGCGGACTGGTACAAATGGTGAAGTCACACGGGATCAGAGATGAGGTGGTAAGATGGATACAGAACTGGCTCGGTCACAGAAGGCAAAGGGTAGCAGTAGACGACGTTTTTCTGAATGGTAGGTTGTGGCTAGTGTTCCACAGGAATCTGTACTGGGGCCTCTGTTGTTTGTGGTGTACATAAAGGATTTGGAGGAAAATGTAGCTGGTCTGATTAGTAAGTTCGCGGATAACACCCAAGGTTGGTGGAGTGGCAGATAGTGCTGAGGATTGTCAGAGGATACAGCAGGACATAGATAGGTTGGAGACTTGGGCAGAGAAATGGTAAATGGTGTTTCATCCGGACAAATGTGAGCTAATGCATTTTGGTAGGTCTAACTTAGCGGGGAAATATACCGTAAATGGCAAAACTCTTAGGAATATAGAAAGTCAGAGAGATCTGGGCGTGCAGGTTCACAGATCTTTGAAGGTGGCAACACAAGTGGACAAGGTGGTCAAGAAAGCATACGGAATGCTTGCCTTCATTGGACGGGGCATCGAATATAAAAACTGGCAAGTCATGCTGCAGTTGTATCGAACCTCGGTAAGGCCGCACTTGCAATATTGCGCACAATTCTGGTCACCACACTGCCAGAAGGACGTGGAGGCCTTGGAGAGGGTGCAGAGGAGGTTTACCAGGATGTTGCCTGGTCTGGAGAGTGTTAGCCCTGTGGAGGGGCTGAATAGACTTGGACTGATTTCATTAGAAAGACGAAGGTTTAGGGGTGACCTGATAGAGGTCTACAAAATTATGAGGGGCATGGATAGAGTGGATGGGCAGGTGCTCTTTCCCAGGGTGGAGGGATCAGTCACCAGGGGACGTAGGTTTACGGTCTGTGGGGCAAAGTTTAGAGGAGATGTGCGAGGCAGGTTTTTTTACGCAGAGGGTGGTGAGTGCCTGGAACGCGTTGCCAGGGGAGGTTGTAGAAGCAGAGACATTAACGGCGTTCAAAAGGCATCTTGATAAACCCATGGATAGGATGGGTATAGAGGGATACGGCACAAGGAAGTGCTGAGGGTTTTGGCCAAGGTTGGTATCATTACCGGTACAGGCTTGGAGGGCCGAAGGGCCTGTTCCTGTGCTGTACTGTTTTTTGTTCTTTGTTCTATCCATCCTTAAACAAGGTGACCAATACTGTACACAGAACTTCAGATGTGTTCTCACCAATGCCCTGTCGAACTGAAGCATAATTTCCCTACTTCTGTATTCAATTCCCCTCACAATAAATGATACCATTCTATTAGCTTTCCGAATGACTTGTTGTACCTGCGTACTAGTATTTTGCGATTCATGCACTAAGACCCAGATCCCCAATTTCTTACCATTTAGATAACACGCCTCTTTTTTATTCTTCCTGCTAACAGTACCTTCAATTCTTTCATCCGAGTTACTTATATATATTGTGAACAGTTGAGGTCCCAGCACTGATCAAACCATTCCTTACATCTTGCTAACCTGAAAAATACCCATTTATGCCTATTCCCTGTTTCCTGTTAACTAGCCAATCTATCCATTCCTATATGTTACCCCTATTACCATGAGCTTCTATTTTCCACAATAACCTTTGATGTGGCACCTTATCTAATGCCTTCTGGAAATCTACGCCCAGTACACCCATTGTTCCCCTTTATCCGCAGCATGTGTTAATTCCTCAAAGAAATCCGGTAAGTTGGTTCAACATGATTTCTCTTTCACTAAACCATGTTGGCTCTGCCTTACTACCTTGAACGTATCCAATTGCCCTGCAATAACACCTTTAATAATAGCTTCTAACATTGCCCCTACAACAGATGTTAAGGTAACTGGCCTGTAGTTTCCTATTTTCTGTCTCCCTCCATTTTTGAATGATGAAGTTCCATTTGCTATCTTCCAATCTAATGGAGCCTTCTCTGAATCTAAGGAGCTTTGGAAAATTAAAACCAATGCATCAGATAGCGTACTAGACACTTCTTTTCAGACCCCGGGATGAAGTTCATCAGGACCAGTATGCTTGTCAGCCCACAGCTCGAAAACCATTACCATGAGCTTCTATTTTCCACAATAACGTTTGATGTGGCACTTCTGTGGTGACCAGTACCACTTCTCTCGGTTTATAGCTGCATCTAGGATAGAACTCCTACACTATAGAAGGAGGCCATTTAGGCCATTGGAGCTGTACTGACCCTCTGAAAGAGCATCCTACCTGGTACCGCTCCCCCACCCTATCCTCGTAATCCCACCTAACCTGTACATCTTTGGACACTGAGAGGCAATTTAGCATAGCCAATCTACCTAATCTGCACATCTTTGGACACTAAGGGGCAATTCAGCGTGGCCAATTCACCTAACCTGCACATGTTTGGACTGTGGGAGGAAACCGGAGCACCCGGAGGAAACCCACGCACACACGGGGAGGATGTGCAGACTCCGCACAGACAGTGACCCAAGCCGGAATCGAACCTGGGACCCTGGAGCTGTGAAGCAGCAGCGCCAACCACTGTGCCACCGTGCCACCCCACGATGGATGCCAGTACGATATTGCTGGTATCCTCTTTAGTGAAGACTGATGTAAAATTACTATTCGATTAATCTGCCATTATCAGTTCTCCATTTTCTATAGTACTAATGCTCACTTTGTTAACTAATTTCTTTCTTAAATATTTTTATATTTCCAGCTAGCTTCTCTCTTGTACTCTAATTTTCACTCCTTATTAATCTTTTAGTCATCCTTTGCTTCTATTCTGTCCAATCTTCTGACTTGCCAACTGTTTTTGCACAAGTATATACCTTTTCTTTAAGTTTGATACTACTCTTAACTTCTCTAGTTAACCACAGATGGTGGGTCTGACTTTGGAGTTTTCTTACTTGTTGGAATGTATTTATTCTGCACATAAATGTCACTGCTTCTCTATTGGCCCATCCTTTGACCCAATTTGCCAATTCACTTTGCCAGCTCAGTTTTCATGCCCTCACAATTGCCCCTATTTAAATGTAAAATCAACAGACCTACTCCAGTCTCCCTGAAACTGAATGTAAAATTCAATCACATTATGGCTGCTGCTAACCAAGGATGTTTCACATGAATTAATTAATCCCATCTGGTTGCACAATTCCAGGTCGAGTGTAGACTGCTCCCTGGTTGGCTCCAGAACATGAACATTTTCAGGGCAGGTGAGAATTATAGGAGAAAAGATCATTCTGAAGGATTCTATAGCCCTCCTTCCAAGAGGTGACCTGTAACTAGAGAATGGCTCAGAATGATTCAGTATAAGAACATAAGAACTAGGAGCAGGAGTCGGCCATCTGGCCCCTCGAGCCTGCTCCACCATTCAATGAGATCATGGCTGATCTTTTGTGGACTCAGCTCCACTTTCCGGCCCGAACACCATAACCCTTAATCCCTTTATTCTTCAAAAAACTATCTATCTTTATCTTAAAAACATTTAATGAAGGAGCCTCAACTGCTTCACTGGGCAAGGGATTCCATAGATTCACAACCCTTTGGGTGAAGAAGTTCCTCCTAAACTCAGTCCTAAATCTACTTCCCCTTATTTTGAGGCTATGCCCCCTAGTTCTGCTTTCACCCGCCAGTGGAAACAACCTGCCCACATCTATCCTATCTATTCCCTTCATAATTTTATATGTTTCTATGAGATCCCACCCTCATCCTTCTAAATTCCAATGAGTACAGTCCCAGTCTACTCAACCTCTCCTCGTAATCCAATCCCTTCAGTTCTGGGATTAACCTAGTGAATCTCCTCTGCACACCCTCCAGTGCCAGTAAGTCCTTTCTCAAGTAAGCAGACCAAAACTGAACACAATACTCCAGGTGTGGCCTCACTAACACCTTATACAATTGCAGCAGAACCTCCCTAGTCTTAAACGCCATCCCTTTAGCAATGAAGGACAAAATTCCATTTGCCTTCTTAATCACCTGTTGTACCTGTAAACCAACTTTTTGCGACTCATGCACTAGCACAACCAGGTCTCTCTGCACAGCAGCATGTTTTAATATTTTATCATTTAAATAATAATCCCTTTTGTTGTTATTCCTACCAAAATGGATAACCTCACATTTGTCAACATTGTATTCCATCTGCCAGACCCTAGCCCATTCACGTAGCCTATCCAAATCCCTCTGCAGACTTCCGGTATCCTCTGCACTTTTTGCTTTACCACTCATCTTAGTGTAATCTGCAAACTTGGACACATTGCCCTTGGTCCCCAACTCCAAATCATCTATGTAAATTGTGAACAATTGTGGGCCCAACACTGATCCCTGAGGGACACCACTAGCTACTGATTGCCAACCAGAGAAACACCCATTAATCCCCACTCTTTGCTTTCTATTAATTAACCAACCTTCTATCCATGCTACTACTTTACCCTCAATGCCATGCATTTTTATCTTATGCAGCAACCTTTTGTGTGGCACCTTGTCAAAGGCTTTCTGGAAATCCAGATATACCACATCCATTGGCTCCCCGTTATCTACCGCACTGGTAATGGCCTCAGAAAATTCCACTAAATTAGTTAGGCACGACCTGCCCTTTATGAACCCATGCTGCATCTGTCCAATGGGACAATTTCCATCCAGATGCCTCGCTATTTCTTCCTTGATGATAGATTCCAGCATCTTCCCTACTACCGAAGTTAAGCTCACTGGCCTATAATTACCCGCTTTCTGCCTACCTCCTTTTTTAAACAGTGGTGTCACGTTTGCTAATTTCCAATCCACCGGGACCACCCCAGAGTCTAGTGAATTTTGGTAAGTTATCACTAGTGCATTTGCAATTTCCCTAGCCATCTCTTTTAGCACTCTGGGATGCATTCCATCAGGGCCAGGAGACTTGTCTACCTATAGCCCCATTATCTTGCCCATCACCACCTCCTTAGTGATAACAATCCTCTCACTTCAGCAGCCAAGGGCATTCAGCCTCTGATCTCCGGGTAAGCGTTCTCCAAGGCGGCCTTCAGGACCCGCGACAACGCAGAATCGCCGAGCAGAAGCTTATAGCCAAGTTCCGCACACATGAGTGCGGCCTCAACCGGGACCTGGGATTCATGTCGCATTACATTCATCCCTCACCACCTGGCCTGCAAAATCCTACCAACTGTCCTGGCTTGACACAATTCACACCTCTTTAACCTGGGGTTACCCCATCTCTGGATCTGTAAAGATTTAAACACCTGCTAATGCTCGCATTCCAAGCATTGTCTGGCATCTTTGAATCTGTCTATATATATGTTTCTGGAACATACCTCTTCATTCACCTGAGGAAGGAGCAGCACTCCGAAAGCTAGTGACATCGAAACAAACCTGTTGGACTTTAACCTGGTGTTGTAAGACTTCTTACTTCCCTTAGGCTGTGACCCCTAGTTCTGGATGTCCCCAACGTCGGGAACATCCTTCCCGCATCCAGCCTGTCTAGTCCCATCAGGATTTTATGTTTCTTTGCGATCCCCTCTCATTCTTCTAAACACCAGTGAGTACAAGACCATCGATCCATTCTGTCTTCATATGTCAGTCCTGCCATCCCAGAATTAGTCTGGTGAGCCTTTGCTGGACACGCTCAACAGCAAGAATGTCCTTCCTCAAACTAGGAGACCAAAACTGCGCACAAGACTCAAGGTGTGGCCTCACCAAGGCCCTGTGTAACTGCAGCAAGACATCCCTACTCTATACTCAAATCCTCTCGCTATGAAGGCCATCATGCCATTAGCTTTCCTCGCCACCTGCCGTACCTGCATCCCAACCTTCAGCGACTGTTCCACCATCACACCCACGTCACGTTGCACTTCCCCTTTTCCTAAACTGCCTAAACTGCAATTAGACAGGATTTTCCAGCCCATTTGTGAATGGTGGTGGACAATTAACTGGAGGAGGAGGCTCCATGAATATCCCTATTCTCAATAATGGGGAAGCTCAGTATGTCACTGCAAAAGTCATGGCTGAAGTATTTGCAACCTCCTTCAGGCAGAAGTGCTAAGCAGATGATCCAATTCACATCCTCCAGACGTCCTCAGCATCAGAAATATCAGTCTTCAGACAATTCGATGAACTCCCAAGAAATGGTTGAAGGCACGGGATACTGCAAAGGCTATGTGCCCTGACAACATCCCAGCAATCGTAAGGGTTTGTACCCCAAAACTAACTGGGTGGCACGGTAGCACAGTGGGTAGCACTGTTGCTTCACGGCTTCAGGTTCCCAGGTTCGATTCCCGGCTTGGGTCACTGTCTGTGCGGAGTCTGCACGTTCTCCCCGTGTCTGCGTGGGTTTCCTCCGGGTGCTCCGGTTTCGTCCCACAAGTCCTGAAAGACGTGCAGGTTCGGTGAATTGGACATTCCGAATTCTCCCTCAGTGTACCCGAACAGGCGCCGGAATGTGGCGATTTTGGGCTTTTCACAGTAACTTCAATGCATTGTTAATGTAAGCCGACTGGTGATAATAAAGATTATTATTAACTTCCCGCCTGGAGGATTCTCTGGTCGCGGTGAAGTCCACCCACCCATGACAGGTTCACCGGCAGCGTGGCAGACGAGCCATGCAAAAGCCCGTAGACTTTGGTGGGACCTGAAGGTCCTGCGGCGGTCAATGGCTCGGCACATGCTCCGTGGGGAAAATCCGCAGCTGGGGGGTGGGGTGGAGGGACCGCTGGAAATTCCAGCCATTATTTAAATAGATTATTTGTGCAACGGCGATTTACTACATATGTTCAAAATAATGAAGGGCTTCAATAAGAGTGAATAAGGAGAAAGTGTTTCCACTGGCAAGAGGGCCCGTAAGCAGAGAACATAGACTTAAAGTAATTGGCAAAATATCCAGAGAGGAAATGAGAAGAGTATTTTTAACGTGGCGAGTTGTTGATCTGGAATGCACTGGCTGTAAGGGGCGATCAAAAACTACGTTTCAAAGGAAATTGGATACATACCTGAAAAGGAAGAGTTTGCAAGAGCATGGAGAGTGCGATTAATTGAATAGCTCTCTCAACAAGGCAGTTTTTGCATGATAAACCAAGTTCATTCCTGCTCCACTGTATCCTTGTGAGAAATGTATCCAGTTCTTTTACTACATCAATAATAGTTAACCTCAAATCACGGACAGTCATAAGAACTGATTTAAGAGTTTTATGTTTACAAGAATATCCACAGTACCACACTGACAGTTCAGACGTGTGACAAGTTAACAAAACCCCTCATCAGAATGTCAATTTGCCATTTCTCAGATTTTCAGCGTTTCCAGCATTTTCTGTCTTGATTTCAGTTTTCCAATCGCTAACGTCAATTTTTGTTAAATCAGTGACCCCACCCCAACAAATTACTTATGCCTCATAAAACAGCAAACAGTCTTTCCCATTTCACCCACTAAAGCCTGTAATCGTTAAAAAAAAACTAGCCTGAACATTTCAGTATTTGCATCAGGGAAATTGTTGCAAAATCGCAGGCCTCTCCTCAGACCTACAGAATCTCATTCTCGGCACCATCTTGGTAAATCTATGCTGGACATTCTTATGGTTTTAATGTTTCTCCTATGATGAGGACCTAAACTTGCACACACTACACCACTATGATTTAACCGTCGTCTTGTACAAATGGATGAGGGCCTCCCGCCCTTGTATCAATGCCCCTATTTACAACTCCTGAATAAAACGGCAGACAATTGGAACACAGTGCTAATGAATGCAGTGTTTCATATTGCTTGGCTTATGAGACTCAACATGAAATTAATAAATATACATAAAAACTTCAGTGTTGAATTCTCTGTTTGTAGCATTGAATTGGACTATGCTAATCTGAAATAGAAACAGGAGGCCATTCAGCCTGTCAAATCTATCCACCATTCACTTTGATCATGGCTGATCTTTATCTGAAGTTATTTGGTTCCGTAGGTCTATCATTCTCAATTTTAGCATTGTTAGTTTATTCCCAACCTCAAAAGCTTTAGAAGGGAAAGACCCCCATATTTCCACGTCCCTTTATGTTTTGTTTCGTTCATTTACTGGATGTGGGCCTCGCTGGTCAGGCCAGCATTTATTGCCCATCCCTAGTTGTCATTCAGAAGGTGGGGGTGAGTTACCTTCTTGAACGGATGCAGTCCTTGTGGTGTAGGTACATCCACTGTGCTGTTAGAGAGAGGATTTTGCCCTAATGCCAGCGAAGGAACGGCAATATATTTCCAAGTCAGGCTGGTGAGTGACTTGGAGGGGAACCTCCAGGTGGTGGGGTTCCCAGGGAACAGGTAAAGAAGTGCTTCCTGACATCGGTCCTGAATGGCCCAGATCTAGTTTTAAGGTGGTACTACTTTATTCTGGACTCTCTCGTTCGAGGAAATAGTTTCTCTTGAGCTGCTAAAAGCTACCTAAATAGTTGATGTAACTACTTCGCAACTTAATTTTTGTTTCTGTACATACTCACGTTGACAATAATTTCCGAAGTATCCTGTGGCACAGTGAGTACAGTAAGGACCAGCATAGTGCGGTTTGCAATCACAACGTCGAGTGTAAGGATCCATGTAACAAGTGTTTGTTACTGTGCCCTGAACATTGCATTTACAATCTGAATGGAGAAAATGCAAATAATGAAAAATCAATACTTCAGTCCCAAAGCAAAACTGCCTATTAGTGTACATTGACATTTTCCACTCCAACGCTATTTCAACCATTCATTCCTCCTTATAGGGTGCGAATCAGTGACTCCGTTGTGCCCGTGCAGATCTGGGGGCAATGGGTGAGTCGTTGAGAGCCACAAATCGGGTTTCACGCTGGGCCGATCATGAGTCACCTGACTTGCCCCGCCGGCGCAAGCTGGATTGCAGCCTCGCTGGGGGGAGATCTGCATAATTAACAAGCCTAATGAATTAATTAAATATCCAGATGTCGGATTCACTGTTTGCCTGAAACTCAGCAGCCGCGTTTGCGAGACCTCGGAAGGGCATCGTTTAGTACTGGCCCACACAAACGTGAATTAGGCACAAGGCGCCTCAGGGGGACTGGCAGGCCACTGGAGACCCCCAGGGTGGTACCCCGGCACTACCCCTGGCACACACACCTTGGCACTGCCAGGGTGCCTGGGTTGCACTGCTACAGTGCCAGGGTCACTGCCAAGGTGCCAGGCTGACAGTACTAGGGTGCCCAGGTGCCAGGTTGGCACTGCCAGGGATCAGTCCGGAGGGGGCCTTGCCAATTGGAGGGGGGGGGGGGGGTTCCCAGGGGCCTCAACAACATTGTGGGGGGGGGGGGGCCTGAGGGGGGTGGGGGAGAAAAATCAGGGCTGCCGATCAAAATGGTGCCCTGGATACAGAACTGGCTAGGCCATAGAAGGCAGAGGGTAGCAATGGAGGGATGCTTTTCTAATTGGAGGGCTGTGACCAGTGGTGTTCCACAGGGATCAGTGCTGGGACCTTTGCTGTTTGTAGTATATATAAATGATTTGGAGGAAAATGTAACTGGTCTGATTAGTAAGTTTGCAGACGACACAAAGGTTGGTGGAATTGCGGATAGCGATGAGGATTGTCTGAGGATACAGCAGGATTTAGATTGTCTGGAGACTTGGGCGGAGAGATGGCAGATGGAGTTTACTCCGGACAAATGTGAGGTAATGCATTTTGGAAGGGCTAATGCAGGTAGGGAATATACAGTGAATGGTAGAACCCTCAAGAGTATTGAAAGTCAAAGAGATCTAGGAGTACAGGTCCACAGGTCATTGAAAGGGGCAACACAGGTGGAGAAGGTAGTCAAGAAGGCATACGGCATGCTGGCCTTCATTGGCCGGGGCATTGAGTATAAGAATTGGCAAGTCATGTTGCAGCTGTATAGAACCTTAGTTAGGCCACACTTGGAGTATAGTGTTCAATTCTGGTCGCCACACTACCAGAAGGATGTGGAGGCTTTAGAGAGGGTGCAGAAGAGATTTACCAGAATGTTGCCTGGTATGGAGGGCATAAGCTATGAGGAGCGGTTGAATAAACTCGGTTTGTTCTCACTGGAACGAAGGAGGTTGAGGGGCGACCTGATAGAGGTATACAAAATTATGAGGGGCATAGACAGAGTGGATAGTCAGAGGCTTTTCCCCAGGGTAGAGGGGTCAATTAATAGGGGGCATAGGTTTAAGGTGAGAGGGGCAAGGTTTAGAGTAGATGTACGAGGCAAGTTTTTTACGCAGAGGGTAGTGGGTGCCTGGAACTCGCTACCGGAGGAGGTGGTGGAAGCAGGGACGATAGGGACATTTAAGGGGCATCTTGACAAATATATGAATAGGATGGGAATAGAGGTATACGGACCCAGGAAGTGTAGAAGATTGTAGTTTAGTCGGGCAGTATTGTCGGCACGGGCTTGGAGGGCCGAAGGGCCTGTTCCTGTGCTGTACATTTCTTTGTTCTTTGTTCTTTGTTCTTTGATCAGAAAGCAGCCGTTCCTGTTGGCAGTGCAGCCTCGGGGGTGGCGGTTTCCCCACTGGGACCCATTCCTTCCTTGTCTCAGGTACGGGCAAGCTGATGTGTGACAATACAGCATTGGCTACGAGCTTGCAACAGGTGAGGGGTGAAATTCTCACTTCATGGTACGGTGTTACCACAGATCCTTTTACATAATTCACAAGCTCGGGAGAGATGGTGGCGTAGTGATATTGTCACTCGGCTCATGGTGTGCGGACATGGGTTCAAATCCCACCATGGCAGCTGGTAGAATTGAAATTCAGTTACAAAAACATCTGGAATTGGAAGCTTGTCTCAGTAATGGTGACCATGAGACCATTAGTGATTTTAGTGAAAAGCCATCTGGTTCACCAATGCCCTTGCGGAAGGAAATTCACCCTCCTTAACTGGTCAGACCCACAGCAATGCGGTTGACTCTGAACTGCCCTCTGAAATGGCCAATCAGACCAGTCAATTCAAGGGCAATTAGAGATGAGCAACAAATGCCGACCTTGTAAGTGGAGCCGACATCCCGTGAAAGAATTTTGAAAACCTGTTCTGTAATGACTGAATTCCACAGCAGAATTTGTTGAAAAATACTTTTTCCACCAACTAAATTGCAGAATGGTTTCCATCTGGATACTTTCAGATTGTTATTTGAAGAAATCTGGCACAAGAAAAACATACCTTTCATTCCCTCACAAGAATATTTTCTTAACAGCAGAATGTTAGTAACGTGCTTTCCAGCACTTGGTGTTAATTCATTTCCTTCAGTTAAGAGCTGCCATCATTTTGTTCATAGATAACATTTCATTTTAGTTTACCATCTTTCAATGCAATCTTAAGCATCTTGACAATTCACAAGAACTGTTTCTGTGGGTGAGTTGGGCAGTAAATAACGATCCAGGTAACGATCCATTGACGTGGCCAGGTTCACATTTCAGAGCCGCTCAAACGTCAGGGACAGAGGTGGATGGGGCCTAGAAATGACAAGGCTGGCCACATGTTGATTCCTGACCTTTTAACCTGGTGCAGGTTTGGGCCCTGGAAGGCCTCTTGCCCCCCAAAAAGCAGGCAGGTAATTGAGATTTTTTAAAAAATTCATTCTTTGGACATGGACTGTGCTCCCACCCCTAATTACCCTTGAGGGTTAAGAGTCAACCACATTTGCATGGGTCTGGAGTCACATGTAGGCCAGGTAAGGATAGCAGATTTTCTTTCCTAAAGGACATTAGTGAACCAGATGTTTTTTTTATGACAATCGACAATGGTTTCATGGTCATGATATCCACATCAGCATATCATGGTGCAATCACACACACACTGATGGACAGGTAGTTGGACCAACCAACACACACACAACATCGCAGCCAATCACCAGTGAGAGCACACGCACTATAAAACAGGGAACACCACAGTTCCCACTCATTCTACCAGGAGATAGCTCAGAGCACAGAGCTCACAGCGCGCCACTCAGACATACACCATGTGCTGAGTGCCTCACCAAGATAGTGATAGGGCTGGGTCCACAGGTTAGCTGGTTAAGCACGTACCCAAGCCAGCAGTTATTAGTTATTATTGTACCAGACAATAAAACAGAGTTGTACCATTTACAATCGTGTTGGTTAATTTGTGTATTGGAACACCCAACACGACATGATACCAGGCCTGGAAACTCGCCAGCGACTATGAGACCTACCTGCACCTCTTCAGAAATCCGCCATCCTGCTCCATGGAAAACATCAGCCCGCCGCAGCCGCTCCAAATCGCTGGAAATCTTGGCGTAAACTGGAAGCTGTTTAAACAGCGCTTCCAGCTCTTCCTAGAAGCCACAGACAGGGAGAATGCATCGGACACCAGGAAGATCGCCCTCCTCCTCTCCACGGCGGGGCAACACGGCATCCACATCTACAACTCCCTGGCATTTGCGGAAGGCGAGGACAAGACGAAATATAAGACGGTCCTTCTAAAGTTTGAGGAACACTTCAGCGTGGAAGTCAATGAGAGCTTCGAGAGGTACCTCTTCCAGCAGCGCCTGCAGGGTAAGGATGAGCCTTTTCAACCTTATTTGACACACCTCCGTATCCTCGCGCAGTCCTGCAGTTATGAGGCCACCTCCGACTCCATGATTTGGGATCAGATAGTTTTTGGGGTCACCTCGGACACCCTACGCCAGCAGCTCCTCAAAATAAAGCGACTCACCCTAGCCACCGCCATCGAGACCTGCGTCCTCCATGAAAACACGACCAGCCGGTACTCCCAAACCCAGGCGGCCGAATCGGCACGGCAGGGGTCCTACGAGGCCAAGCGGGTCCAGTCGATCGAGTTTCTCCCGGCCTGCCGCCCAGACGAGGGCGGCCATTTCGTGCGCTTTCCAAGGCCTCCCGCGCTTGTACGCGCCAAAAGAGGGGACGTCGACGCAGAGGGACGGGATGCGCAGGCGCGCTCTATGCAGGACCGCACCGCGCATGCGCGGTGGCGCAACGAACGCCATGACGTCACGACGTGCGGCAACTGTGGATCCACACACTTAAAGGGGCAATGTCCGGCCAAAGCGCGACAATGCCTCCGCTGTAGCAGGATGGGCCACTACGCTGCCTGCTGTCGAGCAGCTCAACCTGCCAACGCTCCGCAATTCCGCCAGCCTCGCAGGGACGTGCGGGCCATTCAGCCCCCATACACTGAGTCATATCCTGACAACGTGCAGACCTGTGATACCGACGACCAGGAACCTTTCCGCGTTGCGGTAATAAACAAGAACCGGATGTCCCCAAGTCGGAACCACCAGCTGATGCCAGTGCACAGCATTGATCCGGGCGATGAATGGTGTGCCACCCTAACGGTCAACCGATCAACCATCACATTCCGCTTGGACACTGGTGCCTCCGCCAATCTCCTCGCATGGTCAGCCTTCCACACCTTGAAGGTTAAACCACCGATTCTGCCACCCCACTGTCAGCTGGTTGATTATAACGGAAACGTCATCCCGGCCACGGAGTCCTGTCAGCTCGAGGTTACACACAACTCACACAAAGCCACATTGTCTTTTGAAATAGTTGGATCCTCAAAGGACTCTCTGTTGGGCGCACAGGCCTGCAAGATCCTCCACCTCGTTCAGCAGGTACACACTCTGTCTCCAGAAGGCCGTCCGATTTCCCGGATGCAGACTTTAGGGCGCAGCTCCACTCACTCCTCGCGTACAACCAGGAGGTTTTCGAGGGCATGGGCACACTGCCCTACACTTACAGAATACGGCTCAAACCGGACGCCACCCCGGTCATTCACGCACCTCGTAGAGTCCCTGCACCACTCAAGGACCGCCTCAAGCAGCAGCTGCAGGATCTCCAGGACCAAGGGGTGCTTTCCCGGGTCACGGAGCCAACGCCATGGGTCAGCTCCATGGTGTGCGTCAAGAAGCCCTCCGGCGAGCTCCGGATCTGCATCGACCCAAAAGACCTGAACAATAACATATGAGGTAACACTACCCATACCCAAACGGGAAGAAATTACGAGTGAAATGGCCCGGGCTAAAATATTCACCAAGCTTGATGCCTCAAAGGGTTTTTGGCAGATTCAGCTGGATCAGTCCAGCAGGAAGCTGTGCACTTTCAACACTCCATTTGGCAGATACTGCTACAATAGGATGCCGTTTGGCATCATCTCGGCCTCTGAGGTGTTCCATCGCATCATGGAACAGATGATGGAGGGCATCGAAGGGGTACGCGTCTATGTAGACGACGTTATCATCTGGTCCACCACACCACAGAAGCACATCAGTCGTCTCCAGCGTGTCTTTGCACGGATACGGGATCAGGGCCTGCGCCTCAACCGAGCCAAGTGCTCTTTTGGCCAGACTGAGCTAAAGTTCCTGGGGGACCACATCTCCTGGTCAGGGGTGCGGCCGGATGCCGACAAAGTGGCAGCCATCGCAGCCATGCAGCAGCCGTCAGACAAGAAGGCAGTGTTGCGCTTTCTCGGGATGGTCAACTTCCTGGGGAAGTTTATTCCCAACCTTGCCTCGCACACAATGGCTCTTCGCCACCTGGTCAAGAAGACAACGGAATTCCAGTGGCTGCCCGCACACCAGAGTGAATGGGAGGAGCTCAAGGTCAAGCTTCCACCGCCCCGGTATTGGCGTTTTTCGATACCACACGAGACACCAAGATCTTGACTGATGCCAGCCAGTCCGGCATTGGGGCGGTACTCCTGCAACGCGACGACACTGCATCATGGGCCCCGGTCGCCTATGCCTCGCGGGTCATGACCCCCACAGAACAGTGCTTTGCGCAGATTGAAAAGGAGTGTCTAGGTTTGTTGACCGGCATCGACAAATTCCACGACTATGTGTATGGTCTTCCGCAGTTCACTGTGGAGATCGACCATCGCTCTCTGGTCGGCATCATTCAGAAAGCCCTCAACGATATGACCCCTCGCCTCCAGTGCATTCTGCTCAAGCTCCGGAGGTACGACTTCCAACTTGTCTACACCCCGGGAAAGGACGTCATCATCGCGGATGCTCTGTCCAGGGCAGTGAACACACCGCCCGAATCGGACGGGTTCGTTTGTCAGGTCGACGCACAAGTAGCCTTCACATCGGCCAATTTGCCGGCTACTGATGCACGTCTGGCCCACATTCCCCATGTGACTGCGGCTGACCCCCTTCTACAGCGTGTAATGCGCCACATGACGGAAGGGTGGCTCAGGTGGCAGTGCCCACAATTCTACAATGTCCGGGACGACTTGACCGTCATTGATGGTATCCTCCTGAAGTTGGACCGGATCGTGATCCCGCACAGCTGCACCGGCTTGTCCTCGAACAGCTGCACGAAGGCCATCTCGGAGTTGAAAAGTGCAGGCAGAGGGCCCGAGAAGCGCTATATTGGCCGGGCATCAGCACCGACATCGCTAACATGGTGCTCAACTGCCCCACCTGCCAAAGGTTTCAACCGGCGCAACCCCTGTTAACCGTTTTAGTTGCTGTGATATGAAGAGCCTAAAGTTCTTGTTCCTTTTCACCAAACACCCTTTATTTCACTTCCACAGCCTCTGCTTAAAACTCTTAACAACACACCACCTGCCAGAGGCCACCTGAAGCCCCTTTACATATCAGTGTCAATTAATGGATACTTAACATAAATGAGACAACTAATTGCAATGTCTCTTAACCCATTACTTATCAACCCCCTGAGATACTTCGGCCCCATGAGTTGGTCACGTCCCCCTGGGCGAAGGTGGGTGTGGACCTCTTTCATGCGCTCGGCAGGGACTACATCATTCTGATTGACTATTTTTCTAATTATCTGGAGGTCATACGCCTGCACGACATGACATCATCAGCTGTCATCTGGGCATGCAAAGAAACCTTCGCTCGCCATGACATTCCGCTTACCGTCATGTCTGACAACGGGCCTTGTTTTGCGAGCCAAGAATGGTCTTCTTTTGCCACTTCATACAACTTCACACACGTGACGTCCAGTCCTTTACATCCCCAGTCAAATGTCAAGGCGGAAAAGGGCATCCATATCGTGAAGCGGCTCCTCTGCAAGGCTGCTGATGCCTGATCTAACTTCTGTTTAGCCCTGCTGGCCTATCGCCCGGCCCCACTGTCCACGGGCCTCTCGCCAGCCCAGCTGTTGATGGGTCGCACCCTCAGGACCACTGTGCCATCCATTCATGTTCCTGAACCCGACCATGCTCCAGTACTGTGAAGGATGCAACAGCGTGCTCAGCAGAAGGTGGTACATGACGCTTGGGCAACTGATCTTCCAGCCCTGGCGCCTGGAGACAACGTCCGCATACACCTACGGGAGGGTGGCTGGTCGTCAACCGCCGAGGTTCTCCGCCGCGTGGCTCCCCGCTCGTTCTTGCTTCGCATGCCTGATGGCTCCATTCGCCGGCGTAATCGGCGGGCCCTTCGGCTGCTTCCGCGCTCGCTACGAGATCATGCACCGGTGCCACGCCCTCCTGTTGTCCATGATGTCGAATTTGTTGAGCTTCCTGCCACTCTGCCTATTCCTCTCGCGCCCGTGGCCAGGCCCATTCCTCAGCCGATGGATCCTGACCCACCCTTGAGGTGGTCAACCCAAATTCGTCGCCCACCTGATAGACTGGACGGATGAGCCTGTTTGCACATTGGACTCACTGAATTGTTTTACAGACTGTTAACGTGTTTCTTTCTTGTCGTTCCAGATGTTCTCTCTCGTCGTTTGCTGTTTGCATTTGTTTTGTTCGTGGTACAACCTCGTTGCTCTGTTGCACCTGACACCTTCCTCTGTATATAGTTTAGCCCCATGTACATGTTGTAAATATTGCACACACATACTCAGATGCACTCAGTACACACCAATATTCATTACCATGTCGGCACATATCCTTGTGAAAGGGGGGATGTCATGATATCCACATTAACATATCATGGTGCAATCACACACACACTGATGGACAGGTAGTTGGACCAACCAACACACACACAACATCGCAGCCAATCACCAGTGAGAGCACACGCACTATAAAACAGGGAACACCACAGTTCCTGCTCATTCTACCAGGAGATAGCTCAGAGCACAGAGCTCACAGCGCGCCACTCAGACATAACAAAGAACAAAGAACAAAGAAATGTACAGCACAGGAACAGGCCCTTCGGCCCTCCAAGCCCGTGCCGACCATGCTGCCCGACTAAACTACAATCTTCTACACTTCCTGGGTCCGTATCCTTCTATTCCCATCCTATTCATATATTTGTCAAGATGCCCCTTAAATGTCCCTATCGTCCCTGTTTCCACTACCTCCTCCGGTAGTGAGTTCCAGGCACCCACTACCCTCTGCGTAAAAAACTTGCCTCGTACATCTACTCTGAACCTTGCCCCTCTCACCTTAAACCTATGCCCCCTAGTAATTGACCCCTCTACCCTGGGGAAAAGCCTCTGACTATCCACTCTGTCTATGCCCCTCATAATTTTGTATACCTCTATCAGGTCTCCCCTCAACCTCCTTCGTTCCAGTGAGAACAAACCAAGTTTATTCAATCGCTCCTCATAGCTAATGCCCTCCATACCAGGCAACATTCTGGTAAATCTCTTCTGCACCCTCTCTAAAGCCTCCACATCCTTCTGGTAGTGTGGCGACCAGAATTGAACACTATACTCCAAGTGTGGCCTAACTAAGGTTCTATACAGCTGCAACATGACTTGCCAATTCTTATACTCAATGCCCGGGCCAATGAAGGCAAGCATGCCGTATGCCTTCTTGACTACCTTCTCCACCTGTGTTGCCCCTTTCAGTGACCTGTGGACCTGTACTCCTAGATCTCTTTGACTTTCAATGCTCTTGAGGGTTCTACCATTCACTGTATATTCCCTACCTGCATTAGACCTTCCAAATGCATAGACCATGTGCTGAGTGCCTCAGCAAGATAGTGAAAGGGTAGGTGGTTAGCTGGTGAAGCACGAACCTCAGCCAGCAGTTATTAGTTATTATTGTACAGAACAATAAAACAGAGTTGTACCATCTACAACCGTGTTGGCTCGTTCGTGTATAGGAACACCCAACACGACACTCATTAGGCTTTTAATTCCAGATATATTTATTGAGTTTTAACCCCACCACCTGCCGTGGTGAGATTTGAACCTGGGTCCCCAGATTATTGTCTTGGGTCTCTGGATTACTCGTCCAGCGACAATACCACTGCGTCACCGCCTCCCCTGTTTGTTACGAGTGTTATCAACCAGGGATGAAGAAGGCGGATTGCAGCAGGTTAACTCCCTGGAGACAGGCAGTGTTGCAAATAGAACGATAGCAGTCTTCATTAGTGTGTGTTTCTTCGAGAGGATTTATTGAACTAATCTTAAATTGTCTGCCTCCAGAGAGGAAATTCATGACCTGGTCACATGGCCACAGAGAGCCTGAGGTGTCAATGAGACTGGTTACATATCAAAACCGAACAGGCACCTCGTAGCAGGCCAGGGTGCCAGAATTCCAGGTTGGTCTGCAAGCCTTCCCTGTGTACCTGGGTTGTGGGACAGACAACGGCTGTCCTGCAGCAGGGCTCTCCCCCTTTCCTTCCGTCCACCGCCATCTCCCTCGCCCCTACCAATGACCCCTGCCACAGTGGTGGCCCGGTTGCTTTTCTAAAGTGTGAAAAGAAAGTTGCTTCAAGAGCAACCTCTAACCTTACCTTCAGCCAGGTGTGCCTCCGAAGCTGGAAGGCGTCTGATTTGTCCTCCAGCTACAAAAGCCCACCCGCCACTCATTCGGACAGGGAACCTGTCTCCATGGTAACTAAGGAAGCATCGCAGTGAAGCCTCCAATGTGTTACCTTTTCCTCCCAGGGGCAGATTTGGGAGCTGGAATTTAAAATGGCAAGACGGGGGGGATATTGGTAATGTTACGGGAATAGTAACCCAGAAGACAAGCTAATGCCGAGGCCTTGACAGAAATCTTTGGATCCTCACTGTCTTCAGGTGATGTCCCGGAGGACTGGAGAATAGCCAATGTTGTTCCTCTGTTTAAGAAGGGTAGCAAGGATAATCCAGGGAACTACAGGCCGGTGAGCCTTACGTCAGTGGTAGGGAAATTACTGGAGAGAATTCTTCGAGACAGGATCGACTCCCATTTGGAAGCAAATGGACGTATTAGTGAGAGGCAGCATGGTTTTGTGAAGGGGAGGTCGTGTCTCACTAACTTGATAGAGTTTTTCGAGGAGGTCACAAAGATGATTGATGCAGGTAGGGCAGTGGATGTTGTCTATATGGACTTCAGTAAGGCCTTTGACAAGGTCCCTCATGGTAGACTAGTACAAAAGGTGAAGACACACGGGATCAGGGGTGAGCTGGTACAGAACTGATTAGGTCATAGAAGGCAGAGAGTAGCAATGGAAGGATGCTTTTCTAATTGGAGGGCTGTGACCAGTGGTGTTCCACAGGGATCAGTGCTGGGACCTTTGCTGTTTGTAGTATATATAAATGATTTGGAGGAAAATGTAACTGGTCTGATTAGTAAGTTTGCAGACGACACAAAGGTTGGTGTAATTGCGGATAGCGATGAGGACTGTCAGAGGATACAGCAGGATTTAGATTGTTTGGAGACTTGGACGGAGAGATGGCAGATGGAGTTTAATCCAGACAAATGTGAGGTTATGCATTTTGGAAGGTCTAATGCAGGTAGGGAATATACAGTGAATGGTAGAACCCTCAAGAGTATTGAAAGTCAAAGAGATCTAGGAGTACAGGTCCACAGGTCACCGAAAGGGGCAACACAGGTGGAGAAGGTAGTCAAGAAGGCATACGGCATGCTTGCCTTCATTGGCCGGGGCATTGAGTATAAGAATTGGCAAGTCATGTTGCAGCTGTATAGAACCTTAGTTAGGCCACACTTGGAGTATAGTGTTCAATTCTGGTCGCCACACTACCAGAAGGATGTGGAGGCTTTAGAGAGGGTGCAGAAGAGATTTACCAGAATGTTGCCTGGTATGGAGGGCATTAGCTATGAGGAGCGGTTGAATAAACTCGGTTTGTTCTCACTGGAACGAAGGAGGTTGAGGGGCGACCTGATAGTGGTCTACAAAATTATGAGGGGCATAGACAGAGTGGATAGTCAGAGGCTTTTCCCCGGGGTAGAGGGGTCAATTACTAGGGGGCATAGGTTTAAGGTGAGAGGGGCAATGTTTAGAGTAGATGTACGAGGCAAGTTTTTTACACAGAGGGTAGTGGGTGCCTGGAATTAGCTACCGGAGGAGGTGGTGGAAGCAGGGACGATAGTGACATTTAAGGGGCATCTTGACAAATACATGAATAGGGTGGGAATAGAGGGATACGGATCCAGGAAGTGTAGAAGATTGTAGTTTAGTCGGGCAGCATGGCCGGCACGGGCTTGGAGGGCCGAAGGGCCTGTTCCTGTGCTGTACATTTCTTTGTTCTTTGTTCTCTGGGTACATGGGTTCAAATCCTACCAAAACTGCAGGCGCAGTTTGAATTCGAAAATAAATCTGGAATATAAAGATAGTCTCAGTAATGGAAACTATCATCAATTGTTGGAAAAACCCATCTGGTTCACCAATGGCCTTTCGAGAGGAAATCTGTCATCCTTAACTGGTCTGGCCTAAATGTGGCTCCATGTACAGCGCTTTCCCTCTGAAATGGCCAAGCGAGTCATTCGGTTCAAGGGCAATTAAGGATGAGCGACAAATGCTGACCCAGCCCAGCGACACCCACATCCCACAAAGGAATTAACGTAGCAACCCTGGCTTCTGTGTCCCACTCCTGAAGCAAAGATTAAGCCACAATATCTTTCTTAGAAGTAATTTATCACTGAAAGGAGTTGGCAGAAATTGATCAGAGAATCATAAAATTCAAAATACTTACTTTGGAAATCTCCAGACGATGGGACAACAGTTACCGGACGAGGGGTGGAGTAAACAGGAAAAGCTGGAAGAAAACACGCTCACTGTTAAAAACACAAATCCTCACCACGTGAAAATTAAAGATCTCTTATACATATTAAGGGTTATCATGCCATGGAAGGAATTAATTTTTATTTCCAACTTTGATCCCTTATTCCTCCTTGCTGTGAATTTGTTGATATGTGCTGAAGTACATTCTGAAAGATGCCCATGGCAATGTATCCTTAAGATGCGGGGTGGGATTCTCCGACCCCCTGCCGGGTCAGAGAATCGCCGGGGGCTGGCGTGAATCCCGCCCCCGCTGGTTTCCGAATTCTCCGGCACCGGATATTCGGCGGGGGCGGGAATCGGGCCGCGCCGGTCGATGGGCCGCCCTCTGGATCCGCCCTCACCGGGGCCATATACAGACCGGCCGCCTGTGGGCGGCATTCATCTGTACAACCGACTCTGGCGAGGCAAGTTCATGATTAATAAAGCCTAATGTTCACTCGCTCTCTCTGCCTCTCGGTGAATTGAAGGTATATCACCCACACAGTCACGGGGTGAATTCACAAACTCCACACAGACAGTCACGCGAGGCTGGAATTGAACACGGGTCCCTGGTGCTCTGAGATAGCAGTGCTAACCACTGTGCCGCCGTGACCTCTACCCACTTGTCCTCTATTCCTCGAAATACAAAGGTCAGCAATCCATTAGAATTTCTGATTGTTTTCTGTACTTGTTCATGACATACATCTATGCACCTGTACACCTGAATCCCCACACGCCGGGCTAAAGCTCCGTAGACCATCTCTTTCAAAAGCCCATCAGAATCGTACACCAGAGGAGACTATTTTTAAAATATTGGTTTATGGGATGTGTGCTGCTCACTAGGCCAGCATTTATTGCCCAACTCTAATTTAGGGTGGAGGTGTTGACCTTGGGTAGGGTGCTCCATCCAAGAGCCGGTGCAGACTCGATGGGCCGAATGGCCTCCTTCTGCACTGTAAATTCTGTGATAATCTATGATAATTGTCTGGGGAAAGTATGGCGAGTTGCCTTTTGAACTGCTGCATTCCATGTGATGTAAGTACGGCAGCAAGGAATTTCCAGAACTTTGACCCAGCGGCAATGAAGAAATGACAATATATTTCAAAGTCAGGGTGGTGAGTGGCTTGGAGGGGAACTGTGGTGTTCACATGTATCTTTTGCTCCTGTCCTTCGAGATGGTCGAGGTCGTGGGTTTGGTAGGTGCACAATAAGGAGCCTTGGGGAGTTCCTGCAGTGCATCTTGTGTGTTGGTGGTGTTGGGACTGAATGTGTGTGGATGGGGTGCCAATGAAGAGGGTTGATTTGTCCTGGATGGTGTTGAGCTTCTTGAGACTTGTTGGAGCTGCGCTCATCCAGGCAAGTGGAGAGTATTCCATCACACTCCTGACTTGTGACTTGTAGATGGTGGACAGGTTTTGGGGACTCAGGAGGTAAGTTACTCTCCGCAGCATTCCCAGCCTCTGATCTGTACATGCAGTCACAGTATTTCTATGGCGAGTCCAGTTCAGTTTCTGGTCAATGGTAACCCCAAGGATGTTGATAATGGGGGATTCAACAATGGTACTGCCATTGAATGTCAAGGGGTATTGGTTATATTCTCCCCTGTTGGAGATGGTCATTGACAGGCACTTGTGTGGCACAAATGTTACTTGCCACTTGTCAGCCCAAGCCTGGATATTGTCCAGGCCTTGTTGCATTTGGACACGGACTGCTTCAGTATCTGAGGAGTCTCAAATGGTGCTGAACGATTGTGTAATCATCAGCAAACATCCTCACTTCTGACCTTACGATGGAGGGAAGTCATTGATGAAGTGGATGAAGGTGGTCAGGATTGGGACACTATCTTGAGGAATGCCTGCCGTGATATTTTGGAGCTGAAGGGTGAGGGGGGTGATATTGGCTAGGGAAGGGGGAGGGGTGGTATTGGTTAAGGAAGGGGGAGGGGTGACGGCATGGGTTAGGGAAGGGGGATGGGTGGTATTGGATAGGGAAGGGGAGGGGTGGTATTGGTTATGAAAGGGGAGGGGTGACGGTATTGGTTAGGGAAGGGGGTGGTGGTATTGGTTAGGAAAGGGAGGGGTGACGGTATTGGTTAGGGAAGAGGGAGGGGTGACGGTATTGGTTAGGGAAGGGAGGGGTGACGGTATTGGTTAGGGAAGGGGGGGTGGTATTGGTTAGGGAAGGGGGAGGGGTGGTATTGGTTAGGGAAGGGGAAGGGGTGGTATTGGTGAGGGAAGGGGGAGGGGTGGTATTGGTTAAGGAACAGGGAGGGGTGACTTTATTGGTTAGGGAAGGGGGAGGAGTGGTATTGGTTAGGGAAGGGGAGGGGTGGTATTGGTTAGGGAAGGGGGAGGGGTGGTATTGGTTAAGGAACGGGGAGGGGTGACAGTATTGATTAGGGAAGGGGGAGGGGTGGTGTTGGTTAGGGAAGGGGAAGGGGTGGTATTGGTTAGGGAAGGGGAGGGGTGGTATTCGTTAGGGAAGGGAGAGGTGTGGTATTGGTTAAGGAAGGGGGAGGGGTGACGGTATTAGTTAGTGAAGGGGGAGGGGTGGTATTGGATAGGGAAGGGGAAGGGTGGCATTGGTTAGGAAAGGGGAGGGGTGATGGTATTGGTTAGGGAAGAGGGAGGGGTGACGGTATTGGTTAGGGAAGGGGAGGGGTGACGGTATTGGTTTGGGAAGGGGGAGGGGTGACGGTATTGGTTAGGGAAGAGTGAGAGGTGACGGTATTGGTTAGGGAAGGGGAGGGGTGATGGTATTGGTTAGGGAAGGGGAGGGGTGACGGTATTTGTTAGGGAATGGGAGGGATGACGGTATTGGTTAGGGAAGGGGAGGGATGACGGTATTGGTTAGGGAAGGGGGATGACGGTATTGGTTAAGGAAGGGGAGGGGTGATGGTATTGGTTAAAGAAGGGGGAGGGGTTACGGTATTGGTTACGGAAGGTAGAGGGATGGTATTGGTTAAGGAAGGGGGAAGGGTGACAGTATTGGTTAGGGAAGGGAGAGGGGTGGTATTGGTTAAGGAAGGGGGAAGGGTGATGGTAATGGTTAGGGAAGGGGGAGGGATGGTATTGGTTAGGGAAGGGGGAGGGGTGGTATTGGTTAGGGAAAGGGGGGTGGTATTGGTTAGGGAAGGGGGAGGGGTGGTATTGGTTAGGGAAGGGGAGGGGTGACGGTATTGGTTAGGGAAGGGGGAGGGGTGACGGTATTGGTTAGGGAAGAAGGAGGGGCGGTATTGGTTAGGGAAGAGGGGGTGACGGTATTGGTTAGGGAAGGGGAAGGGGTGACGGTATTGGTTCGGGAAGGGGGGGGTGGTATTGATTAGGGAAGGGGGAGGGGTGGTATTGGTTAGGGAAGAGGGGGTGATGGTATTGGTTAGGGAAGGGGGAGGGGTGACGGTATTGGTTCGGGAAGGGGGGGTGGTATTGGTTAGGGAAGGGGAGGGGTGGTATTGGTTAGGGAAGTGGAAGGGGTGGTATTGGTTTGGGAAGGGGTGGTATTGGTTTAGAAAGGGGGAGGGGTGACAGTATTGGTTAGGGAAGGGAGAGGGGTGGTATTGGTTAGGGAAGGGGGAGGGGTGACGGTATTGGTTAGGGAAGAGGGAGGGATGGTATTGGTTAGGGAAGGGGGAGGGGTGGTATTGGTTTAGAAAGGGGGAGGGGTGACAGCATTGGTTAGGGAAGGGGGGTGGTATTGGTTAAGGAAGGGGAGGGGCGACGGTATTGATTAGGGAAGGGGGAGGGGTGTTATTGGTTAGGGAAGGCGGAGGGGTGGTATTGGTTAGGGAAGGGTAGGAGTGGTATTGGTTAGGGAAGGGGGAGATGGGTGGTATTGGTTAGGGAAGGGGAGGGGTGACGGTATTGGTTAGGGAAGAGGGAGGGGTGGTATTGGTTAGGGAAGGGGAGGGGTGGTTGTTTGGTTAGTGAAGGGGGAGGGGTGGTATTGGTTAGAGTAGGGGTGGGGTGAGGGTATTGGTTAGGGAAGGGGAGGGGTGACGGTATTGGTTAGGGAAGGGGGAGGGGGGAGGGTATTGGTTAGAGAAGGGGGAGGGATGAGGGTATTGTTTAGGGAAGGGGGAGGGGTGATGGTATTGGTTAGGGAAGGGGGAGGGGTGACGGTATTGGTTAGGGAAGGGGGAAGGGTGACGGTATTGGTTAGGGAAGGGGGAAGGGTGACGGTATTGGTTAAGGAGGGCATTGCAGTGCTGGAGAAAGAGGATGTCCCGGAGGGTTCAAGACAGAATCAATTTGGCTCGAGCTCAGGAACAAAAAGAGTGGATATCAAAAGTTGACAAGGCACCGGGAACAGTTGAGATGCTTCCAAGGATATCTTGGATATTCCAATGGCATCTCCACATCAAGGATATTGAAGGAAGTGAGAGTGGAAATTGCAGGGACTCTGGCCGTAATCTTCCCGTCTTCTCTAAACTCAGGGGAGGTGCCAGAGGACTGGAGAATTGCAAATGTTACGCCCTTGTTCAAGGAAGATTGTAAGGATAACCCCAGTAATTACAGAGCAGGCAGTTTAACATCAGTGGTGGGGAAGCTTCTAGAAACAATTATTCGGGATAGAATTAGTAGTCACATGGAAAAACATGGATTGATTAGGAAGAGTCAGCATTCTGTGTCTTTCTGTGCCAATCTGCAAATAGTATGAATATGTGTATTAAATTTGTATTTTCCGACTTAACTATAGTCAATGCCGATTGAAGACCATCCAAAAGGTGCCTAGCTGATGGGATCAAGACTTGGAGGACAACTGAGATTGCCACATTAGTACGAGGTTCGTGGCCTGAGTGAATTTCAATGTTGAAAATGTAAGCGTGCACAACATACTTAAATCAGAGATCTTGGCCGGGATTCTCCCCTACCCGGCGGGGCGGGGGGTCCCGGCGGGATGGAGTGGTGGGAACCACTCCGGCGTCGGGCCGCCCCAAAGGTGCGGATTTCTCCACACCTTTAGGGGTCAAGCCCTCATTTTGAAGGGCTAGTCCCGGGCCGGAGTGGTTGTCGCCCGTCGACCGGCGGGAAAGGCCTTTGGCGCCACGCCAGCTGGGGCCGAAAGGACTCCGCTGGTCGGCGGAAGTCCGCACATGCGCGGGAGCGTCAGCAGCTGCTGACGTCATCCCCGCGCATGCGTAGGGGGGTGTCTCTTTGCGTCGGCCATGGTGAAGACTGTGGCCGAGGCGGAGGGAAAAGAGTGCCGCCACGGCACAGGCCACTGTGGGGGCACCCCCCGGGGCCAGATCACCCCGCCCCCCCCCCCCCCCCCCCAGGACCCCAGTGCCCGCCCACGGCGCCTAGTCCCGCCGGGAAGAGAGGTGATTTAATTCCCGCCGGCGGGACAGGCATTCCAGCAGCGGGACTTCGGCCCATCGCGAGCCGGAGAATTGCCGGGGGGGCCCACCGACTGGCGCGGCGCAATTCCCGCCCCCGCCGAATATCCGGTGCCGGAGAATTCGGCGTGAATCCCGCCGCCGGCGATTCTCCGACCAGGCGGGGGGGGGGGGGTTCGGAGAATCCCACCCCAGATCCGCATCTCTGGATTATCGGTGTCAACTTCTCCAACTGGGATAGACAAAATATTAGATAGCGCACGTTGCCAGTTGCTAGGACTGAGGAGAAGAGTATTTAGCCATGTCTGTGAACAAGATGAACCCTTAAAGACACTTGGATAAAGCTATAATACGTACAAAGGCACTGAGGGAAGTTGTAATATCCATGGGAACATCTATCACAGTGTTGACCACTGAATTGAGGTTTGCAGAGACATAGACCCGTTGTTCCATCACATCCGTCTGTGAATTCAGGATCACACCTGCAGCCTGAAGAGAATAAGAACCATTTTCAGGCTTTATTGAAAAGCAAATTCAAAACTCTCATGCATCTGTTCATTTCTCTCAGAAAATGCTGGAATAACTCAGTGGGTCAGTGTAGAAGCCAGGTGTTTCGAATACAACTAGTATAGGTAAAAGATAGCTGTTTAAGCATAAATATTGAGCCCCAGTTTTAAATACCCATTTAAACAGCATAAATTTCCATTATAGATTATAACAGCACAGTTGCAAGACAATTTGACACTGCTTGTGCTAATTGTCAAGGACAAGGACTGAGTTCCATGGCAACGAGGTGGCAGGAGTCCAATGCAGTTTGTAAGAGCATTGAATCATATATATTTCACTCAATCTTTCTCGATATGAAGTCTCAATTGTTACATTAGCCAAGCCAGCTTACAACCAGTCTATTGCTGGTAAAGATTAGCAGACTATCACATTCCATAACATGTAGACATGAAACATTAAAAAGCTGATGTTGCACATTGAAGATGGACGGCTTGCCATCAAATCAAATGTGTTTGAGTCTAACCCAAACCAATTAGGATTATATTGGGGTGTGATTAGATGACTTAAGACAGATATGAAAGTGTATAACTGAAAAGTTTCCGCCCGCCATTCTAGTGTGTGTTGTCTTTGGGGTGTTGTCTTTGGGGTGTTGTCTTGTGTGTTGTCTGTCCTTAATTTCTGTCTTTGATTCTGTCAGTGTGTCTTTCTGTAGTGTCTTTGTGTTGTGTTGTCTTTCTGTTAGTTGGTGTTGTCTGTCCTTAATTGCTGTCTTTAATTCTCTTAGTCTGTCTGTTAAGGTTTTTGTTTTTAGAGATGTCTTTTGGGGGTTCTGTCGGTCTGTGTCAGTGATGGAGTGTACTTTTGACTTTGAGTTTGAGTTTAGCTGAAGATTAGCTCTCTCTCTCTCTTTTCATGTTTCATTGCCAGACTTTGACCTTTTAAAAGTTACTTTCGAGCTGTCTGCCTAAGCAAAGAACGATAATGTCTGTAATTCTCTGAAAGCTTCGAATTGTCTACGAATTGCCTTTTAAATGACTTTCAAATTGTAATCAAGCGACTACAAATAAAACTATTCTTTTTGGCACCTGAGAAGTTTAAACTGCAAATTTCTGCTGAGTCCCAGTATTTGCAAAGTGCTACTGGGAACCAAATAGTGGAAACTATATAAATTCCTTCAACTTTACACAGTCGAATAATACAAGGAATCGAACAACTTGGCATAGTCCAGAAATATTACAAATCTTACAACTTGTCGTATTGCGCCAGGACTTTGATTCATCAACTAAGTTTCCCCCAACTTGGCGTAGTTCTGCAAGTTAAGATCCCATAAATTACAAGATTCCTATAGTCAGGCAGCATCTGAAGTGAACAGAGTTGACCTTTCTGACAAAGGGTCGCCAACCTGAAATGTTAACTGAGTTCACTCCCCGCAGAGGTTAAGTATTGTTTTTTGGCGTTTCCTGTTTCTATTTCACATTTCTCACGTCTGCAGCGTTTTGTTGTTGTTCAAATCCCTCCCAGGACTTGCCTCTCCCGAACTCCTACAGGTTTGCAAGCTCCGGGTTTTCTGTGTTCTTGCAATCCTAACCTCTTGTGTGTCGTGTGGATTCCATTGGTGGCCATGCCTTTTGCTTCCTGGTCTCTAAGCTCTGGAATGGCATGCAAGGTGGCACCGGAGCGTGGTGACTCTCTACCAGCTCTCACATAGGTCCTCTTCCTACATCTCTCAGAAACGTACCAACCTTTTAAAACTTAATCCAAAGAGAAAATGCTGGAAAATCTCAGCAGGTCTGGCAGCATCTTCAGGGGGAGAAAAGAGCTAACGTTTCGAGTCCAGATGACCCTTTGTCAAAGCTCATAACCGGACTAACCTTTTAAAACTTAATTCTGTCTATGTGTTTACATTGTGTATTTATTGTCATGTGAGAGTACCTTTAAGACATGGATGTTTAAGCAATGTACCTTTAAGAAAACAGTGATGTCACTTAAAGGTACTATCACATGACATTATATATGCCCAATGTTTTTTTTTCATGTATGGAATGATCTGTCTGGGCTGCAGACAGAACAATGCTTTTCACTGTACCTCAGTACACGTGACAGTAAATCAAATCCAATCCAACTCTAATCCAAAATTCAAACTTCTCCGCCTCTCTTTCCTCCTTTAAGACCCATCTCTCTGACAAAGTTTCTGCTTGCCTATTCCAATATTTCCCTACGCGGTTAGGTGCAAATGTTTGTTGGTAATAGCTCATGTGAAGCACCTTGCGATGATTTACCATGGTAAAGGCGCCATATAAATGCAAAATGTTGTCTGCTCGGCACAGGTAATTAAACTGAGATAATCAACGTAACGAGGGATGAACCTCGACAAAAAAAACCTCATTCCTCTCCAGACCTTCTTTGCAAAGGCACATTCCACAAAGAAGTGGACAACAGTCTCTCCCCATCACAGTCACCTCGAGGGCAGCGTGCAGATGGGGTGAGACTCCGGGCATGCAGGAAGGATCTGAAGTGGAGGGCCTTTCTCACCACCTGCCAAGCCAGGCCTAGGTGCTTGTTGAAAATTCTTTTGATGAGGAATTCTGCCAAATGATCTTGACAGTCTGCTCAGGGAACCGTCCAACAGGATCCACCATCTCCTTATCTCAAAGGGCCTCTGTGACGTTACATGCAGACCACTGCCTGATGGACTTGTGCTCAAAGGTGTTTCTCTGCATAACTTTTCCACGAGAGACAAGTGGTACTGTACGGTTCAACTACTTGGAAGTTCCGTGGTAGCATGGCCAGACCGATCCTTCGCAACACTAGGGACTGGTGGAACGTCAGTACTTGGTGTTCAGGTACCAAGGATCCACGCACAGCTTGATGCAGCCACACACAAAGGTGGCCATCAGGATTAGGGTGAAGTTGGCCAAGCTTTCTGATTCCCACCCATTGATTGAAACCACGCTACTGATGTTTGTGTCGAGCAGTTGGATCCAATTGCAGATGTCCTCCCCAAATCCCATTTTGGAGAGAACATCCATCATGTACGGGTGCAATATTCCAAAGGCATCTGGTCCAGCCTGATGAAGCAAGAGTCCACCCTCCTGTCCTGTACATAGGCGAACATATCCCTGAGTAGCGCGAGGCTATCCGAGATCTTCCTCCTGGGTACAGCACAGGTTTGGTCAGGGTGGATCACCGACTCCAGACTGGAAATGACCCTGGATTTAATTTTATCATTCAACAAGGAAACGGGTCGCCAATTCTAATTTCTTCCCTTTCCCTCTTCCCTTACAGATGAGGTAATGATGCTTTCCTCATGGATTCTGACATGCTACCGGATAGAAGCATACTCTCGACTCCCACCAACAGGTCTAGACCAATCCTGTCCCATAGAGCCGAATACAATTCATCCGGTAAGCCACCGCTTCTGAAAGTTTTACTCTTCGCAAATGAATCAAGGGCATTAGTCATCGAGAGTTAAAGGTGTGTCCAGGCTCTCCCACTCGTTATCCTTAAAGACCTCTGTGATAGAGGGCAGGAAGGATTGGCAGACCATGCTGTCTGTGGCCGTCAAGTCATACAGAGCAGCATAAAAGGATTTGCTGATCCTTAAAATGTCAGACTGCAATGACTTTACTGAGCCATCTTCTTCCTTCAGGCTGCTGCTCACAGAGCTCGCTGTGTGTACCTTTTGGAAGAAGAAATGCGAGCACGTCTCATTCTGCTCCAGGGAGCGGACTCTGGATTGGAGGAATATCTTGGAAGTGTCTGCAGCAAAGAGTGAAACTTGCTAACTCTTCAACTCCTGGGGCTTCTCCTGGATATCCAGGCTGCGATCCAAGCAGATTCTGCGTGCTTTTGTAGAATTGGGATAGTTCCCCTCGTCCCTCTCTCGCCTTCTGAACCCCTTTGAGAATGAAGAACCTCTTGATGTTTTTCCACCAGTGTCTCAGGGACTCCAAGAGCGGTTTCACAATTCTTCAACCTCTGTAATACCTTTTCAGTTCCTCAATGTTCACTGGGCAAAGAATTCCATGGGCGGGATTCTCCGATGTCGACGCGATGTCCGCCGACCGGTGCCAAAAGCGGCGCAAATCAGTCCAGCATCGCGCCGCCCCAAAGGTGCGGAACCCTCCGCATCTTGAGGGGCCGGGCCCTAACCTTAAGGGGCTAGGCCCGCGCCGGACTGATTTCCGCCCCGCCAGCTGGCGGGAAAGGCATTTGGTGCCCCGCCAGCTGGCGCGGAAATGACTTTGCCGGGTGGCGCATGCGCGGGAGCGTCAGCGGCCGCTCTAGGCATCCCCGCACATGCGCAGTGGAGGGGGTCTCTTCCGCCTCTGCCATAGTGGAGACCATGGCGAAGGCGGAAGGAAAAGAGTGCCCCCACGGCACAGGCCCACCCGCGGATCGGTGGGCCCCGATCGCGGGCCAGGCCACCGTAGGGGCACCCCCCAGGGCCAGATCGCCCCGCGCCCCCCCCCCCCCCAGGACCCCGGAGCCCGCCCGCGCTGCCTTGTCCCGCCGGTAAGAGAGGTGGTTTGATTCTCGCCGGCGGGACAGGCATTCCAGCAGCGGGACTTCGGCCCATCGCGGGCCGGAGAAGCGCCGAGGGGGGGGGGCCCGCCAACCGGCGCGGCGCGATTCCCATCCCCGCCGAATATCCGGTGCCGGAGAATTCGGCAACCGGCGGGGGGCGGGATTCACGCCAGCTCCCGGCGATTCTCCGATCCGGCGGGGGGGGGGGGGGGGTCGGAGAATCCCGCCCCCTATCTTTTAATTGGACTGAGATGCTTGATTTCTGCTCACATTTCTAACTAACTCACAACTATTCTGCTTTTCTGCAAAATGCCTAATAGAACAGTACAGCACAATACAGGCCCTTCGGCCCACGATGTTGTGCCGACCATTTATCCCTATCCAAGATCATCATAACCTACACCCCTTCGATTTACTGCTGTCCATGTGCCTGTCTAAGAGTCGCTTAAATGTCCCGAATGACTCTGACTCCACCACCTCTGCTGGCAGTGCGTTCCACGCACCCGCCACTCTCTGTGTAAAGAACCTACCTCTGACACCTCCCCTATACCGTCCTCCAATCACCTTAAAATTATGTCCCCTCGTGACAGCCATTTCCACCCTGGGGAAAAGTCTCTGGCTATCCACTCTATCCATGCCTCTCATCACCTTGTACACCTCTATCAAGTCACCTCTCTTTCTTCTGCGCTCCAGTGAGAAAAGCCCTCGCTCCCTCAACCTTTCTTCATAAGACATGCCCTCCAGTCCAGGCAGCATCCTGGTAAATCTCCTCTGTACCCTCTCCAAAGCATCCACATCCTTCCTATAATGGGGCGACCAGAACTGGACACAATATTCCAAGTGTGGTCTAACCAGGGTTTTATAAAGCTGCAGCAAAACATCACAGCTCTTAAACTCAATCCGCCTGTTAATGAAAGCCAACACACCATACGTCTTCTTAATAACTCTATCAACCTGGGTGGCTCCTTTGAGGGATTTATGTACGTGGACCCCAAGATCCCTCTATTCCTTCACCAAGCATCAGGATAGATTCCAAGAATCCTGCCTTTAACCTTGTATTCAGCATTCAAATTCAACTTTCCAAAATGAAACCCTTCACATTTATCTAACAAAGAACAAAGAATGTACAGTGCAGGAACAGGCCCTTCGGCCCTCCATGCCCGTGCCGACCATGCTGCCCGACTAAATTAAAATCTTCTACACTTCCTGGGTCCGTATCCCTCTATTCCCATCCTATTCATGTATTTGTCAAGACGCCCCTTAAATGTCACTATCGTCCCTGCTTCCACTACCTCCTCCGGTAGCGAGTTCCAGGCACCCACTACCGTCTTCTTTATAGAGGTTGGTGGGTGCCTGGAACTCGCTGCCGGAGGAGGTGGTGGAAGCAGGGACGATAGTGACATTTAAGGGGCATCTTGACAAATACATGAATAGGATGGGAATAGAGGGATACGGACCCAGGAACTGTAGAAGATTTTAGTTTAGTTGGGCAGCATGGTCGGAAGGGGCATGGAGGGCCGAAGGGCCTGTTCCTGTGCTGTACTTTTCTTTGTTCTTTGTTCTCGGTGTAAAAAACCTGCCTCATGCATCTCCTCTAAACCTTGCCCCTCCCACCTTAAACCTATGCCCCCTAGTAAATGGTTGAACTCCATCTGCCACTTCTCAGCCCAGCTCTGCATCCTGTCAATGACCTGTTATAACCTGCAACAGCCCTCGGCACTATCTACAACTCCACCAACCTTCGTGTCATCGGCAAACTTACTAACCCACCCTTCCAATTCCTCATCCAAGTCATTTATAAAAACCACAAAGAGCAGAGGTCCCAGAACAGATCCTTGCGGGACACCACTGGTCACCGACCTCCAGGCGGAATACTTTCCATCCACTACCACTCGCCGTCTTCTTTCGGCCAGCCAATTCTGTATCCAGACAGCCAAATTTCCCTGTATCCCATGCCCCCTAACTTTCTGAATGAGCCTACCAATGTCTTACTTATCAAATGTCTTACTGAAATCCATATACACCACATCCACTGCCCGACCTTCATCAGTGTGTCTCGTCACATCCTCAAAGAATTCAATGAGGCTTGTGAGGCATGACCTGCCCCTCACAAAGCCATGCTGACTCTCTTTAATCAAACTATGTTTCTCGAAATAATCATAAATCCTATCTCTCAGAATCCTTTCCAATATTTTGCTCACCATAAGACTGATGGGTCTGTAATTCCCAGGGATTTCCTTATTCCCTTTCTTGAACAGGGGAACAACATTCGCCTCCCTCCAATCATCCGGTACTACTCCAGTGGAGAGTGAGGACGCAAAGGTCATTGCCAACGGCGCAGCAATCTCTTCCCTCGCTTCCCGTAGTAACCTTGGGTATATCCCATCAGGCCCAGGGGACTTATCTATCCTGATGCTTGTCAAAATTTCCAGCACATCCTCCTTCTTAATATCAACCTGTTTGAGTCTATTAACCTGGTTAACGCTGTTCCCATGAGCAACAAGGTTCCTCTCGCTAGTGAATACTGAAGCAAAATATTCATTTAGGGCCTCCCCCATCTTCTCAGACTCCAGACACAAGTTCCCTCAACTATACCTGATCGGCCCTACTCTCACTTTGATCATCAATAATACCTTGGCTCCTACATCACCTTTATAAACTGAAACCTAATTATCTCCACAGGGAATCTCCTTATTCTGAACAACATTCTATTACAATACTTCAAGTGCACCCAGCTCCAAAATGGAGTTGTCTTTCAAACTAGGATTTATTTTAAATACACGACTACAGCAGGCACGTACTACGTCAGGCTCTTAACCCTTCCTGCACCAAATACCGATCATACAATATGTCTGAGCTTTCTACATTTATCACACTTGCAAAATTATTCTCGTCAAGAATTTATCCAACTCCTTTTTGAAAGCTACTATTGAATCTTCCCTGTCAGGCGGCACATTCTAGAACTAGATCATAAAAACATCAAGGTACCTGGAGATGTGTTTGAGCCTAAATTTAAGGGGGGATTTCAGAGCTATTAATAAACTATAGGCTACATTTACTGGAGGCTCCATTCCCATAGGAAAAGTTGGAAACAGGCAAACTGAGCTCTTTCCAATATCCTAACCTGTTCATGCTTCGGGTCAGGCCCAAAATCGTAGCTCAACTGCACAAAGTGATATTAATAATTCATTGAACCACACAGCCCAAAAGCAATCTATTCAGTCCAGCGGCCAATGTTGCGTCTTTGATAGACTCAGGGTCCAGTACTGCACCGACCTTTGTTGGACCTCAATTTGCCACTGACTATCTGGGGGTCTATAATAAATACCTTCCCTGCTCTGTCCCTGTCATCCTATAAATTTCCCCTTGTCAAGTATTTATCCAAGTCCCATTTGAATGTTACTGTTAAATTTGGTTCCTGGCAGTGCACTCTAGATAATAACTCCTCTAATCTTACACACAACAGAATAGTTGTCGTCCGCACTGAGCTTGAGGCCTAGAATTCAATCCTGAGGTTAGGCTGACATCCATTAACTTTCTGAGCTTCACTCTTCGCAGTCATTATAATTACTCAGTTTAATTACAACCGTGTCACTTGCTTCCAGCTATTCTTTTGTGTACATATCATAATAAGGCAGTCTTTGTTATTTAGCTCTTGAAACAAAATATAGATGGAGTGTTAGTGCTGCATCACGGAGACGTGGTTGAGGGAGGGGCAGGATTGGCAGCTCAACATCCCGGGATATAGAATCTTCAGGCGAGAGAAAGAATGGGGTAAAAGAGGAGGAGGCATTGCATTGCATTATCAGTTATTGCGATAAGGAGAGATGAAATCTTAGAGGGGACATCAAATGAAGCTTTGTAGGCAAGAGCTTAGGAACAAAAAAAGGGGCAGTCACATTGCTGGGTGTTTATTATAGACCCCAAAATAGTCAGGGGGAAATTGAGGAGCAAATATGTGCACAATTTGCAGAGGTGTGTAAAAATAATAAGAGGGTAATTATATTTGGTAATTTCAACTTTCCCAACATTAATTGGGTTAGTCACTGTGTTAAGAGCTTAGATGGAGTGGTGTTCTTAAAATGTATGTAGAAGAACCTTTTAGCCACATATGCAGAAGGTCCAACAAGGGTCAGTGCAGTGCTGGACCCTAATTCTGGGGAATGAAACTGTACAGGTGGATGATGCATTGGTGGGGGAGCATTTTGGTGATAGTGATCACAACATGGTACAGTTTAAGTTTGTTATGGACAAAGAAATGGACGAGTTGCAAAAAAATGGTTTTGGATTGGGGGAGAGCAGATTTTAGTGAAATAAGGCAGGATCTGGCCAAGGTAGACTGGAAAGAGTTACTGCGGGGAAATCTACAGAAGAGCAGTGGGGGGAGCGCTCAAAAAGTAAATGGGAAGGGTACAGGTCCAACAAATTCCCTCGAGGGTAATGGGAAGGAGTAACAACCCAAAGAACCAGGCCCGACCAGAGCCATTCAGGATACTATGAGAAGGAAAAGAGAGGCTTTTAGCAAGTACAAGAGGAGCCAATCAAAGGAGGCATTAGTGGAGTACAGAAAGTGCAGGATGGAGCTTAAGAAAGCAATTAGAAGAGCAAAGAGGGGTCATGAGAAATCTCCAACTGGTAAAAGTAGGGAAAATCCCAAGATATTCCATAAGTATATCAATTTAGCCCTGTGCGAACCAGCCCCTTGAGCAAGTTGTCATAGGGAGTGACACGGTATTGGAGGTGTTGGTAGGCTTAAAAGTGGATAAATCTCCAGATCCGGATGAACTGTGTCTCAGGAGTCTGTCGGAAGCAAAAGAGGAAATTGCAAGGGCTCCCACCCAAATTTTTAATTCCTCTCTGGTCACGGGGATGTTCCAGAGGACTGGAGAACAGCTAATGTAGTCTCGCTATTTAAGAAAGGTTGTAGAGATAAGCCAGGGAACTACAGACCAATGAGTCTCACATCAGTGATCGGGAAAGTATTGGAGAAAATTCTGAAAGGAGAAAATTTTGCTCAACTTGGAGAGGCAAGGTTTGATCAGGAATAGTCAGCGTGGCTTTGTCAGAGGGAGGTCATGCCTAACAAATTTGACTGAACATTTTGAGCATGTGACCAGGTGCACAGATGAGGGTAGTGCAGTTGATGTAGTTTACATAGATTTCTGCAAAGTCTTTGGCAAAGTCCCACATGGAAGACTTATAAAGAAGACAAATAAAAGATCTGTTGACAATATTTCAAAGAAGGTCAGTGGGGGTCTCTCCCAGTTCTCAGCCTAAAATTTAGCCATCGACTAACATTACTGAAATGGAGGTTTTGGACATCATTTTGTGATGTCTGTGGGATCTTGCTGTGTGAAAATAGGCTGTGATGTTTCCTGTAGTACAACAGTGACTCCACCTCAAAAGGTACTTCATTGGTAAAGTGCTTTGGGTCATCTTGAGGTTGTAAAAGTCACTATGTAATGCAAGCTTTCTTTCCTAATTTTAATTGGGTTAGGTAGCCATAAAGA
The DNA here is from genome assembly GCF_047496885.1 of Scyliorhinus torazame. NCBI lineage: Eukaryota > Metazoa > Chordata > Chondrichthyes > Carcharhiniformes > Scyliorhinidae > Scyliorhinus > Scyliorhinus torazame. The sequence goes on from NC_092717.1 coordinate 246,612,601, forward strand.
AACGATAGAATAAAGAAGGAATATAGGAATTAAAAATAAATCTCCTTTCACAGAACTGCAAAAGGACAGAGACAAGTGGGTGGAGTGGGCAGAGAGGTGGCAGGTGAAGTTCAATGCAGAGAAGTGTGAGGTGATGCATTTTGGTAGGAAGAACATGGAGAGCCAATATAAAATAAGGGGTAAAATACTTGGGAGCAGAGGGGCTTGGGATGGCAGGACAGGTGGAGAGAGCAGGTAATAAAGCAAATAGTATTCTGGGCTTTATTAATAGAGGCATTGAGTACAAAAGCAAGGGCATTATGCTGAACTTATACAATACATTAGTTTGACTTTAGCTGGAATGTTGTGTATAGTTCTGGATTCTACACTATAGGGAGGATGTGAAGTGCAGAAGAGGTTTACAAGGATGGTTCCAGGGATGAGAAACTTCAGTTCTGAGGATATATTGGAGAGGTCGGGACTGTTCTCCTTGGAGAGAAGGCGGCTCAGAGGAGATTTGATGTGATGTTCAAAATCATGAAGGGGCTGGACAGAGTAGATAGGAAGAAGCTGCTTCCCATTGCAAAAGGATCAAGAATGAGAGGGCACAGATTTAAAGTGATTTGCAAAAAGAGGCCACTGTGTTGTGAGAGAAATCTTTTCGACACGGAGTGATTGGGTCTGGAATGCACGGCCTGGAAGTGTGGTGGAGGCAGGTTCAATCGAGGCCTCCAAGAGGGCATTGGATGGTTATTTCACGAGAAACAATGGGCAGGGGTGTGGGGGAATGGCAGAAGAATGGCGTTAAGTCATGATGCTTGGTTGGAGAGCTGGTGCAGACACGATGGGCCTCATGGCCTCATTCTGCACCATTACATTTCTGCGATTCTGTGATATTTTCACTCTATTTCAATCCTTTGAGCAATTAAAATAACACAACTGTAAACAGCTCATATTCTGAAACGTTGGGGATAATTTTAACCCACCCAACAATTCACCAGACACGAACAGGATCAGGAGTAATTCCGATTCATGCTCGGACCAATTTTACTTTCAAAGAAGGTCAACTGTCAAGAACATCTGGAGGGGCCACAAAAGTGGCATTATGCCTGATCCCGTGGATAGGTGGAAATAGTCACAAAAAATATTTTGGCGTAGAGTTTCACAATAATCAATTTTACTGGTGGAAATAGAAAATCAGAGGAAAAACGTACGTAAACAGCCATCCCTTGCTTCCTTTGGAACTCCAGATGGTCGATAATGAAATGGTGCACACCGCTCACAGTTTATTCCTGCGGTGTTGTGCTGGGGAGAAATTTAGAGACACATTACTCGCTGAATCTTCTGCTGCTGTGAATGCTTACCGGTTTGAGATAATAAATGAGCATATCAACAAACGTACTATTATTCGATGAAATAAGATTCAGCCTCCCATGCCGACTTTCCAACTGATGCGATTTACAGTATGGCATATGGAAATTTAGCAAAAACAGGCCTTTCCGTCATCTGCCAATTGTCACTGAATGAACTGCAATGGTCATTTTCAGTTAGCAGCACTGCTGATACTTGTTTAAGTCAGCTCAACAGGTTATAAACATGCGGATTCTTTTGTGCTTACCCACATGTTGGACTGTAGGCAGCTAAGTTCAAACACCATACAACAATAATGGTGACTGGTCAGTTCTGTGTCCATTTGCAAGACGATTAAAAATGTCTTGTACGAGGGGAAGGTGTCCAAAGTTTATAAGGAGCTGATGGACTGGGAGGGAGCCCTGATAGGTGATGTTAAGAGGAAATGGGAGGAGGAGCTTGTGGGGGGTGGGGAGGGTGTGGAGACCGGGACGTGGGAAGAGGCCCTGCGGAGGGTGAATGCGTTTAAAGTAGTTCACAGGATGCATATGACAGTGGCAAGGATGAGCATGTTCTTTGAGGGAGTAGAGGACAGGTGTGGACAGTGCGTGGGGAGGCCTGCGAACCGTGTCCACATGTTTTGGGCATGTCCGAAACTGAAGTGATTCTAGCAGGGGTTTGCGGACATAGGGCGGGATTCTCTAATAATGGGACTACAACCACTCCGGCGTCAATGGCCCCCGAAAGTGAAGAATTCTCACCTTTCTAGGGGGCTAGGTTGCCGCCGGAGTGGTCCCCGCAGCTCCAGCCGGCGCAGAACGGCCCGTGCGAGTGCGGAATGGCCGACGTATTTCTGCGCATGTGCGGAACGGCATGCGCGGGGGTTCCCTTCTCGACGCCGGCCCCAGGGCAATATGGCGGAGCCCTACAGGGGCTCGGCGCGGAGTAAAGTAAGCCCCCACTGAACCAGTCTGCCCGCCGATCGGTAGGCCTGATCGTGGGCCAGGCCACCGTGGGGGCCCCCCCCAGGGGTCGGATCCCCCCGCCCCCCCTCCAGGACGGCCCCCGCATTCGCACCTTCCAGGTCCCGCCGTGTGGGAGGTGAGTAACCCACGCCGGTGGGAGTCGGCCAAACTCATCGGCCATTCGGCTCATTGGGGCCCGGAGAATCGCCGGGGGGGGGGCGCTGTCAACGGCGATCCCACCGCCGCCCGAAAAACGGCGCTGGGGGATGGGGAAGCCGACGTTGGGGTCGGAAAAAGCCCCAGGGATTCTCCGACCCGACGCCGGGTCGGAAAATCCCGACCATAATGTCCGATGTGTTGGGGATATAGGTGGCACCAAGCCCCGGGGTAGCGATATTCGGGGTATCGGAAGACCCGGGAGTTCAGGGGGCGAGAGAGGCTGATGTTTTGGCCTTTGCCTCCCTGATAGCCCGGAGTCGGATTTTGATTGGGTGGAGGGACTCGGAGCTGCCGAAAGTGACCTTGTGGAATTTCTGAGGTTGGAAAAGACAGTTAGCAGCACTGCTGATACTCGTTTAAGTCAGCTCAACAGGTTATAAACATGCGGATTCTTTTGTGCTTACCCACATTTCGTCTTGAAATCGGTCAATTAGTTTGTCTGGAGGAGAAAGTCGTTCATCGACTTCTTTAAGGAGGATGATTGAGGTGTCAGCAGAGGGGATAGGGGGCGGGGATAAGGGGGTTAAAATGGGGAAGGCAGGACAGGAGGAGGGGAAGGGCGGTGGAGTGGGGGAAGGGAGGAGGAGAAGGCTGGGGGAGGTGGGTGTTGGTTATTGATTATGCTGTACAAGTTCGCTGTTGCTTTTATTTGTGTGTTTATATAAATGCCTTGATAAAAAAAAAATTTTTTAAAAGTCGTGTACATCTTCTCAAGTTGAAGGGTTGTTAAAATATTCCAGATAATTTTGCTGCCAATGTTTAATGTTTATTTAAGCTTTATAAAATGTTTGTGGCCTTTTTTAATCAGATCAAGTAATGAAATTAGCAGAATTTATAAGTTTCTTTCTAACTTTAAGGAAAACTGAGACAACCAGTTTTAACAAATATTGTAAATACCTGTGATGGAACACTACGCTTCTCAAAAATGAAACCATTGTCTATCAATTAAACATTCGTCCTGACTTGGACGACTTGCCTCATACCTGGCAGTTCAAGCAAACACCTCCACCCTCATAGCGCCCGTGGCTGTTCACACTTGCTCTGCGATGACTAACTGCAGCATCGTAATAACAATCCTTGGCATGTCCATGGCAGTGACAGGCTGCAAAATGATGTGAAAAATTGTTATCTCAGCGTCCACCTTAGCAACACTTCCACCGTATAAAAATAAACAATGACAACGTGGAGGATGTTAGCGTTGCAATTGGCATGCTTATCTTTGCAATGACAAGAATCTGGAAATCTCACGTCCAACCATTCGCCATTTAATTTGTTGGTTCGATATCAAATAGATACTCAAGTGTTACAAAATGCTGTTGGAAGTGTAAGAATGATCGAGAGAGCAATATTGAGTTCACCTTTTAATGCTCTCATACATTAAAACCCAGTCCTAATTCCAACGACATTTGTTTACTACAAATCAAAACGTTTTATTTGTTTCTGGGGTGTGAGCACCACTGGTTATCCATAGATCCATAGAACATTACAGCGCAGTACAGGCCCTTCGGCCCTCGATGTTGCGCCAGACCACTCTAAAGCCCATCTACACTATTCCCTTATTGTCCATATGTCTATCCAGTTAGTCTAGCATGTATTGCCCATCCCTGACATTGAGAAGGCGGCAGTGAGACACTCTCTTGTAGTCCAAGTGATGGAGGTACACCCACAGTGCTGTCTGAACAGGTCTGGCAGTATCTTTAGAGAGAGGAGCTGCTGTTACCCAAAAGTTACAAATACTGTTGAAGACAAACAATCCAGATAAGGAACAGTATTTGTAACTCTTGTGTAACAGCAGCTTTGCCCTCTAAGGTGGGCTCCCACACACATGCAGGAATCACACCAGGAACTCATACAACATATCCAAATGACCATAACATTATTACTCTTCAATATATTCAACTCAAAATGTTAACTATTCCTCTCTCCAAAGATACAGCCAGACCTGCTCAGTTTGTCTCGCACTTTCTGTTAAAAATGACATGTGAAGCTCCTTTGTGGTGTTTTACAATGTTTAACACACGACGGACGGAATCTTACCATATGTTTACAAAATGTCAGGCACAGACTGAAAACCAGTGCGCAGCTCTCCAGCTGCACACACCAGTTTCCACTCCAGATTTTCGGCCTCTTTAAAGAAAGAAGGGTGGTGGTGATTTAAACCGTCACTCTGCGGCACGGGCCATGATAGAGCCGGCACCCGCGCAGAAATCGGGGGTGCCATCTTTAAAGGGCACCCTGATCAGAATTGATCCTTACCCCCAATCACAGAGGTATTGGGGCCTCCCCCTCCCTCCCACCTGCTCAGACAATTATCGCAGTATCCCCGCCCCCCCCCCCCCCCTCTGGACCATCAATGGGGGCTCTCCGCACCCCCCTCCAACACCACAGAATTTCATAGAATTTACAGTGCAGAAGGAGGCCATTCGGCCCATTGAGTCTGCACCGGCTCTTGGAAAGAGCACCCTACCCAAGGTCCACACCTCCACCCTATCCCCATAACCCAGTAACCCCATCCAACACTAAGGGAAATTTTGGACACTATGGGCAATTTATCATAGACAATCCACCTAACCCGCACATCTTTGGACTGTGGGAGGAAACCGGAGCACCCGGAGGAAACCCACGCACACACGGGGAGAACGTGCAGACTCCGCACAGACAGTGACCCAAGCCGGGAATCGAACCTGGGACACTGGAGCTGTGAAGCAATTGTGCTAACCACAATGCTACCGTGCTGCCCGAACGTCGGTGTTGCCACCCCCCTTACAGCCCACTCTCCCATCCCCACCACACATAACTGGAAACTGTAGTGATCTCTGTATGTGTAATACATGTTCAGTTAACGTAAAGTCAGTACAGACAGATGATCACTAGATGGCAACATTAATAGGACCTATAAAAGGAGTTTCCCACTCTTTCTTTAGTGTGTGTGTGTGTGTGGAGAACAGCTAGAGTGAAGACGTGATCAGATCAGAGTGCATTGTATTATTATAATTGTTAATTTAATATCAACTTACTTGTTTTACTAGTTTAGTATTGAAGTGAAAGAACTCACTAGTTTATTATATATTACTCAATAAACGTTTTGTCATCATCTGGAAGACTTTGACTCTTTCTCATCAGAACTCAACACAACTGGGCAAGAAAAGAGTAATATTTATATTACAATATAGTAATATAACAGAAACCACCCCCTCAATGGGGCTCCCATGAAAGCCTGCCCCTGGCACAGCCCCTGGCACAGCCCCTGGCACTTCCCCCTGACACAGGTTGACAGTGTGCCATTCAGGCAGTGCAAAACTGAAATGAAATGAAATGAAAATCGCTAATTGTCACAAGTAGGCTTCAAATGAAGTTACTGTGAAAAGCCCCTAGTCGCCACATTCCGGCGCCTGTTCGGGGAGGCTGTTACTGGCAGTGCTGACCTGTGCCAGAGGGCAGTGCCAGGCATGTCCATCTTCCCCCTGGGGGCTATATCTACCTCTGTGCCCCCAGGGGCAGAGGGATCTTCTCGACTGAATCTAAGTTTTAAATAGTTATTGTATACTTCAGGGTTTGAATACTCAGTAAGGGGGACCATGTTGGTTTGGGGGGGGGGGGGGGGGGGGGGGGGCGTGGCTGGGCAATGAGATTAAAATGTATTCAAATGAATGACAATGATTTTCTCAATCTTTGTAGGTGTGAACCTCGTGGCATCGCTGGCGAGGGAGCGGGGAAAATCAGGAAACACTATCTCGCCGGAGAAAATCGGGTTTTCCGATTCTCTCTGGATTTTCCGCCGTTCTCGCCAATGGTGATTGTGGGCTGGAAATCACCCCCTAAATAAATGTTGAATTGTGGAAAACGTTTTAAAAATCCCTGCCGCTGATCATTTCCACTAAAATGAACTGGACTCCAAATCGCAGGGAATAAACCTTCAAAATGTGAAGCAGATTAGCGGAGAATGAGATCCATTTATCACAAATCTGTTCTCATGCTTTTCTTTGTGGGAAATGTCAATGTTGTTCGAGATGTTACAAATAATGTCAGCACTAAATTGTTAGCTTGCATTGTCTGGAGTTCATGAGCTCACCATCTATATTTCACTTGGTCAGGGCAATTCTATCTTAAGAATTTCAGGACTGGAATGTGACAAAAGAAACAATGGGAGGAGGGGGAAACTTTCTCTTTGTGAACTCTTGGCAGGCACAGTGTCACAACGTGTGAACTTCACTCTTTAATCTGCACTGCACAAACACAAACTGCGAGCTTGCAATCTTAGCTCAACAATAAAACCTAAATAGATTTTTAATTTAAAAAAAACATGCTAGAGTTAACCGTCATAACCTGTTGGGCTAAAAGGATTAAATTAGAAGGATTGTTACAAAGACTGATATAGAAGTCTGGAAGATTTGTGGTGATTTAATTGAGCTGCTTATGATGACTAAAAATTCACTAGGTTAGACATAGAGAAACTATTCCTGCTGGCAAGGGGTCAGGGCCTTAAATTAGAGTCAGATCATTTAGGGGATGTCAGGAATCACTTCTCCACATAAAGCCGACAAAACGCTGTCAAGGCTGGGAGTCAATTAAAAACCTCAAGATTACATTTTTATTGGCAAAGAATGCAGAGAGCTAGAGAACCAAGGTGGGTGGGTAGAATTAAGACACAGGTCAGCCGTGATTTAATTGAATGGTGGAAAAGGGTTGAGAGGCTGTATGGCTAGGCCCTGTTCCTACTCTTTCCGTTTAGGTTTCCTTTGCCCCCATGTCATTGTTGGCCCTGACACTGTGCAGAACTGAGATTCCTACCAATGTCCCTCTTGAAAGCGTAGATGTACGGTCCAGATGTATGCCCTTCCGTGGGTGAAGTGCCTTTGCTTTAATCAGCACTGTGAAGGCTGGGAACAAAGCCCCAATAAGCAGTAGGCTGTGGTCAGAAGCAAGGTGGGGGTCGAGGGCACCTACGGATTTCTGTTACAGCTGGGTGGGGGTACGCAGCCACGTTTTCTGCTTGCCTACTATTCCTCGACTTGTCTTTCCAGTGTTGTTGCTACAGTGAAGGTCTAATTAGGGAACCACCATCTATTTGTGTCCTAGCCCAATATTTATCCATCTACCAACATCTAACAGCAAATCATTTCTTCACTATCACATCATTGTTTATGGGAGTTTGCTAAACACAAATTGGCTGCAGAATTTCCCTACATTACAAGGTGGTTATACCTCCACAGTACTTAATTGGCTATGAAGCACCTTGGGATGTTCTGAAGTTCTGAAAGGTGCTACATAAATGCTAATTATTTCTTTCTTTAACCCTGGAAGTCTGCCATTCTTAGCAGTAGAGTCTCCCCATGGGTTTAATCCTAGCTATGCTATGGTGCATGGGAATCCCAGGAGAACGTACAAACATATGAATTAGAAGCAAGAACAGACCCTGCCATTTGACAGGAAAGTGGAGGGACCCTGTAAAAAAAAAAGTGTAAATCCCTTTTATCTCCCCAAGATTGAACCCTTATTGGGATGCTCTGACTGCTGTTTAGAATGTGCCTCCTGTGGTATGTGGGATGTTGTGGACACACCGGGTGTCCCAGATAAACACACCTGCAGAAGTGCCACCTATTGCAAAAGCTTGACCTCTGCGTTTTGGATCTCGAGCAGGGGCTGGAGTCATTGTGGTGTAACTGCGAGGTGGAGAGTATCGTGGATAGCATGTACAAAGACGTGGTCATACCACAGGCTAAGGCTCCACAGGCAGGAAGGGAATGGGAGACTTTAGGAATATTGGATTCTATTGGGCAATTTAAGGGTGACAGGCCTGGGCTTAGAATGTGTTTGACTGCAATGGTAATTTTGTTTAAAAGGAATTCTGCTTTGGAGGGCCTGGGTGCTTTTAGCAGGCAGAAGGTGAAATTGACAATGGAATGTGTTTTTTAGTCTGGGCTAATGGACTGTGGTTTGGTTGGGAAAGTCCCTGGGGAGTTAATGTGCTCTGCAGAGATAATTTATTTTCAGCTTGGAGAGATGAGGTCATTGTTGGGTGGAGCCAAGGAATGCAGAGAGACATTTTGAAAAGCTTTAGAGAGGAAGGTATTGGAGAAAACTTTGGAGAGAAGAGTTGAATTCTGATCTGCCTGATGCTGGGTCCATAATTCTCCACAGTAAGATGGATTGAGAGCTGCTTTGCTTGTTGTTTAATGGGAAATTAAGTAGTAGTGTTGAAGGAGTAATTGTAAGCTGTTCTTTCCAGATGGGAAGTTAAACAGTTTAATATTGTGGGCATAAAAAAGTTTTGTTCCAAAAATAACAAGCCCTATTTCTTCACTCCGGGAGCGAATCATTCCTCCCTCAGTCTTAAAATAAACTTAAATATTTGGGTAACCGAACCACTGTTGAGGTCTGGTCTGGGATCATAATACTAAGCAGGCAGTTCAGGAATCTCCCGCTTTGGATACTGTTGGAGGGAATGGCCTCTCAGGAGAAAACAGCAAAAGCCAAATTTGTTGCACCATGGATGCTCTGCATCACAGGGGAGGAGTACAAAGTGCTGAAATGCAATAGTTACAGGGATTCAATTGTAACGGGATAGATTTTGTGACCACAGACAAGACTCCAGGTTCAAAGATGTCTCAAAGCAGTAACAGGACATTCTGGAAGGGGAGGGTGAACAACCAATGTTCCTGGTTAGGTCAAGTCGCCATAGTCCCAGATGACCATAGGCGGCTTTCCCCTTTGAGGGGGAGAGCTGACTGGTGGTGGTTTAACCTGAGGGTCACCACACCTCAAGTGAGGGGCAAGGTTGAGAAGGAGGGTTCATGAGTAACCTCAGCTGGTACGGGAATTTAACCCACGCTGCTGGCCTTGTCCTGCACCACAATCCAGCTGTCTAGCCAAGTGAGCTGAACCAGCCCCCCATGGTCGTGGTACACATCGGTACAAACAACTTAGGTAAAAAAAAGGGTGAGGTCCAAAATGCAGAATATAGGGAGTTAAGATATAGGTTGAAAAGTAGGATGTCAAAGGTAGCGATCTCAGAATTAGAACACAGAACGTACAGTGCAGAAGGAGGCCATTCGGCCCATCGAGTCTGCACCGACCCACTTAAGCCTTCACTGCCACCCTATCCCCGTAACCCAATAATCCTTCCTAACCTTTTTTCTTTTTTTGGTCACTAAGGGCAATTTATCTTGGCCAATCCACCTAACCTGCACGTCTTTGGACTGTGGGAGGAAACCAGAGCACCCGGAGGAAACCCACGCAGAAACGGGGAGAACGTGCAAACTCCGCACAGACAGTGACCCAGCGGGGAATCGAACCTGGGACCCTGGCGCTGTGAAGCCACAGTGCTATCCACTAGTGTTACCGTGCTGCCAGTGCCACATGCTAGTCAGAGTAGAAATAGCAGAATATATTGGATGAATACATGGCTGGCGAGATGGTGTGAGGGGAAGGGTTTCAAATTTCTGGGACCGGTTCTGGGGGAGGTGGGACCAATACAAACTTGTCGGGCTACATCTGGGCAGGACTGGGACTGATGTCCTCGGGGGTGTATTTGCTAGAGTGGTTGGGGAGGGTTTAAACTAGAATGGCAGGGGGATGGGAACCTAGGCAAGGAGTCAGAGGAGGAGGAAACAAGGACAAAAACAAAAGACAGGAAGGGGAATAAGAAATGTGAAAGGTAGAGAAATCAAGGGCTGGAATCGAGTGACAAGGAATGTTAAAAAGACAAGCCTTAAGACTTTGTGCCCTAGCGCACGGAGCATTCACAATAAATGCATTAATTAATTGACGTAAACGGGTATGATATAATTGGGATTACAGAGGCATGGCTGCAGGGTGACCAGGGAGGGGAATTGAACATCTAGAGGTAGTCGTATTTAGGAAGGACAGACAAAAAGGAAAAGATGGTGGGCTTGCATTGCTAGTCAAAGAGGAAATTAACACAATAGTGAGGAAAAATATTAGCTCTGACAATGTAGAATCTGTATGGGTCAAGCTGAGAAACATCAAGGGACAAAAAACATTACTGGGCATCGAACCCTCAAACTATAGAGGTGATGTTGGGAATGGCATTAAACAGGAAATTAAAGAAACATGAGATTTCATAGAATTTACAGTGCAGAAGGAGGCCATTCGGCCCATCGAGTCTGCACCGGCTCTTGGAAAGAGCACCCTATCCGAGGTCCACACCTCTACCCTATCCCCATAACCCAGTAACCCCACCCAACACTACTGGCAATGTTGGACACTAAGGGCAATTTATCACAGCCAATCCACCTAACCTGCACATCTTTGGACTGTGGGAGGAAACCGGAGCACCCGGAGGAAACCCACGCACACACGGGGAGGATGTGCAGACTCCGCACAGACAGTGACCCAAGCCGGAATCGAACCTGGGACCCTGGAGCTGTGAAGCAATTGTGCTATCCACAAGGCTACCGTGCTGCCCCAAATGAAAATCGCTTATTGTCACAAGTAGGCTTCAAATGAAGTTACTGTGTAAAGCCCCTAGTCGCCACATTCCAGCGTCTGTTCGGGGAGGCTGGTACGGGAATTGAACCGTGCTGCTGGCCTGCTTTGGTCTGCTTTCAAAGCCAGCGATTTAGCCCAGTGTGCTAAACCAGCCCCTCTAAACCCCCCAATAGATAAAGGAATGTAAGTAATTATGGGTAACTTTAGTCTGCTTATAGAATCATAGAATCTCTACAGTGCAGAAGAAGGCCATTCAGCCCATGGAGTCTTTGCCCACCCTCTGAAAGAGCACTCTACCTAAGCCTTATCCCCCACCCTATCCTTGTAACCCAGTAACCCAACCTAATCTTTGGACCGTAAGGGGCAACTTTATCATGCCCAATCCACCTAACCTGCACATTTCTGAACTGTGGGAGGGAACTTGAGCACCCGGAGGAAACGCACGCAGACACGGGGAGAACGTGCAAACTCCACACAGACAGTCACCCAAGGTCAGAATCAAAATCGGGTCCCTGGCGCTGAGGCAGCTGTGCTAACCACTGTGCCACCGTGCCACCCTCTAGATTTGGTACATCAAATTACTAACAACACAGTAGACGAGGAATTCCTGAGTGTGAACGGGATGGTTTTCTGGACCAATATGTAGAGGAACCAACTGGAGTACAGGCCATCCTAGGCTGGGTACTGTGTAATGAGAACGGAATCATTGGCAACTTAGTTGTGCAATACCCCTTGGGGATGAGCGACCATAATGTAATAGAATTTTTCAGCAACATGGAGAGTGACGTAGTTGATTCTGAGATTGGGGTCCTGAATCTAAATCAAGGAAACTACAGTGATATGAGGCACGGGTTGGTTATGATAGTTTGGGAAACACTACTCGAAGAGATGACAGTGGATACTGGAAGAGCCCTTCCTGTTGATTGCCTTATTTCCTATTTCTTTTATTTTGTCATTCGCATTTTCTGTCCATGGATCGTTAACAGAGACATACCTTTAAGTCAAGCAGAGGAAGTGAGGATCACAAAAGACAGAAAATAGTGCATTGTGCTATGGGATTTAGATTTTGAACAGCAGAACCCAGACTTTATGGCACCTGAGAAATTGGAGGGATTCAGTTCAATTGGTTGTCTGGTGGTCAATAGATTGGCCAGGGACAGTATTCTGCCCGGCAACACACACTGGGTCCTGTGTAATAAGTCCTTTCACCAGAATCCCTTTTATTAACAAAACCAAAAGCAGAACAACCGTGTGCATTCAGTCTGCTGTCTACACCAGGAGTGCATTCAGTCTGCTGTCTACACCGGGAGTGCATTCAGTCTGCTGTCTACACCGGGAGTGCATTCACTCTGCTGTCTACACCGGGAGTGCATTCAGTCTGCTGTCTACACCGGGAGTGCATTCAGTCTGCTGTCTACACCGGGAGTGCATTCAGTCTGCTGTCTACACCGGGAGTGCATTCAGTCTGCTGTCTACACCGGGAGTGCATTCAGTCTGCTGTCTACACCGGGAGTGCATTCAGTCTGCTGTCGACACCGGGAGTGCATTCAGTCTGCTGTCTACACCGGGAGTGCATTCACTCTGCTGTCTACACCGGGAGTGCATTCAGTCTGCTGTCTACACCGGGAGTGCATTCAGTCTGCTGTCTACACCGGGAGTGCATTCAGTCTGCTGTCTACACCGGGAGTGCATTCAGTCTGCTGTCTACACCGGGAGTGCATTCAGTCTGCTGTCTACACCGGGAGTGCATTCACTCTGCTGTCTACACCGGGAGTGCATTCAGTCTGCTGTCTACACCGGGAGTGCATTCAGTCTGCTGTCTACACCGGGAGTGCATTCAGTCTGCTGTCTACACCGGGAGTGCATTCAGTCTGCTGTCTACACCGGGAGTGCATTCACTCTGCTGTCTACACTGGGAGTGCAGAGGATCTGCCACTCCCTGTTATATACAGAGAAAGGGGTTCCCTGATTGGCCCACCAATCAGGGAGCTCTTATTTCAATTGGCCAATTTCAAGGGCCTGGTTTAAGCCATTGCATCCTGCCAAATGGAGTTTTCAGAGGACCCAGCAGAATGTTTCTGGACTCCGAAACGGGACGCTGTGTTGCTCTCGCTGCCACAGTCTCTCAAATGCTGGTTTCTTGCTGGTGCTGTGCAAATACAGAGAAGCCACTGGACCATCAAGGTGGAAGCAACTCTCTCTCTCTCTCCACTCTGCTGCCTATTGCCGGTAGCATAGTGGTTAGCACTATGGCTTCACAGCGCCAGGGTCCCAGGTTCGATTCCTGGCGTGGGTCTCTGCATGTTCTCCCCATGTCTGCGTGGGTTTCCTCCGGGTGCCCCGGTTTCCTTCCACAAGTCCCGAAAGATGTGCTGTAGGTAATTTGGACATTCTGAATTCTCCGTCAGTGTACCCGAACAGGCGCCGGAGTGTGGCGACGAGGGGATTTTCACAGTAACTTCATTGCAGTGTTAATATAAGTCTACTTGTGACAATAAAGATTATTATTATTGTCTCAAGGCAGAAGTCTCTCGACCCTGATGAGTCAACTGAAAACCATTACAGACTGAAGGTATCATCCAACTGGAGGTCAAGACTGAAAGAATATAACTGGAACACACCCATCTTTTACCCTTTAAATATATATGTTTTACTCCCCTCCTTCTCCTCTGTGTTTGTTTGTCATGGGTGTTAGAGACTGAGGGGAGTTAAAGGGGTGCGGAGGTTACAAATTAGACAGTAGTTAATCAGTTGTATTTGTTGCCTATTTAATTATAGTTACTGTTAATAATAAAAGTTAATAGTGTTTAAAATTTGCAAGCCGGGTAACTGTAGTTTTTGGGCAGCCAAAGACCAAAGACTTTGGGGGTTATTAAAATTAAAACTTAATTTCAACTGTGTTGCGACTCCGGGTCACGTGGGGCTGGAGTTGACCGTGCACAGCCCAGCATGTGGTGACAATAGGCAATCGCAAACATTCATAGAGCATGGGTGAACTGCAATAATTGTTCATTCTTGTCTGGTGCTAAAATAAAACGGGAAAGATGACTAAACCTTGGCTTACAAGGTAAATTAGAGATAGTATTAGATCCAAGGAAGTACATTCCAAATTGGCCAGAAAAAGCAGCAGACCTGAGGATTGGGAGCAGTTTAGAATTCAGCAAAGGAGGACCAAGGGATTGATTCAGAAGGGAAAAATAGAGTACGAGACTGAAGAGAAAAAGATTGGTGAAGGCAGTTACAGTCAGAAATGTGAATTTAAAATGGGGAACAAAGAAATGGCTGACCAAGTAAATACATACTTCGGGTCTGTCATCACAAAGGGGACAGAAATAGCGTACCAGAAATGTTAAGAAACACGGGGTTTAGTGATGTTAGGTGGATTGGCCACGCTAAAACTGCTCCTTGGTGTCCAAAGGATTGGGTGGGGTAGCTGGGTTTCAGGGAGGGGGTGGGGGTGGGGGCCGAGGTGGGTTGCTCTGGCTGAGGATCAGTGCAGACTCGATGAGCAAAGTGGCCTCCTTCTACACCTTCTAGGGCTTCGATTAAGTGGATTTGGACAGGCTAAGTGAATGGACAAGAACATGGCAGATGGAATATAATGGAAAAATGTGTGAAGTTATTCACATTGGTAGAATAAACAGAAAGGCAGAGTATTTCTTCAATGATGAGAAGTGCTGATGTCCTCAGGGACTTGGGTGTCCTTGTTCATGGGTCATCAAAAACTTGCATTTAGAAGCAGCAAGGAGTGTGGAATGCAAATGGTAATGTGATTTTTATTGCAAAGGGATTTGACGGCAGCACAGTGGTTAGCATAGTGGTTTGACAGCTCCAGAGTCCCAGGTTCGATTCCCGGCTTGGGTCACTGTCTGTGCGGAGTCTGCACGTTCGCCCCATGTCTGCGTGGGTTTCCTCCGGGTGCTCTGGTTTCCTCCCACAGTCCAAAGATGTGCAGGTTAGGTGAATTGGCCATGCTAAATTGTCCCTAGTATCCAAAAAAGGTTAGGTGGGATTACGGGGATAGGGTGGAGGTGTAAAAATAGGATCAAAGTGTGGTTTAGGTAGGGGCCGGTGCAGAATCGATGGGCCAAATGGCCTCCTTCTGCACAGTAAATTCTATGATTCTATGAGTACGGGAGTAAAGATATATTTCTGCAATTCTATAGCACCTTGGTGAGACTGTATCTGGAGTATTATGTACAGTTTTGGTCTCTTTATCTAAGGAAGGGTGTACTTGCAATGGAAGGACTACTGTCATGTGAGAGTACCTTTAAGAAATGGATGTTTACGCAATGTACCTTTAAGAAAACAGTGATGTCAGAGAGTGGGTGGAGCTGAGCTCAGTTCAGCCATTTTGAAGTTTCAGTTTGAAAAAGAGCTTGGGTGTGTGTCTGTGTTTTGCAGTGAGCTGGATCTGCTATGATCTCGGCCATGAAAGACTATCTCTGGATCATTTGGGTGATTAAAACTCATAATAGTAAAGCCTTTAACCTGATGTGATTCTGTTTAAAGGTGTTAAGTCTCTTGGATGTTGAAAAGAATAACTGAAGGATTATTTAGTGTTGTAATATTTTCGGGGTTATCTTTGAAGTAAGGGGTGTAAAGGGATCCAATGTTTATTTAACAGATTAAGTTGAGTTCATGGAATAAACATTGTTTTGTGTTAAAACCATGTGTCCATAATTGTAATATCACACCTGGGGAACAAGCCGTGTGCTTCAAAAGCAACAAATCCATTAAAGAGGGAGGTTGGTTGAACTCCATGATACATTTTGGGGTTCTGAAAACGCCTCGCCCATAACACAACTACAGTGGATTGCCAGAATAACCCCTGGGATGGTGGGATTATTTTATGATGAGTGATTGAGGGAACTGCACCTGTGTTCGCTAGAGTTTTTAAAAATAGATTTAGAATACGCAATTCTTTTTTCCAATTAATGGGCAGTTTAGAGTGGCCAATCCACCTACCCTGCACATCTTTGGGTTGTGGGGGTGAGACCCACGCAGACACCGGGAGAATGTGCAAACCACACGGACAGTGACCCAGAGCCGGGATCGAACCTGGGTCCTCGGCACCATAAGGCAGCAGTGCTAACCACTGCGCCACCGTGCCGCACGTGTTCTCTCGAGTTTCGAAGATTGAGGTGTGATCTCATTGATTACAAAATTCTTACTGTGTGGAGTTGGATAGGATGATTCCCCTGGCTGATGAGTCTAGAACCAGGGGATACAGTCTCAGAATAAGAGATAGGCCGTTTAAGACAGAGATGAGGAGGAATTTCTTCCCTCGGAGGGCCGTGAATCTTTGGAATTCTCTGCCCCAGAGGTTGCGGAAGCTCAGTCACCGAGTATGTTTCAGACTGAAATCGATCGATTTCTGCATACAAATGTCATCAAGGAGTTTGGGAATAGTTTTGGGGGGCTGTGGTAGTCTGTGTTAGGAGGATTACGGTACCTAGTAATGCCGGAATACCATTGGTGGAGAATGTACTTGTTCCATTGGATTAGCTTGCATGTTAGCTCCGCCTTGCAAGGCGGGGTATAAGAGCCCGTGCCGCCCCAGCAGCTTCCTTCTGTACCTGCGCTGCTGGGGGAAACATCTAGTGTATTAAAGCCTTCAATTGTCTCCAATCTCGTTTCTGAGGTTATTGATTGTGCATCAGGGGGGAATAGGCTCGACGGGCCGAATGGCCTACCCCTGCTCCTATATTCCTATGTCAAGCTGCGTGGGTCACGAAGGTCGGCCGGCGTGGGTTGCGAAAGTCGGCCGGCATAGGTTGTGAAGGTTGGCCGCGTTGGGTCCTGAAGGTCGGCTGGCGTGGGTCGCAAAGGTCGGCCGGCGTGGTTCGCGAAGGTCGGCTGGCGTGGGTCGCAAAGGTCGGCCGTTGTGGGTCCCGAAGGTCGGCTGGCGTGGGTCGCAAAGGTCGGCCGGCGTGGTTCCCGAAGGTCGGCCGGCGTGGTTCGCGAAGGTCGGCTGGTGTGGGTCGCAAAGGTCGGCCGTTGTGGGTCGTGAAGGTCGGCCGGCGTGGGTCGCGAATGTCGGCCGGCGTGGGTCGTGAAGGACGGCCGGCGTGGGTCGCGAAGGTCGGCCGGCGTGGGTCGTAAAATTCGGCCAGCATGGGTCGCGAAGGTTGGCCGCGTTGGGTCCCGAAGGTTGGCCGCGTTGGGTCGCAAAGGTTGGCCGCGTTGGGTCGCAAAGGTTGGCCGCGTTGGGTCGCGAAGGTCGGCCTGCGTGGGTCGCGAAGGTCGGCCTGCGTGGGTCGCGAAGGTCGGCCGGCGTGGGTCGCGAAGGTTGGCCGCGTTGGGTCGCGAAGGTCGGCCAGCGTGGGTCACAAAGGTTGGCCGCGTTGGGTCGCGAAGGTCGGCCTGCGTGGGTCGCGAAAGTCGGCCGCGTTGGGTCCCGAAGGTTGGCCGCGTTGGGTCCCGAAGGTTGGCTGGTTGGTAAAAATGGGTCGCTGGAAAAAAAGTTTGAAAAACGCTGTTCTAGAGTAACTTGGCAAGGCTCCTTCAGCAGCAACTTCAAACCCATAACCTATATGAACGAGGAGAACAAGAGCAGCAGACACATGAGAACATCACCACCTGCACGTTCCCCTCCAAGTCACTCACCATCCTGACTTGGAAATATATCGGCCGCTCCTTCATTGTCGCTGGGCCAAAATACTGAAACTCCCTCCCTAACAGCACTGTGATTGTACCTACACATCATGGACTGCAGCCGTTCAAGAAGACTGCTCACCACCGCCTTCTCAAGGGCAGTTAGGAACGAGTAATAAATGTTGGCCTAGCTAGCGACGCCCACAGCCCAAGATTAAAAAAGACAGGCAACTTTATTTTGTGCTTGTTGATAAAAGCTGTTTCCTGAGGGCAAAAATGTCCCTTAAACTGGGCTTAAATTAAATAATTAATACTCACGTTCACATTCATTGGCAGATGAAGTAATAGCTGGTTGCCATTGTTTCTGACTGTATCCAGGACAACAGCGGTCACATGATATTCCACAAGTGTTGTGCAGGCACTCACACTGCAATCTGAATGGCACAAGCTTTGTCAGTAATATGCAGAGCGAGCTGGTGCCAATGTTTTCAATTGGAGCCAACAGAAAATTTGACAAATAATATCTGACACAGAAACATCTTTGACACAGTTTCAGAATGATAGAATAATAGTTCAAGGCAATTGGAAAAAGAACTAATGGGAAGGTGATGAAAATATGTGTTATAGAACATACAGTGCAGAAGGAGGCCATTCGGCCCATCGAGTCTGCACCAACCCACTTAAGCCCTCACTTCCACCCTATCCCCTTAACCCAATAACCCCTCCTAACCTTTTTTTTTTGGTCACTAAGGGCAATTTATCATGGCCAATCCACCTAATCTGCACGTCTTTGGACTGTGGGAGGAAACCGGAGCACCCGGAGGAAACCCACGCAGACACGGGGAGAACGTGCAGACTCCGCACAGACAGTGACCCAGCAGGGAATTGAACCTGGGACCCTGGCACTGTGAAGTTATGGAACGTAAAAATGTGATCTGGAATGCACTGTTTTAAAGGATAGCAGATTCAGTTAAAACTTTTAAAAAGCAATCAGATAGGACTTGATAAACAAAAGTTTGCAAACTCATGGGTAAAGAAAAGGGGAGTAAGGATAACTGGATGGCTCTTTTTAAGGGCCAGCACAGGTGGCCTCCTCCTGTGCTCTGTGTTGTATGAGTCGACACTATCAGAAAGTGATTTGGGATTGTCATGTGAGAGTACCTGTAAGAAATGGGTGTTTATAAATGGGTGTGTGTATAAATATCTGTAGTGAGAGTACCTTTAAGAAATGGGTGTTTATAAATGGGTGTGTATATAAATATCTGTAGTGAAAGTACCTTTAAGAAATGGGTGTTTACTACTGCAGTGATGTCAGAGAGTGGGTGGAGCTGTCTGTCAACTTTTTACTTTCGTTTTAGGCCATTTGCTGCAGGGTGTGTTTTAGTTTCGTTTTCAGTGTTGGAGCTGAAGCCAGACCAAGCAGGTGTACTGCTGTTCTCTCTGCCATCAAAAGACTATCTCTTGATCATTTAGTGAATTCAGAATTATAAATGTTTTCAGTCGTGACTTTAACCTGATGTGCTTCTGTTACAAGGTGTTTCTTTTGTAAGTCTTCTGGATGTTAAAAGGACAGCGTAAGCATTACTTAGTGTTGTATTCTTTGGGGGTTGTATTTGAATTGATGGTTGCTAAGATGTTCACTGTATGTTTTAAAAAGGTTAACTTGAGTTCACAGAATAAACATTGTTTTGCTTTAAAAAATACTTTTCCATTTCTGCTGTACCACACCTGTAGAGTGGGCCGTGTGCTCCTCATACCACAATCTATTAATAGTTGTGGGCCAGGTGAACTCCATGATACACTTTGGGGTTCTCTAAACCCTGGCCCATAATAGTATTAATCTGATTCTTTAATAAATGTATTTTAGAATTCAGAATAAATTTCCGGTGATTTTTGAAGATGGGTTGGTATAAGAATGCTGCGTATTGCAATGCTTCAGACAGGCTGGCTCAAGGAGGTATGTCCCAGATTTTCATAAGAAAATAACTTAATGAATGAATGGGGAAACAAAAAATATATCAGTGCTGTGAAATGTCAGTTGTGGATTCCTGAACCCAGAATTGAAGTAGGTTGATTTTGGCTGTACATGTGGGGGAGGATACGGACGACAGAAAGAAGAAAATTGAATCAACAAATCACCAAACATGTCCAGAACACACCAAATCTTTGTCAGTGGGAAAATAGTGGCTACCTCATGGCTGTTTGAAATATGTCTCCTTTTCCACTCCCTAGAGTTTGGAAGAATGAGAGGCAATCTCACTGAAGTATATAAAATTCTTAAAGGTAGATGCTGAGAGGTTGATTCCCTTGGCTGGGGAATCTGTGGAGAAATTTCTGTATTCAGAGGGTTGGTGAATCTTTTACTCCAGGGAGGTGTGAATGCTCAGTCAATGAGTAAACTACAGTCAGAGGTCAATAGATTTTTGGACCCCAAAGGAATAATGGGGATTGTGCAGTAAGGTGTGGCCATAATATTATTGAATGGTGGAGCAGACTCATGTGGCCAAATTGCCTTCCCTTGCTACTATTTCTTTTATTCTGATATTCCTTACAATTGCAGGACATGTTTATGGATTTGGTTTTCACCACTGTTTCTGGGTGGATTTTACACCTGTCCAGGGTCCATACTTATCCCTCAGAGCATCATTTAAACATTATCTACTCATTATCCCATTGCTGTTTGTACGAGTTATCCATCCAATCTTTTGAATATAACAAAAATTCTCTTATTGTACAGCAAGGTATGTCCGACCATCCATCTGAAAATGCTTGTCCGTCTGTAATCTAGCCCCACAGCCATTTGAGATATCCGCGTCCATCTAATTCTGGTCTCTTGGTGTCTCAGGAATAGTATCTGGATTTTTATTTTTTATTCTTTCAGGGCATGGCTGGCAAAGCCAGAGTTTGTTGTCCATCCCTAATTACCCTTGAACTGAACATTTCAGAGGGGCAGTTAAGAGTCACCTCATTGCTGTGGGTCTGGAGTCACATGCAGGCCAGACCAGGTAAGGGCGGCAGATTTCCTTCCCTGAAGGACATTAGTGAACCAGACGGGCTTTTAAGTTAATTGCTGGTAGTTTCATGGTCACCATGATTGAGACTACGGGCGGATTCTTCGGCTGCCCCCGCCGCAAGATCACCACGGGCGGCACGCAGACGATGTAAAGGTCCATTGACCTAGGGAGGGAATTTCTGGTCATGGGTGGGCACGGCCGGAAAATCCCGCTCTAGCTTTCCATTCCAGAAATTTTTATCTGAATTCAAATTCCACCAGCTGCTCTGATGGAATTTGAACCTGAGCATTGGGACTCGGGATGACTCATCCAGTGATGCTACCATTGTTCTACCATCTACCATCTCCGCCTAACATCGCCTTATGTGTTGATTTCTATTTGAAAATGTAACATAGCCGTTGCTCTCAATCAATTTATTCAGATCACGGTGATTTGAAATGTTGGGCAGTGTTATGAAGATGTGCTTGCAACAAATAATGATTTTGCAGTGAGCAGGGAGTTTCCCTGGGTGTCCTCAGCATCGGCTCTGGATCCCAGAAAGTCTCCTGGCACCAGGTCAAACATTGGAAAGGAAACCTGCTGATTACCATATCACGCTCCCACCACCACCATCCCCCCCTCCCCACCCCAATGCACCCCTCACCACAATCAGTACTCCTCCATGTCGAACACCGCTTGGAGGAGGCATTGAGGGCGGCAAGGGTGCAGAATGTATTCTAGATAGGGGACTTCAATGTCCATCATCAAGAGTGGCCCTTTAGCACCAATACTGACTGAGCTGGCCAAGTCCTAATGGACATAGCTGCCCATTAGGACTGGGTCTGCAGCAGATGGTGAGGGATCAACAAGAGGGGAAAACATACTTTAAAAAAGAATGTCCAATTAAGGGGCAATTTAGCGTGGCCAATCCACCTACCCTGCACATCTTTGGGTAGTGGGGGTGAGACCCACGCAGACACGGGGAGAATGTGCAAACTCCACACAGACCGTGACCCAGGGCTGGGATCGAATCCAGGCCCTCAGGGCCATGAGGCAGCAGTGTTGACCACCATGCCATCCTTGGGGAAAACATGACCTCGTCCTCACCAACCTGCCTGCCACAGATGCATTTGTTTGTCTATGACAGTATGAGTTGGAGTGACCACTGCACATCCTTGTGGAGATAAAGCGCCGTCTTCACATTGAGGATATCCTCCATCGTGTTGTGTGGCACTACCACCGTGCTAAATGGGATAGGTTTTGAACAGATCTAGCAACTCAAGACTGGGCATCCATGAAGCATTGTGGGCCACCAATAGCAGCAGAATTGTATTCAACCACATTCAATAACCTCATGGCCCAGCATACGCCCAATTCCATCAGCCAGGGGTCAATTCTGGTTCGATGAAGAGTGCAGGAGGGCCTGGCAGAAGCAGCACCAGACACACCTAATAAAATAAACAGCAAGTGATTGACCGAGCTAAGGGATTCCACAACAAATGGATCAGATCGAAGCTCTGCAGACCTGCCACACCCAGCCGTGAATGGTGGTGGACAATTAAACAACCCACTGGAGGAGGAGGCTCCACAAATATCCCCGTCCTCAATGAGGAAGGGGGCCCAGCCTATCAGTGCAAAGGACAAGGCTAATGGATTTGCAACAATCTTCAGCCAGAAGTGCAAGTGTGTCCTGTACGGAAAAGAGCAAATCTAACCCAGCCAACAACTGCTCCATCATTCAACTCTTGATCACCAGTAACGTTATGGAAGGGGTCAGCAACAGTAAGCGGCACCTACTCAGCAATAACCTGCTCACTGATGCTCAGTTTGGGTTCTCCCAGGGCAACTCAGCTCCTGATCTCATTACAGCCTTGGTTTAAACATGGATAGAAGAGCGGAACTCCAAGGGCGAGTCGAGAGTGACTACCATTAACATCAGCTGCATTTGACCAAGTTTGGCATCAAGCAACCCTTAGCAAAATAGGAGTCACTGGAAATCAGGGAGAAAAATCTTCACTGATTGGAATCATATCAAGCACAAAGGAAGATGGTTCTGGATGTTTGTGGTCAATCATCTCAGCTCTAGGACATCACTGCAGGGGTTCCTCAGGGTAGTGTCCTCGGCCCAACCATCTTCAGCTGCTCATCAATGACCTGTCTTCCATCATAAGGTCAGAAATGGGGTGTTTGCGATGACTGCACAATGTTCAGCACCATTCGCCACTCCTCAGATAATGAAGCAGTCCCTGTCCAAATGCAACAAGACCTGGACAATATCCTGGCTTGGGCCAACAAGTGGCAAGCTGTGTTCTTCGACCGTGTCTCCTGGTTCTAATATCTCCCACAAGTTGAAACATCTTCCCAATATCTATCCTTTCAAATCCCCTCCAAATGTTATATGTTTCAATAAGATCATGTCTCATTCTTCTAAACTCCAATGGGTATTGGCCTGAACTGTTCAACCTTTGTTCATGGAAATGAAACCCCTTACCCCAGCAATGAGTGGAATGAACATTAAATCCTACTTGCAACCACACAAGACATCAAGCTGAAAACTGTGAACTTCATGTCTATTTCACAAACTGTAACTTGGCCAAATCTGACCTCCCCTACTAATTCAGGACATATATTGCTCCAAATTGGTTTTTAATGTAATAAAACTAACCCATTACTTTGTTAAACTCAAGAAGACCTGTCTGATTGGTTCTTCATAATCCCAGCACATAAACAATTAAGTGTACCCTGAATTGGCAAGTACAGCCTCTGAAACAAGAAAACTTGTTGGGTGTCATACGAGGAGAGCGAAGTGGTGAGTCCTGCAACCCCTCCTCATCTCATTGTAACAGTAGGTTCTTTCTTTTATATTTTTTCATGGGACGTGAGCATTGCAGGTGAGGTCAGAGTTTGTTACCCATCCCATATTGCCTTTGAGTCTTCCCATTACTCCTGTCTATGCTAGAGAGCACACCCCAGGAAACAGGGAACTTGAATTCGAAAAGTCCAAAATCTGAGACTGAAGATAAACCGAGATTCAAGTTCAGACGTTCAGTAACACACTGGTTAGCACTGCTGCCTCACAGCGGAAGGGTTCGATCTCGGCCTTGATTGACTGTCTCTGTGGAGTCTGCACATTCTCCCCGTGTGTGCGTGGGTTTCCTCCGGGTGTCCCAGTTTCCTCCCACAGTCCAAAGATGTGCAGGTTAAGTGGATCAGCAATGATAAATTGTCCTTCAGTGTCCAAAGGTTAGGTGGGGTTTCGGGGATAGAATGGGGGAGTGGGCCTAGGTAGGGTGCTCTTTTCAAGCGTCAGTAAATATCTGATGGTCCGAATGGCTTCCTTCTACTGTTGGGATTTGATGATACTGTTGTTGGATTTAGATCCAGGGCAGGATTATTTCAAAAGAAGAATTCAATACTTCTAATGCAGGGCTCAGAGTTTCTGCATAACTTATGCCCAATTATCAGTGTGATCTGGATGTGCAGCATGAACGGGCACTAAATATGATAGAATGTAATGCTTCTTCGGCTTCTGCATTGGTTGTGTTGGCATCACAGACTAATATCCATATTCCACCAACATTTTTATGTTTGGCGCTGGCTAAACCAGGCTTGATCATTTATGCTGATTCAAAAGTTCATTTGCCCAAAGCCGTCTCTGTCCACAAAACCAGTCATGCCCAAAGGTTAGCATGTTAAGTTTCTATCAACTGTGCTCATTCAGGGATGTTTATCACACTGTGCCAAGGTTCATGGAAGCACAGGCACCTGTTGTCAAGACTCCAGCATGAATCATTGATGCCTGCAGTGACCGTACAGTTGATTGAAGAAAAACCCAATTCTGCTTCTCCGGCTGTCGCTGCAATTGTTGTAAATTCACTATCAACCAGTCTAAATTCAGCCAACTGTATAAGTGCAGGGTATGCACCAAGGGCACATCCCAGCAGTCAATTGAAGCCAATTAAAATGTAAGAGCAAGAGCCTTCCCACCGCCATCCTGTTGGTGGGTCAGCTCATGGAAACAGCCCGGTTTCGGGACAATAAGCAACACAAAGGCCAAGGAAATGCAGAAGTGTAGGTGGTGTCATGGGTGTTAAGACTGTATTTCAGGAAGTGCTTAAAACTGTATACATCCTCAACGGCTTGTGTTGTGGTCTCCGGAAAGCCGACAATGTGCTGGACAAACGAGAGGCTCACTTGTGTGTCCTGGCAGGCAATTGTGATGAGGCACAGTATGTTAACTTGCTAGTGGCACTCTGTCCTGAGCACCAGATCAACCCGATCACCGTTGATGACAACAAGAAACTTGGTGAATGGGTAGGCCTGTGCAAAATAGACCAAATCGTCCAAAGATGTTCAAGTTAGGTGGGTTGGCCTCGCTAAATTGCCCCTTAGTGTCCAAAGGTAGGGTAGGAATTGGGCCTGGGTGGGGTCCTCTTTCAGGGTCGGTGTAGACTTGATGGGCTGAATGGCCTCATTCTGCACTGTAGGGATTCTGTGATTCTATGAGAAGAGAAACCTCACAAGGTTTTAGGATGCAGCAGTGTGGTTGTCAAGGATCATGGCAAAGGCTCACAAGCCAAGGATGTCATTGACAACTATTTCAGAGGAAAGTGACCTGTTTCATCGATAAGAAATCAGTCAGGTGGATATTGACTCATTTCCCAGCAATCCCAGTCCACTTTGTGATGCTGGAGAATACACTGTTCTACTCACTGACCAATTGTGATTGACTGCACCGTTGAATTGCATTAGTGCATGAGAGGTTTTACAATGAGCCTTACTTAAATGAGTGGAGTTGGAAAACAGAGCATAACTTTACATCTGCAAACCCGATGTAGTTTCAGCCATATTCTGGGCACATTTTGCTGATTGCAGGCAGTGGAAATCTCTGCCTTCCGTTTCTCACTCTTACACTTCCATCAGTGTTCAAAATGCTGAAAACCCTTGTATTAATGTACAGTTAACAAATTAAATGACTACTTACTGGAATGGGTTTTCTGGGTTTTTGGCATGGCAAATATCAGCATGTCCATTGCAAACACACCGACCCCCAACACTGATATCCTTGATGCTGTAATAATACTAAAACAAACAACCAATCACTAAAGATTACCCTCATTCCATTTATTGTCAAGAGGATTAAACTGTTGGCTTACCACCATAAAAATGGTCCACTAGTACTGCTTGGTACACCTTAACAATGAACTGAAGCTGAAAGTAGAAACAGGGTAAATAGATTTCTTTCCAAATCTATCCTAAGATGACAGGTGAAAGTATCTCTGATACGATGACAACTGTTTGTAGTGACTCTCGATGCAAACGTTATCCCAGGAGGCAGCACGGTGCACGGGGTAAGGATATGGGGGCTTGATGGGCCTCCCATGGGGTTACTCGCATTGGTAGCTTTTGAAGCACCAGCTCTTTAATTTGGAGTTGGTGGGACAGTCATACTCTGCGAGAAGGAGTTGTCTGTGACTAAGCCAAATCAAGTTCGGAAGCCAATTATAAAAATGCTAAAAAGCAAGACTTGCCTTTATATATTTTACAACGCCAAGTTCAAGGTAAGAGACAGAAAGTTTAGGGGGGATTTGAGAAAAAATCTTTTTACCCAGACGGTGGTGACGGTCTGGAACGCGCTGTCTGGGAGGGTGGGAGGGGCGGGTTGCCTCACATTCTTTAAAAAGCACCTGGATGAGCGCTTGGCAGGTATTAATGTTCAAGGATAGAGTCAAGTGCTGGCAAACGAGATTAGGCAGGCAGGTCAGGTGTTTTTCATGTGTCGGTGCAGACTCGATGGGCCGAAGGGCCTCTTCTGCACTGTGTGATCTGTCATTCTGAGACAGGCTCCCAGCTGCAGGGAAGAGGTCCCAACACTTCAGTTAGTCCCTCCCTGCCTGTCTGGCACCTCCAATAGTCACCGGCCATTCTGGAGAGGAGCACCCCTGCAACCCCGTACCCCAACCCTCCCCCCCCATGCGGGAAGTACTGGCTGCAGAAGCCATTTTTGGGGGTTTAAATATAAGATAGAGAGAAGTCATCTCCCTTATGAAGCACCCTCTCCCTTCGTTGTATATCATTCAGCTGGAAAACCTGTGATTGGCCCTCCAGCTTTGAGAGCCCAATGGCGAGATCGCATTCTGGCCAATAATTGACCGCCCCGGGGAACATGACAATAAAGTGACCGTCTTCCACACCGTGTGGGTTTCTGACCATTCCGAAGCCCAATCACCTGTATCGAGTCAGTATTGCACCTACCCTTCGGGTGACTGTGGGATCCTTTTGGGTCTTGGATATCAGGTGACCTAATAAGGTGTTGGTCCTCAGAAATCGGAGTCGGATATTTGTAGCCTTTGTGAATTCTCGTAAGACAGGAGAATCATTGAAGTTTGTGGATCCTGGACGACCATTCACTAAAGATATAACAACCTAAGGAAAATATTGTCATTAGAAGATGGCACAAGTTTTCCCGATGGGGTTTTCTGGGCCACTGCTGGAGATGTCCAGTCTCGTGGTCAGTCAATGAACCTTTCACTGGTCCACCTGTGGTTGGTTCTGCCATGGTGGCCCAGAAAATCCCAGCCCCTGTGAAGGAACTAATGATCAATTCAACAAAAATTAATTTTAACACGAAAAGCACAATTATAGAACGCTATGAACACAACCATTCAGCCCAGGATACCTCTTTGAACGAGATATCCAATTAGTCCCAGTATCCCTGCACTTGTCTGAAATCCTTGACATTTTCTCCTCTTCGAGTATTCATCTAACTCCTTTTTAGAAGTTATTATTTGATCTACATTCGCTGCCCTTTCAGGCAGTGCATCCAGATCACAACAACTCGCTGCGTTGAAGAAAATTCTCTGGCCATGTCTTTCCGCTCCCATCCACGGTGGGTGTCATGACGGGCGGGAGCAGAAAATGTAAATAGGTAAGGCACGGCCTCACACACCAGCGGGGCTGCTCCGAGTCAGCTTCAAGACAAGGCCCCGACTCTGGAACAGAGTGACTGGGCAGAGCTGCAGGGCAAGGCCTGCACTGGGGGTGGGAAAGTAGGGCTCACACATATCGCTGGGGTAGTGTGTTGGGCAGTGCGTTGGCGGGGGGGGGGGGGTTAATGTCTTATGCGATTGAATGGGGAAAGTGTCTCTAACAGAATTCCTCTGTTGCTTGGGGCAGGATGGGTGGCTTGCAAACTTTACACTGTTTATTTTGACAAGACTCTCCTTGTCCCAGTCCAGGAAGGGGGAGGGTTTGGATGTCCAGTCTCAGTCAAGCACTGAATGTTGTCCGCAGGGTGTGGAGATTGTGGTAGTATGCATTAGGGGTCATGTGGGACTGTGAAGCCGTGATGCCATTGGCTGACAGATCCTGGGTCCTGGTTGGCTGTTGACCTCTAGCTCTGCCCTGAAGGTGGAGTATAAGAACCAGGAGTTCTCCCCGCAGCTCCAGTCTGTTGCTGAACTGCGGGGAACAAGTCACGCTTAATAAAGCCTCATCGACTTCATCTCTATTCGTCTCTCGTAAGACATTGTGCGCTACAATTTATTAAGCGTGCTTAAAGGACTATGGAGCTCAGGATCGTCCCGGAATGCCTGAGGATCAGCCCCCACGCAGTGAACTCAGCAGCAATTTTTAAACACTGGCAGACTTGTTTCGAAGGCTACCTCCGAACGGCCCCCGGCCGGATCACAGAAGACCAGAAACTGCAGGTCCTGCATTCGAGGGTAAGCCCGGAAATTTTCCCTCTCATAGAAGACGCAGAGGATTTCCAGATGGCATTCGCAGCACTAAAGAGCATCTACGTTCGCTCAGTGAACCAGGTCTACGCACGCTACCAACTCGCAACGAGACGGCAAAGTCCCGGAGAATCGCTAGACGAATTCTACGTCGCGCTGCTAATTTTGGGACGGGCCTGCAGCTGCCCGCCGGTAAACATGGCTGAACACACGGACATGTTAATTCGCGATGCGTTTGTGGCAGGTATGAACTTGCCCCAAATCCGCTAAAGACTGTTAGAAAAAGAGTCGCTAGGACTCTCAGAGGCACGGGCCCTTGCAGCTTCCCTAGATGCGGCCGCGCAAAACGCCCGCGCGAACGGCCCCGACCGCGCGGCAGCCCCTTGGGCTCCGTGGACCCCCGTCGCGACAAACCCACCCCCCCTCACAGGCTTGCGCGGTTCAGACGCCAGGTCATCCCGGGGGGGCCCGCTGCTATTTCTGCGGCCAGGTGAAACACCCCCGGCAGCGCTGCCCGGCCCGCGCAGCGATTTGCAAGAGCTGCGGCAAAAGGGCCATTTCGCGGCTGTGTGCCGGTCCCGGGGGGTCGCCGCTGTCCCCGGAGAAGAAAGAGTCCAGCGCATCCCAAACGCTCTCCAACCCCCCCAGCGCCCCATGTGCGACCCGCAGGCGCCGCCATTTTGGGTCCCGGCCACCACGAGGGGAGGATGGGTGCCGCCATCTTGTGACCCCCCCAGCCATGTGCGATGCATGGGGGCGGCCATTTTGTCCACCCCCGCCGCCATCTTGGGACCCCCCAGCCATGTGCGATGCATGGGGGTGGCCATTTTGTTCACCCCGCCGCCATCTTGGACGACAACAATGGACCCCAGCATCGACGGCTCCACGGGGTTCGAAGAAGACGCTGAAACACTGCGACAATGTCTGGCCTCGGTGACGCTGGACCAAGCACGGCCCCGGACGCTCCAGACGACGACAACAACGGTGCTGATCAACGGACACGAGACACCATGCCTGATCGACTCCGGGAGCACAGAAAGCTTCATCCACCCCGACACGGTAAGACGCTGTTTTTTGACCATCCGTCCCAGTACGCAAAAGATTTCCCTAGCTGCAGGATCCCACTCCGTACAGATCAAAGGGTTCTGCATAGTGACCCTAACGGTGCAAGGGAGGGAGTTTAAAAACTACAGGCTCTACGTCCTTCCCCAACTCTGCGCGCCCACATTACTGGGATTAGACTTCCAGTGCAACCTGCAGAGCCTAACATTTCAATTCGGCGGCCCAATACCCCCACTCACTATCTGCGGCCTCGCAACCCTCAAAGTTGAACCCCCATCCTTGTTTGCAAACCTCACCCCGGATTGCAAACCCGTCGCCACTAGGAGCAGACGGTACAGCGCCCAGGACCGGACATTTATTCGGTCCGAAGTCCAGCGGCTACTGAAGGAAGGCATAATCCAGGCCAGCAATAGTCCCTGGGGAGCACAGGTGGTAGTAGTAAAGACAGGGGAGAAGCAAAGGATGGTCATAGACTATAGCCAGACCATCAACAGGTACACACAGCTAGATGCGTACCCTCTCCCCCGCATATCCGACATGGTCAATCGGATTGCCCAATATAGGGTCTTCTCCACCGTGGACCTCAAGTCCGCCTACCATCAGCTCCCCATCCGCCCAAGTGACCGCAAGTACACAGCCTTCGAGGCAGACGGGCGACTATACCACTTCCTAAGGGTCCCATTTGGCATCACAAACGGGGTCTCGGTCTTCCAACGGGAGATGGACCGAATGGTTGATCAACACGGGTTGCAGGCCACGTTCCCGTATCTCGACAACGTAACCATCTGCGGCCACGATCATCAGGACCACGATGCCAACCTCCAAAAATTCCTCCAGACCGCTAAAGCCTTGAACCTCACATACAACGAGGACAAGTGCGTGTTTAGCACAAACCGGCTAGCCAGCTTGGGATATGTAGTGCGCAATGGGATAATAGGCCCCAACCCCGAACGTATGCGCGCCCTCATGGAATTTCCCCTCCCGCACTGCTCCAAAGCCCTGAAACGTTGCCTGGGTTTCTTTTCATATTACGCCCAGTGGCTCCCCCAGTACGCAGACAAGGCCCGCCCACTAATACAGACCACTACCTTCCCCCTGTCGACAGAGGCTCGCCAGGCCTTCAGCCGCATCAAAGCGGATATCGCAAAGGCCACGATGCGCGCCATCGACGAGTCCCTCCCCTTCCAGGTCGAGAGCGGCGCCTCCGATGTAGCTCTAGCGGCCACCCTTAACCAAGCGGGCAGACCCGTGGCCTTTTTCTCCCGAACCCTCCATGCCTCAGAAATCCGCCACTCCTCAGTGGAAAAGGAAACCCAAGCCATAGTGGAAGCTGTGCGACATTGGAGGCACTATCTGGCCGGCAGGAGATTCACTCTCCTCACTGACCAACGGTCGGTAGCTTTCATGTTCGATAATGCACAGCGGGGCAAAATTAAAAATGACAAGATCTTAAGGTGGAGGATCGAGCTCTCCACCTTCAACTACGAGATCTTGTACCGTCCCGGAAAGCTGAACGAGCCGTCCGATGCCCTATCCCGCGGCACATGTGCCAACGCACAAATAGACCGTCTCCAAACCCTCCACGAGGACCTCTGCCACCCGGGGGTCACTCGGTTCTACCATTTTATAAAGTCCCGCAACCTCCCCTACTCCGTGGAGGAGGTCCGTACAGTCACCAGGAACTGCCACATCTGCGCAGAGTGCTAACCGCACTTTTTCAGGCCGGATAGTGCGCACCTGATCAAGGCTTCCCGTCCCTTTGAACGCCTCAGTCTGGATTTCAAAGGGCCCCTCCCCTCCACCAACCGCAACACATACTTCCTGAACGTGGTGGACGAGTACTCTCATTTCCCTTTCGCCATCCCCTGCCCCGACATGACAGCGGCCACAGTTATTAAAGCCTTTAGCACCATATTCACACTGTTCGGTTGCCCCGCATATATCCATAGCGACAGGGGGTCCTCCTTCATGAGTGATGAGCTGCGCCAGTTCCTGCTCAGCAAGGGTATAGCCTCGAGCAGGACGACCAGCTACAACCCCCGGGGGAACGGGCAAGTAGAGAGGGAGAACGGCACGGTCTGGAAGACCGTCCTACTGGCCCTACGGTCCAGGGATCTCCCAGTTTCACGGTGGCAGGAGGTCCTCCCGGACGCTCTCCACTCCATCCGGTCGCTGCTGTGTACCACCACTAATCAAACGCCTCATGAGCGCCTCCTTGTCTTCCCCAGGAAGTCCTCCTCTGGAACGTCGCTGCCGACCTGGCTGGCGGCCCCAGGACCCATCTTGCTCCGGAAACATGTGCGGGCGCACAAGTCGGACCCGTTGGTCGAGAGGGTTCACCTCCTCCACGCGAACCCGCAGTACGCCTACGTGGCGTACCCCGACGGCCGACAGGACACGGTCTCCCTGCGAGACCTGGCGCCCGCCGGCAACACGCACACCCCCCCGACACCAATCACCCCCTCCCTGCCACCGGCGCACCCCGCGACCGCCCCCTTCCCGGGAAGATCGGTCCTCTTCCCATGTCCGACCAGGAGTGAAGCAGAAGCAGAAACCGTAAAGCTCCCGGAGACGACAACGCTGGAACAAGCACCTGCACCACCACCGGGGCTGAGGCGATCGACAAGGAAGACCAGACCGCCCGCTCGACTCGTGGCATCGGTGTGACATCAAGAATGTTGTTGGACTTTAACGAGAATGTTTTTTTTCTTCTTACGAATATTGTAAATAGTTCACAAACCCTGTACATAGCCCAGTGTAGGGCAAAGTGTAGGGCACTGTAATGACATGCAAAAAAGTTTTTTTTCCTCCCAGGACCAGCCTTGTAAACCCCTACCACCATGCGAAGCACCACCCCGCCGGGTTCATTCTTAACAAGGGGTGAATGTGGTAGTATGCATTAGGGGTCATGTGGGACTGTGAAGCCGTGATGCCATTGTCTGACAGATCCCGGGTCCTGGTTGGCTGTTGATCTCTAGCTCCGCCCTGAAGGCGGAGTATAAGAACCAGGAGTTCTCCCCGCAGCTCCAGTCTGTTGCTGAACTGCGGGGAACAAGTCACGCTTAATAAAGCCTCATCGACTTAATCTCTATTCGTCTCTCGTAAGTCATTGTGCGCTACAATTTATTAAGCGTGCTTAAAGGACTATGGAGCTCAGGATCGTCCCGGAATGCCTGAGGATCAGCCCCCACGCAGTGAACTCAGCAGCAATTTTTAAACACTGGCAGACTTGTTTCGAAGGCTACCTCCGAACGGCCCCTGGCCGGATCACAGAAGACCAGAAACTGCAGGTCCTGCATTCGAGGGTAAGCCCGGAAATTTACCCTCTCATAGAAGACGCAGAGGATTTCCAGACGGCATTCGCAGCACTAAAGAGCATCTACGTTCGCTCAGTGAACCAGGTCTACGCACGCTGCCAACTCGCAACGAGACGGCAAAGTCCCGGAGAATCGCTAGACGAATTCTACGTCGATTCATCTCTATTCGTCTTCATCTCTATTCGTCTCTCGTAAGTCATTGTGCGCTACAGAGATAACACCACGTGTGTCGGTCCAGGGGAGGTCTTGAACATACTCATGGACTACAGATGGTATACCCAGTCCAGGCAGTCATCCACAACCCCATGGATGAGGAAAAGGTGATGTGGGGGCATTCGAGGGTCTCATGGTGGGAGAGGGGTTGGTGTGAGGGTTTCTAAGTCACACTGTGCCAGAGGCTCAAGCTGGGAAAGGGCAAGGTTCACCCGCGTCATAGGCACATCCGTGATCACAATGCAGGGGAGCTGCATTTAGCAGTTGGTTTAGCACGGGGCTAAATAGCTGGCTTTTAAAGCAGACCAAGGCAGGCCAGCAGCGCGGGTTCAATTCCCGTACCAGCCTCCCCGAACAGGCGCCGGAATGGGGCGACTAGGGGCTTTTCACAGTAACTTCATTTGAAGCCTACTTGTGACAATAAGCGATTTTCATTTCATTTCATTAGAGTGTGAGGATTGAGTGGTCATGTTCCACCAGGAAGGGAGGGATTGCCACACTCACATCAAGAGGGTTAAGGTGGCCTGACACTGAGAGCTCAGTACCACCATCTTACAACATGAAGTGATTGAGCAGCAAATGAGGACAAACTCTGCTGGAGGGCCTTTGAGATTATTGGTTGATTTCAGGGAGGGACAGAGTAGACACCCAGCAAACACAAAAGAGTATTCTCAGATGTGAGAGATGCACAGGTCAGACAGGTTATGAGCACCTTATTCACAATGCAGGAAATAAGGAAAGGTACCAATGAAAGAAAGGCATGTAAGATGAATACTGATAAAATGCACCAATCGAACACCTTGGTCATAGCTTCGAAATTGCCCAGAGCAAGGAGCGAGTCAGGAACAATTGGGTGACTTGGCCTGCCTCGCATGCTGGTTGCAATCATTCCACTGGCAAGTTCTCAGCCTCTTCCCCTCCCCCATCTCCCCATCTCCCCCACCCCATAATCTCAGTTCCTGACTAAACATGCTATGCCAAAGAGTTTAGTTTCCTGATCTCAAGGACTGGGAAAGGGGAACATTGAAACAAAGAACAAAGAAAAGTACAGCACAGGAACAGGCCCTTCGGCCCTCCAAGCCCGTGCCGACCATGCTGCCTGACTAAACTACAATCTTCTACACTTCCTGGGTCCGTATCCCTCTATTCCCATCCTATTCATGTATTTGTCAAGATGCCCCTTAAACGTCACTATCGTCCCTGCTTCCACCACCTCCTCCGGTAGCGAGTTCCAGGCACCCACTACTCTCTGCGTAAAAAACTTGCCTCGTACATCTACTCTAAACCTTGCCCCTCGCACCTTAAACCTATGCCTCCTAATAATTGACCCCTCTAACCTGGGGAAAAGCCTCTGACTATCCACTCTGTCTATGCCCCTCATAATTTTGTAGACCTCCATCAGGTCGCCCCTCAACCTCCGTCGTTCCAGTGAGAAGAAACCAAGTTTATTCAACTGCTCCTCATAGCTAATGCCCTCCATACCAGGCAACATCCTGGTAAATCTCTTCTGCACCCTCTCTAAAGCCTCCACATCCTTCTGGTAGTGTGGCGACCAGAATTCAACACGATACTCCAAGTGTGGCCTCAGGTTCTATACAGCTGCAACATGACTTCCCAATTCTTATACTCAATGAGAAGCCAGACATCTGAAGTAATCCTAAGGTTGGTGACATCTTGGGCGTCATTCTCCGCCGGCGGGAGTCTCCGTTCTGCCGGCACCGGGGGGTTTCCAGACGGCGTGGGGCTGCCCCACAATGGGAAACCCCATTGACCAGCCGGTGTTACGGAGACTCCCACCGGCCGGTCGGGGCAGAAATGTGGCGGGGCGGGTAGGAGAATTTCGCCCCTTATTACAGCCGATGAAGCAGTGATAATCTGTTGGTGTGGATGGGGTACCTGAGAGATTTTGTGTAAACTTGAATGCTCATGACAATCCAAGGTACAGGAATACTGAAAAGAGAGATTGAAATCTTGGAAGTGGATCCTTGGTGAAGACACACAAGAGAAAGCATTGGGCGAGATTCTCCACTCCCGCGCCGGTTGGGAGAATCGCCTGGGCCGCCAAAATTTCCCGGGACGCCGGTCCGACGCCCTCCTGCGATTCTCCCAAGCGGCGGGAATGGCCCCGTCGAGTTACGCGGGCCGCAGGCCGGAAAATCGCCGGAGACACCCAAAATGGCGATTCTCCGGCAGCCCCGCTATTCTCAGGCCCGGATGGGCCGAGCGGCCAGGCCAAAACGGCGGGTTCCCCCCGGCGCCGTCCACAATTGGTCGCTGCCGTCGGGAACAGCGCGGGAACGCTGGGGGGGCAGTCTGCGGGGGGGGGTGGGGGGGGTGGGGGGGGGGGGATCCTGCACTGGGGGGTACCTCAAATGTGGCATGGCCCACGATCGGTGCCCACCGATCGTCGGGCCGTCCTCTCTGAAGGAGGACCTCCTTCCTTCCGCGGCCCCGCAAGATCCGTCCGCCATCTTCTTGCGGGGCGGACTCAGAGAGGACGGCAACCGCGCATGCGCGGGTGACGCCAGTTCTGCGGCACCGGCCGCGTCATCTATGCGGCGCCGCCTTTACGCGGCGACAAGGCCTGGCGCGTGTAGATGACGCGGCCCCGATCCTAGCCCATTGTCGGGGCCTGAATCGGTCGGGACCGGGGCCGTTTCGCGCCGTCGCGAACCTCGACGGCATTCACGACGCCGCGGGCACTTCGGCGCGGGAGTGGAGAATCCCGCCCATTGTTTGGGAGAAGATTCTAAGGTGTTTGTCCGGGAGTGAAGTTTGGAAACATTCCTGTGGAGTTCCAGTGAGACCAGGCGGCTCACAGTATAACGTACATTTGGGGGATTTGATGAGAAATCACATGAGTTGTTTTGGGCGGCATCTGTCACTTTGTTTCAGAGTGAGGTGCGTCTGACCACAGCGGGCCTGGTGGTTTCTAGGGCCATTGTACTTACTGAGAAAATTAAAGTATAAGATATATTTTGTAACCTGCGTTATCCTTAAAGATTTGTGTACACCTGTGAAGAGGGGCTGTTTAGCACAGGGCTAAATAGCTGGCTTTGAAAGCAGACCAGGGCAGGCCAGCAGCACGGTTCAATTCCCGTACCAGCCTCCCCGAACAGGCCGCACCGGAATGTGGCGACTAGGGGCTTTTCACAGTAACTTCATTTGAAGCCTACTTGTGACAATAAGCAATTTTCATTTCATTTCAAGTACAGGAGCAGGGTGTGTTGTTGCAATTATACAGGGCCTTGGTGAGGCCACACCTGGAATACTGTGTGCAGTTTTGGTCCCCATTTCGGACAGAAATGACGAGACATTTCTTCACCCAAAGAGTGGTGAGCCTGTGGAATTCATTACCACAGGAAGTAGTTGATGCTAAAACATTGAATATATTCAAGACACGGCTAGATATAGCACTTGGGGCGAATGGGATCAAAGGCAATGGGGAGAAACAGGATTAGGCTATTGAGTTGGATGATCAGCCATGATGGTGATGAATGGCGGAGCAGGCTCGAAGGGCCAAAAGGCCTCCTCCTGTTCCTATCTTCTATGTAAGATATAAGTGGAATGAAGGAGTATTGTATTACAGTCAATATTTTCATGTTTAATAAATGTCATGTTCTTTTGTTACAAGTTAATTGGTAGACTTTGTTCATCCACATCTCTGAACAAAAAATAAAAGTTACAGGGCAGCACGGTGGCGCAGTGAATAGCCCTGCTGCCTCACGGCGCCGAGGTCCCAGGTTCAATCCCGGCTCTGGGTCACTGTCCGTGTGGAGTTTGCACATTCTCCCCGTGTTTATGTGGGTTTCGCCCCCACAACCCAAAGATGTGCAGGGTAGGTAGATTGGTGACGCTAAAACGGCCACCTGGCATCTTTTGGCGTTACCTAGGAGACCCCAGCCAGACGCCAAATAGTACTGGTCCCCACAAATGGGGACCAGGTGTGTTAGGTAGGGGTGTCTCTCAGGCGATTGGAGGCCCACGTGTGGTCGGCTACTGGGCAGGCTTGCACCCTGGCACTGTTGGTGACACCCGGGCACCAGGGCACTGCCAGCCGGGCACCTTGACAATACCCGATATGCACCCTGGCAGTGCCACATGGGTGCCAGCCCAGCACTGCCAAGGTGGAAAACTGGCATTTTGCCTCTGCCGAGGATCAGGCCCGGGGGGGGGTGCGCTGCCAGTATGTGGTGGGGTGGTGGTGGGGGGGGGTGGGGGGGTGGGGGGCACGTGGACCCCCAACACGTGAGTTGGGGTGTTGGGGGAGTCCAGGGCTCACGTTCGGGGGGGGGGTCAAGATATCAGGGCGCCATTTAAAAATGGAGTGCTGATCTCTTACTGCATTGAGGAGCTCGCTCATCGGAACTCCTCAATGCAGGAAATGACGCTGAGTGCGGCCTCAGGGGGCCGCTCCCCACCGGGGTCCCAAATAGCAACATTGTGCCATCAGGTAGCGGGGTAGTGCCGTAAACGAACCCGCTAATCCTGCCGACAATGGGCTCTGATTTTGTTTGGGTTAGATCTCACCCCATATCTTTACCAGAGCTGCAAACAAAGAACAAAATTTAATATGCTTGCTAAAGTCGCACAGAAACCACACAAAACACTGACAAAATGAACACACGTCACCAGTGAAAACCCCGTCCTGTGCTCTTGGTGCCGGAAACTAACACTTGCGAGTGCAATGTCGTGATGAATCCCACCCCGCTCATCACCCTCCCACCCGGCGTCCCCCTCCCCTTTGCTGACGCAGCATTGGAGCCAGATTGCTGACTCTGGTGTTGTGTCGGATCTGGTGGCCTTGGCGTCTTTCCTCTAATCAGCGGGGCCTGAGAAAACTCCACCTGGGAGAGTGCAACCATTGGCATGGCTAGCCACATCTCAGTCATCACAGCCTCAGAAAATGCCACGGTCACTGGCAGAGGAGGTGCCGCCTGTGGTGATATACATCACTAAGTACACAAAGGGTTAATGTACATACACTACACCTAGCTAGACACGAGAGGGAACACCAGAGACATGACACACAGACAGTCAACCAATAGGTCAGTAAGATAGGACACGACCAATGGGCAGTCACGATACTCACAGAGGTGACACTACCACAGGAGGGCATTACACCAACCCATATAAAAGGACACATCACACATGCTCAGTCTCTTTCCAGTGGAGACTCTCTGAGTACACACAGGGTTGATTCAACACATCACACCCACCACGTGGATTGTAGCAGACTGGTTCGTCAGTCTGAGTAGCTATAGCAGGATTAACAGGAGAGTCGAATCCAAGTAGGAGAATTGTTAATAGTTTAATAAACGCGTTAAAGCTATCTCCAAATCTGAACCTTCCTTTGTCAGCGTGCACATCAGGGAAGCAGCTTATGCTACGTCACGAGCAGAACAAAACACCGCCTTCATCTGGAGCAGTGTGAGAGGAGTCCATGGAGACAGCAAGCAGCTCATCCACTGCCGTGGGGTAGGACTGGACCCTCCCTGTTCACTGTTGATGGACAGAGAGGCTGGGTGCCTCATCAATCTCTCACACTGGCAGTGACCCGCTGAGAGCACAGCTAATGGGTGGGCTGGCACATCCCAATGTGCCCCCTGGAATCCCTGAAGCAGCCTCTCCACAAGAGTCGCCACTCCCTCAATGGAGGCGACTATGCGCTCGGTGCTCAGGGTCAATGCAGTTCTCAAGCTCCGCATGGACTCCTCCATGACAGATACTCCACTGCCTCCACTAGAGCACACAGGCAGTCGTCTGATAATCATGGAGATGGGTGGCCACCAGCATTGACGTCCGGCCTGCCATGCCTACAGTGTGTTGAGGTCATCACTGGCCCTAAATTT
Source organism: Scyliorhinus torazame (assembly GCF_047496885.1). Taxonomy (NCBI): domain Eukaryota; kingdom Metazoa; phylum Chordata; class Chondrichthyes; order Carcharhiniformes; family Scyliorhinidae; genus Scyliorhinus; species Scyliorhinus torazame. The sequence continues at coordinate 246,651,335 of NC_092717.1, forward strand.
TCTAGTCTCTCGTCGATGCTCCATTCGGCTCCTCTCCAACTCCTGGCAGCATCAGGGAGCTGCCTGCTCCCTGATTTGACCCGGCCCCCACCATGCTCCCAACCCCACTGCCAACGCTGCACCAATGTCTGGGCATGTTTCATGCGGGTCAGCACTTAATTGACAGCCAGTGTGAAACTGTTGTTTCGATGTTTGCAGGCAGAATCTCAACAAGCACATAATTCAGTCCCCACAGTTACACACCTTTAAAAGTATTTTGTTTCTGTAAATCACTTATCACATTCCTACATTACACTCCACCTGCCACTGTGTTGTTTGCAAACTATCTTTAATCTGTGTCCTCTGATTACCAACCCTCCTATCAGAGAAATAGTTCTCCTTTTTTACTCGAATCAAAACTCTTAATAGTTTTGAATGCCTCTTGTAAATATCCCTTTATTTAAATAATTAATAGCTTCAGGCAGTTTTTACACAGTTATACGATGTATGCCAACTGAAGCACTAACAGATTCATTTGTTTGTTTGTTACAATAACTGCACACATCTGGTTAGCTCTCATCTATTGCTGACCTTTGAGAAGAACAGTTCATTTTCACATCCATCGTTAAGCTAGCCATGAACAGCGCTTCCAGATTTCAGCTCAGCCTCTTACCTCGCCATTCTCAAGGGGTAAAATCCGGGAATATTCTGTGGTGCACATGACATCATCATCTCTTCTAATCCGTCCACGAGCTTGTGTCCTGAATACATCCTCACAATCGCGCTTGGAATCTGGAATGTAGATCGAGCCAATCAGCACCGTCGCCAAAAAGATTTCTTTGTAAATAACGTTGTGTCTGCCACTACGTGGGTTTGTTTTCCAGGGCCACTGTGCTTCATACGGAGCAACATCAGCTTACTGCTGTTCATCAGATACTCAGCTTGAACATTTCTGAGTTGCTGGGAATGACAGTGCAAAGCTTGACCTCATAACCTCTGAGCCACAAAACGTTAGTGTGCAGGTACAGCAAGTGATTAAGAAGGCCAAGTAATGCTGTGCTTTAGTACGAGAAGGTTTGAACATAAAGGTAAGGATGCTATGCTTCAGTTATCCAGGGCATTGGTGAGGCTGCGCCTCGAATACTGGGTGCAGGAAGGGTGTAAACGCGTTGGGAGGCGGTTCAGAGGAGGTTCGCTATTGATACCTGGACTGAACGGCTTGTCTTATGAGGAAAGGTTGGACAGACTGGGCTTGTTTCAACTGGAGTGTCGAAGATTGAAGTATATAAGACGCTGAATGGTCTTGACAAGGTCGACGTGGAAAGGATGTTTCCTCTTGTGGGTGAGTCCAGAACTAGGGGGCAGGGTTTTAAAATTCTGGGTGGCCCATTTAGGACAGAGTCGAGGAGGAATTCTTTCTCGGAGGGTTCAGCGACTTTGCAACTCTCTGCTTCAGATGTTGGTCGAGGCGGGGTCACTGAATATTTTTAAGGGGGAGGTAGCTAGATTCAAGGCACATAATTCAGTCCCCACAGTTACACACCTTTATCGCATGGGGAATGTGTAATTCAAAACACAAATTGATCAGCTGTAATCTTATTGAACAGGAGGGGCAAATGGCCTATTTCTGCTCCTATTTTGTTTGTTTGTAACTTCCCCAGTGAGTGACAGGACTCTTCTCCCCCCCTCCCCCCCCCCCAACCCTCAGGCCCCCTACAACACCCGGCCCTGAACTATCAACGGATTCCCCCCATGCATCCCCAAGACTACCCAACCATCCCCCTCTCCCACCAGCCCCCAGGACTCCCCCCACACCTCTAACCCTGAGGCTACCTCGTACACCCCCATGGGCCCTCCAGAATGTCCTCCCCTCCCCACTCCCCCCCGCCCCCCCGCCACTCACAACTCCCCCAACCCACTCCACTGACCAGTCAACTCCCCTGACTACCCAACCCCCACCCACTGACCACTCAAACCCTTACTGATGACCTGACTCCTCCCACAATGAACGCCTTATCACCTAATGACCGACTAACCCTGCACCGACCACCTGAAACCTCACTGTCCATCTGACCACACCACTATCAGACTCCCTCACTGACGACCAACGACCACCCGACCCCCAGAAACTCAATCTACTGACCACCCCCAACTAATGACAGCTAGTGCAATAAAATGGGGGAACGTGGTTTCCTTACGACTGACTCTCCTGCCTCCGACCAAGCCCTCGGACAGCTGCTGAACCTCAATGTTATCACGCAGTCTGATTTTCCGATCACAGCTTTGTGAGAGGTGGGGAGAGGGCGGGATGATGTGAACAATCTCAGGGTGGTTTTGTTACATTTGTGAATATTTATCGTCATGGCAGCTCGGAATGTGAACATAGATAGGCAGTGCCTGTTAGGAACATAGGAACAGGAGGAGGCGATTCAGCCCATCGAGCCTGCTCCACCAATCAATACAATCATGGCTGATCGGACAATTCAATGCTGTCCCGTCTGGGGAACCACGTAGACGTAGTCAAAGGGCCCGTAAGGCCAAACAATTAGACACTGAGTAAGTTGGCACGGGTGCAGGGCAAAGATGAGTTTTAGGGGCTAGGCACGTGCATGAACTGCTGTCGTTATTAAAGTCAATGTTACACCTACAGAAGCTGCCTTTGTGCTCTGTCCAAAGTGTGCGGGGGTGTCATGTACGTTGAGCGCAAGTGTGTGTGTGAGGGGTGGTCTTACCTCAGCCCCAGGTGAGTCTGCCCCCTTCCCCCTGGGCCGCCATCAACATCCCCGGGCAGAGGACGGGACCGTGCGCTGCAGTGTCACAGCGCATGCAGGGATGGTCCGGGTGGATGGTGGTACTGTGGCCATGGGTCAGACATAGCCCAACGATGTGGAGCCAGGAGCTCACCGCAGGGCGGGTTATCATCATCCTCCATGGCCTGCAATAGACACGCGTCCACCGGCAACTGTGTGAGCCCGGCCGTTGTGCCGCAGGTGGATCGGCAATGGGGGGGTGGTGTGCATGCGGGTGGGGTGGGTGGGGTTGGTGAGGGGTGTGAGGGTGCTGGGTGGGTGGATGGGTGGGGGGTGTGGGTGGTCGGGTGTTGCCATGGTGTGCGGTCTGTGGCCATACTACCCGATTCCCACGCCCATCTAGTCAGTGAAGCGGTCATCTATCAGCCTGTCCCGTGCCCGCTGGCCCAGCCAGTAACGGTGGACAGCCACCCGCCCATGTCTAGCCCGTCTGCCCTGACCATTGCCCCCAACCCCCTCATCTGGGGAGGACTGCGCCTCTTCCTGCTGCTCCTCCACTCCGCCCTCCTCTGCCTGCGGCACATCGCCCCTCTGCTGGGCTATGTTGTGCAGGACCCAGCACACCTCAATGATGCGGCCGACCCTATCTGACCGATACTGGAGGGCGCCCCCAGAGAGGTCCAGGCACCTGAAACGCATCTTCAGCACGCCAAAGCAACTCTCTATCACTCCCCTTGTCGCTACATGGGCATCATTGTAGCGGTTCTCCGCCTCATTGCGTGGCCTCCGTATTGGCGTCATCAGCCACGATCGCAATGGGTAGCCCCTGTCGCCCAGCAACCAGCCCCTCAGCCGGGGATGGCGTCCCTCGTACATGCCGGGAATGTATGTCCGCGACAACACGTATGAGTCGTGTACACTGCCCGGGTAACGGGCGCAGACGTGCAGGATCATCATGCGGTGGTCGCAGACCACCTGTATGTTCATCGAATAGGTCCCCTTCCTATTGGTGAACACGGCCCTGTTATCTGCAGGTGGCCGGACGGCGACGTGCATCCCATCAATCGCGCCCTGGACCATGGGGAACCGGCCACGGCAGAGAAGCCCGCGGCCCGGGCATCTTGGCTGGCCCGGTCACAGGGAAGCGAATGTGGTGGTGCGCAATGGCATATAGGGCGTCTGTCACTGCCCGGATGCACCGGTGCACCGATGTCTGCGATATGCCGGACAGGTCCCCACTCGGCGCCTGGAATGATCCCGTTGCATAAATGTTCAGGGCCACCGTAACCTTGACGGACACGGGGAGAGAGTCCCCCCCCGCCAGTGCCACGCGGTGACAGGTGTGCCAGCAGGTTTGCAGACGACACAAAGGTTGGTGGAATTGCGGATAGCGATGAGGACTGTCAGAGGATACAGCAGGATTTAGATTGTTTGGAGACTTGGGCGGAGAGATGGCAGATGGAGTTTAATCCAGACAAATGTGAGGTAATGCATTTTGGAAGGTCTAATGCAGGTAGGGAATATACAGTGAATGGTAGAACCCTCAAGAGTATTGAAAGTCAAAGAGATCTAGGAGTACAGGTCCACAGGTCACTGAAAGGGGCAACACAGGTGGAGAAGGTAGTCAAGAAGGCATACGGCATGCTTGCCTTCATTGGCCGGGGCATTGAGTATAAGAATTGGCAAGTCATGTTGCAGCTGTATAGAACCTTAGTTAGGCCACACTTGGAGTATAGTGTTCAATTCTGGTCGCCACACTACCAGAAGGATGTGGAGGCTTTAGAGAGGGTGCAGAAGAGATTTACCAGAATGTTGCCTGGTGTGGAGGGCATTAGCTATGAGGAGCGGTTGAATGAACTCGGTTTGTTCTCACTGGAACGAAGGAGGTTAAGGGGTGACCTGATAGAGGTATACAAAGTTATGAGGGGCATAGACAGAGTGGATAGTCAGAGGTTTTTCCCCGGGGTAGAGGGGTCAATTACTAGGGGGCATAGGTTTAAGGTGCGAGGGGCAAGGTTCAGAGTAGATGTACGAGGCAAGTTTTTTACACAGAGGGTAGTGGGTGCCTGGAACTCGCTACCGGAGGAGGTGGTGGAAGCAGGGACGATAGTGACATTTAAGGGGCATCTTGACAAATACATGAATAGGATAGGAATAGAGGGATACGGACCCAGGAAGTGTAGAAGATTGTAGTTTAGTCGGGCAGCATGGTCGGCACGGGCTTGGAGGGCCGAAGGGCCTGTTCCTGTGCTGTACATTTCTTTGTTCTTTGTTCTTGTTCTAGGTGGCAGATGTGTGCCACGGTTTCCCGGCTCATCCGGAGTCTCCTCCTGCATTCCCGGTCCGTGAGGTCCTGGTACGACAGCCGGGGCCGGTACACACGGGGCGTCCTCGGGTGCAACGACGACATGTCATCATTGCCCATACCCCCTCCTCCCCCCAGCCAGGTGGCAAGGACCGCATGGGTCCGACTGTTGGAGGCTGGCACCTGGCCAGGTGGACCAACTCACTTGCCCTCGCATCCCCCCTCCCCGGCACGCACCTCCCCGTCCCCCTCCCCGGCACGGACCCCACCCCCCCGTCCCCCTCCCCGGTACGGACACCCCCCGTCCCCCTCCCTGGCACGGACCCCCCCCCCGTCCCCCTCCCCAGCACGGACCCCCTCCCGTCCCCCTCCCCGGCATGGACCCCCCCCGTCCCCCTCCCCGGACCCCCCGCGTCCCCCTCCCCGGCACGGACATGCCCCCCGTCCCCCTCCCCGGCACGGACTCCCCCCCGTCCCCGTCCCCGGCACGCAACTCCCCGTCCCCCTCCCCGGCCCGGACCCCCCCCCCCCGGCACGGACCCCCCCCGTCCCCCTCCCCGGCACGGACCTCCCCGTCGCCCTCCCCAGCACGGACCTCCCCCCAGCCCCCTGCCCGGCATGGACCCCCGTCCCCCTCCCCGGCACGCACCTCCCCGTCCCCCTGCCCGGCACGGGCCCCACCCCCCCGTCCCCTCCCCGGCACAGACCCCCCCCCCCCCGGCACGGACCCCCCCCCCCCCCCGTCCCCCGTCCCCCTCCCCAGCATGCACCTCCCCGGCACGCACCTCCCCGCCCCCCTCCCCGGCACGCACCTCCCCGTCCCCCTCCCCGGCACGGACCCCCCCCCCCCCCGTCCCCCTCCCCGGCACGCACCTCCCCGTCCCCCTCCCCGGCACGGACCCCCCCGTCCCATCATCCCTCTCCCCGGCACGCACCTCCCCGGCACGCACCTCCCCGTCCCCCTCCCCGGCACGTTCCTCCACACACCCCTCCCCGGCACGGACCCCCCCCCCATCCCCGGCACGGACACCCCCGTCCCCCTCCCCGGCACGCACCTCCACGTCCCCCTCCCCGGCAAGGACCCCCCCCCCCTCGTCCCTCTCCCCGGCACGCACCTCCCCGTCCCCCTCCCCGGCACGGACCCCTCCCCCCCGTCCCCCTCCCCGGCACGGACCTCCACACCCCCCCCCCCCCCCCGCCGTACACACCCACACACAACCCTACACACACCTCTCCCCCACACAAACAGACTGCGGCCACGCCATCACCTCTCCAGCGGCCAACCCCCCAGGCCGTCACTCACCTCCTCGCTGGTCGGTGTCAACCATGAGCACTGGTTGACACCGATTGAAAGGTGTTTTGATTTACGCCGACATGACCCATGGTCACGCCGGCGGGACTTCGGCCCATCCGGATGGGAGAATATCGGCAGCCCCGAAATCCATTGCCTCGCGCCCGCCCGTGCCATTCTCCGAGGCGTGCGGCGCGATTGACGGCCCGCCGACTTTTCTCCCTTCGGAGAATTTGGCGGGCGGCGGGGGCGGAATTCACGACGGCCCACGGCGATTCTCCGACCCGGTGGGGGGTCGGAGAATCTCACCCCAGAGTCCCAGGTTCGATTCCCGGCTTGGGTCACTGTCTGTGCGGAATCTGCACGTTCTCCCCGTGTCTGCGTGGGTTTACTCCGGGTGCTCCAGTTTCCTCCCACAAGCTCTAAAAGACGTGCTTGTTGGGTAATTTGGACATTCTGAATTCTCCCTCCGTGTACCCGAACAGGCGCCGGAATGTGGCGACTCGGGGCTTTTCATAGTAACTTCATTGCAGTGTTATTGTAAGCCTACTTGTGACAATAATAAAGATTATTATTATTGTGAACAGCTGGAGCCCAAGGAGTGATACCCCACTAGCCACAGTCTATCAATGCACGAATGACAGGTTTGTAACTTTAACTACAGGAACAGAGCACACACAGGAACAAGCGGTCCTTGATCTGGTCCTGTGTAATGAGGCAGGATTGGTTAATGATCTCATAGTTCGGGATCCTCTTGGAAGGAGCGACCACAATATGGTGGAATTCAAAATACAGTTGGAGGATGACAAGGTAAAATCAAACACTCGTGTTTTGTGCTTAAACAAAGGCGATTACAATGGGATGAGAGAAGAACTAGCTAAGGTAGACTGGGAGCAAAGACTTCATGGTGAAGCAGTTGAGGAACAGTGGAGAACCTTCCGAGCGATCTTTCACAGTGTTCAGGAAAGGTTCATACCGACAAAAAAGAAAGACGGTAGAAAGGGGAAAAATCGACCGTGGATATCTAAGGAGGTGAGGGAAAGTATCAAATTGAAGGAAAAAACATACAAAGTGGCAAAAATTAGTGGGAGACTAGAGGACTGGGAAGTCTTTAGGGGACAACAGGAAGCTACTAAAAAAGCTATAAAGAAGAGTAAGGTAGACTATGAAAGTAAACTGGCTCAGAACATAAAAGCAGATAGTAAAAGCTTCTACAAATATATAAGACAAAAAAGAGTGGCTAAGGTAAATATTGGTCCTTTGGAAGATGAGAAGGGTGATTTAATAATAGGAGATGGGGAAATGGCTGAGGAGCTGAACAGGTTTTTTGGGTCAGTCTTCACAGTGGAAGACACAAATAACATGCCAGTGACTGATGGAAATAAAGATATGATAGGTGAGGACCTTGAGATGATTGTAATCACTACGGAGGCAGTATTGGGCAAGCTAATGAGGCTAAAGGTAGACAAGTCTCCTGGCCCTGATGGGATGCATCCCAGAGTGTTAAAAGAGATGGCTAGGGAAATTGTAAACGCACTAGTGATAATTTATCAAAATTCACTGGACTCTGGGGTGGTCCCAGAGGATTGGAAAGTAGCAAACGTGACACCACTGTTTAAAAAAGGAGGTCGGCAGAAAGCGGGTAATTATAGGCTGGTAAGCTTAACTTCGGTTGTAGGGAAAATGCTGGAATCTATCATTAAGGAGGAAATAGTGGGGCACCTGGAGGGAAATTGACCCATTGGGCAGACGCAGCATGGGTTCACAAAGGGTAGGTCGTGTTTGACTAATTTGGTAGAATTTTTTGAGGACGTTACCAGTGCAGTAGATAATGGGGAGCCAATGGATGTGGTATATCTGGATTTCCAGAAAGCTTTTGACAAGGTGCCACACAAAAGGTTGCTGCATAAACTAAAGATGCATGGCATTGAGGGTAAAGTGGTAGCATGGGTTAGAGGATTGGTTAACTAACAAAAAGCAGAGAGTGGGGATAAATGGGTGTTTCTCTGGTTGGCAACCTGTAACTAGTGGGGTCCCTCAAGGATCAGTGTTGGGCCTGCAGTTGTTCACAATTTACATAGATGATTTGGAGTTGGGGACCAAGTGCAATGTGTCAAAGTTTGCAGACGACACTAAGATGAGTGGTAAAGCAAAAAGTGCAGAGGATACCGGAAGTCTGCAGAAGGATTTGGATAGGTTAGGTGAATGGGCTAGGGTCTGGCAGATGGAATTCAATGTTACCAAGTGTGAGGCTATCCATTTTGGGAGGAATAACAGCAGAATGGATTATTATTTAAACAGTAAGATGTTAAAACATGCTGCTGTGCAGAGGGACCTGGGTGTGCTGGTGCACGAGTCGCAAAAAGTTGGTGTGCAGGTGCAACAGGTGATTAAGAAGGCTAATCGAGTTTCATTGCTAGAGGGATGGAGTTCAAGACTAGTGAGGTTATGCTGCAATTGTATAGGGTGTTGGTGAGGCCGCATCTGGAGTATTGTGTTCAGTTTTGGTCTCCTTACCTGAGAAAGGACATATTGGCACTGGAGGGAGTGCAGAGGAGATTCACTAGGTTGATCCCAGAGTTGAGGGGATTAGATTATGACGAGAGGTTGAGTAGACTGGGACTGTACTCATTGGAGTTTAGAAGGATGCGGGGGGATCTTATTGAAACATATAAAATTATGAAGGGAATAGATAGGATAGATGCGGGCAGGTTGTTTCCACTGGTCGGGGAAAGCAGAACTAGGGGGCATAGCCTCAAAATAAGGGGAAGTAGATTTAACACCGAGTTTAGGAGGAACTTCTTCACCCAAAGGGTTGTGAATCTCTGGAATTCCTTGCCCAGTAAAGCAGTTGAGGCTCCTTCTTAAAACGTTTTTAAGAAAAAGATAGATACCTTTTGAAAGAATAAAGGGATTCGGGGATATGGTGTACGGGCCGGAGAGTGGCGCTGAGTCCACAAAGATCAGCCATGATCTCATTAAATGACGGAGCAGGCTCGAGGGGCCAGGTGGCCTACTCCTGCTCCTAGTTCTTATGTGTGGGTGCACTGAGAGGTGAGTGACAAGAGGGCAAGTGGATGGGGTTCCGAGCATGGCATTGTTCATCATTCATCCAGCCACCGAGCCTTGACAGCTAACTACATGATCGTATCATATCTGTACCAGGTAGTGTTCGCTGGATGATGTCATCACCATGGCTGTGTCTTGAGGATCCGCTCCATCCTTCAGTGGTTCAATAAAGTGCTCTTTGATTAGGCAGCAACACTGACAATTCTCATGTTGGAAAGGATCTCTTGTCACCCACCTATCAGGATGCACCCACACTGTTGGCCCTTGGCCGGGTCCCTCACAGCTGCACAGTGCCAACGATGAAGAGGAAGGATGGGCTACCAGTGGATGCTACCTTGGAGTCACAGCCACAACATACTTATCACCAAGCATTTGTGCAGAGCCATTTCTCCACCACACAATTGTTTTGTTCAGGGTCTAGAAGGGCCCATTCTCTCAATGCAGGTTGCTTGAGACTTGCTACGACCACCTCGGGGGCCACAGACTATGCTTCATCCGGTTCGCCATAATTACCGCTGAGTTTGAACTCCCCCGGTAAAAAGGGACGGGGGTTCTCCTGCACAACCCTCGCTGTATAAAAACCCTGACCTGGGTGCAGAAGAGTAACCAAAGTGAGTGTTGGTCTGCTAAAGAGAGAGTCTGGGGAATAATAACGGGAAATAAGGGGCGAAATTCTCCGTTATCGGCGGAAACTCCGCCGATCGGCGCAAAAAACGGCGCAAATCCCACTTGCGTCACGTCATAAAAATGGGCCGATAGTCTGCGGCCCGAAATGGGCTAGCAGCGACGTAACGGGATCCGCGCTTGCGCAGTGGTTCACGCCATGCAGCGTCATACGCGCTGCACGGCGTGACGGCTCATAAGGCCGCGCAGCTCCCCCCCACCCGACCGGAACAGCCGACCGCAACACCCGACTTGATGGCTGGCCGTCGCTCAGCCCCGAGGTTCGAGTCACGCGATGTGGAGGCGCTCCTGGATGCGGTGGAGCAGAGGAGGGACGCCCTGTATCCCGGGCACGGCCGCAGAGTTGCCCCACGCCACAGCCGGCGTCTGTGGAGGGAGGTGGCAGAGGCCGTCACCGCTGTGGCCCTAACACCACGGACAGGCACCCAGTGCCACAAGAAGGTGAACGACCTCGTCAGAGCAGGCAGGGTGAGCCTCCCCATATCCCCCATATCCCCTCTCCCCCAAATCCCCCCCTCCCCCATATCCCCCCTCCCCCATATCCCCCATATCCCCCATATCCCGCCCTCCCCCATATCCCCCCTCCCCCATATCCGCCATATCCCCCATATCCCCCCTCCCCCATATCCCCCATATCCCCCCTCCCCCATATCCCCCATATTCCCCCTCCCCATATCCCCCCTCCCCAATATCCCCCATATTCCCCCCTCCCCCATATCCCCCCTCCCCCATATCCCCCCTCCCCCATATCCCCCATATCCCCCCTCCCCATATCCCCCATATTCCTCCCTCCCCCATATCCCCCCTCCCCCATATCCCCCATATCCCCCCTCCCCCATATCACCCATATTCCCCCCTCCCCATATCCCCCCTCCCCCATATCCCCCATATTCCCCCCTCCCCCATATCCCCCCTCCCCCATAACCCCCATATCCCCCCTCCCACATATCCCCCATATCCCCCCATATCCCCCCTCCCCCATATCCCCCCCTCCCCCATATTCCCCATCCCCCATATCCCCCCCTCCCCCATATCCCCCATATCCCCCCTCCCCCATATCCCCCATATCCCCCTCCACCATATCCCCCATATTCCCCCCTCCCCATATCCCCCATATTCCCCCCTCCCCCATATCCCCCCTCCCCCATATCCCCCCTCCCCCATATCCCCCCTCCCCCATATCCCCCATATTCCCCCCTCCCCCATATCCCCCCTCCCCCATATCCCCCCTCCCCCATATCCCCCATATCCCCCCTCCCCATATCCCCCATATTCCTCCCTCCCCCATATCCCCCCTCCCCCATATCCCCCATATCCCCCCTCCCCCATATCCCCCATATTCCCCCCTCTCCATATCCCCCCTCCCCCATATCCCCTATATTCCCCCCTCCCCATATCCCCCCTCCCCCATAACCCCCATATCCCCCCTCCCCCATATCCCCCATATCCCCCCATACCCCCCCTCCCCCATATCCCCCCTCCCCCATATTCCCCATATCCCCCCTCCCCCATATCCCCCCCTCCCCCATATCCCCCATATCCCCCCTCCCCCATATCCCCCCTCCACCATATCCCCCATATTCCCCCCTCCCCCATATCCCCCATATTCCCCCCTCCCCCATATCCCCCCTCCCCCATATCCCCCCTCCCCCATATCCCCCATATCCCCCCTCCCCCATATCCCCCCTCCCCCATATCCCCCATATTCCCCCCTCCCCATATCCCCCTCCCCCATATCCCCCCTCCCCATAACCCCCATATCCCCAAGTGAATCCAGCCCTAACCTTAACCTCTGCAATGCACGCGCAACCGATGGCGTGCATTCATATACCTGCCTAACACTGTTGCCTTTTACCCCTGCCACCACCCCCCCCCCCCCCCAGGAGAAGCGCGCACACAACAATAGGGAGCATGTGAGGACTGGAGGAGGCCCCGCTGATGAGAGGCCACTGACCGTACACGAGGAAAGGGCCCTGGAACTGGCTGGCGGACCTGAGGACCGGGAGGTTGCTGATGCAGAGGTCGGGGCCCCACGAGCAAGTGAGCCACCAACAGCCCGTCCCCATATCCCCCCTCCCCTATATCCCCCTCTCCCGTATCACCTGATCACTGCCTGATGTCTAACCATGCATGCTTCATTGTGTATCGCAGGACCAAACGTCCAGGCACCCATCCCCGCAGATGCAGACCGCCCGCAGGATGCCCCTCGGAGACCACAGGAGACGGAGAGACCCGCACCCTCCAGCATGCGACGCCCGCAGGATGCCCCTCGGAGACCACGGGAGACGGAGAGACCCGCACCCTCCAGCATGCGACGCCCGCAGGATGCCCCTCGGAGACCACGGGAGACGGAGAGACCCGCACCCTCCAGCATGCGACGCCCGCAGGATGCCCCTCGCACACCACGGGAGACGGAGAGACCTGGAGCAACAGGGAGATGACACCCCCGTCACGTGCGGGAGCGACCACCCAGCGATGAGGGGGGCAGCCACAGGCCCCCGTCACACCCGAGCCAGGACACCACTACCCAGGACACCACTATCCAGGACACCCCTACCCGGGACACCACTACCCAGGACACCCCTACCCGGGACAGCACTACCCGGGACAGCACTACCCGGGACAGCACTACCCAGGACACCCCTACCCGGGAAGACGAAATACCGGACAGTGACTCAGAGTGGATGGGTGGAGACGAACCCCCACCCCAAAGTGCCATGGACTCAGAGTGGGACGAAGAGCACGACACAACGCCACTGCTGTCACCAACACCCTCCACCATCGCAGAAACACTCACCACGGTTGGGCACTTTAGTGATGAGGCGTCTGGTACACTCACTGGTGCGCACAACACAGCCGTCCCGGTAAAGCAGGTGGAGGTAGGAGCAGCAGAGGGACCGGGCGGTCGGAGGGCAGCCCAGGCCAAGCGAACATCTGCCGCCCAGATGGATCCCGGGTTCCTGCAGTTACCACACCCACACATAGATCCGATGCAACCACTGACACGGAGACGAGCGAATAGGGTGACGGGTGGCTTGCGGCGGCTGCGGTCACAGGTGGAGGAGTCCACCCGCGTCCAGGAGCTGGGAGTGGTCCCGGTCATGCGTGCCACCCAGGCTGACACTGCACGGGTGGCGTCCGCGGTGGAGGCAATGGGTGCGACGGTGTCAGACATGGGGAACGGTTTGCGAGGCCTGGGGCCTTCCGTGCAGGCGGCGTCTGTGGCCCAGGAAATGGCTGCCCTCTCACAGGAGGCCATGAGCCAGTGCCAGCGCCAGATGGCCGAGGCGCTCAACGCCATAGCCCAGTCTCAGCACGCCATAGCCCAGTCTCAGCAGGCCATGGCCCAGTCTCTGCAGGCCATGGCCCAGTCTCAGCAGACCATCGCTGAGGGCATCGGCGCCAGTGGCCATGTGCGAGCTGGCGTCGCACTGTCGCAGACAGGGTTCGACAACCCCCTGGGCTCCATGGCTGCAAACCTGCAGACCCCTGTCGATACCAGCACGGGCCTCCAGGACTGGCAGCGCCAGATGTCGGGGGCGCGTCGGATGGCCAGTCCGTTCGCATCCCCCACCCATGTAGAGGCCTGGGGGCCATCGGGCACCCCGAGGGAGGAGGAGGTGGTGTGGTCCGTCCCGGCTCCCTCTGTAGGGGAGGTCCCGGTACACCGCGACACCTCGGACTCCCCCCCTTCCGTCCCAGGTGCATCGGGTGGGCAACGGGCAGGACAGGCTGGCAGCTCGCCATCCCAGTCGCCCGGGCCGCAGCCTGGCCCATCTAGGCCAGGACGCCCCAGGAAACGGCCGCCAAAGGGATCCAGTGTCAGAGGGCAGGAATCACAGGAGTCCACCTCCAGTTCTGCTGTACCGTCTGGGGAACCACGTAGACGTAGTCAAAGGGCCCGTAAGGCCAAACAATTAGACACTGAGTAAGTTGGCACGGGTGCAGGGCACAGATGAGTTTTAGGCGCTAGGGCACGTGCATGAACTCCTTTGGTTATTAAAGTCAATGTTACACCTACCGAAGCTGCCTTTGTGCTCTGTCCAAAGTGTGCGGGGGGTGTCATGTACGTTGAGCGCAAGTGTGTGTGTGAGGGGTGGTCTTACCTCAGCCCCAGGTGAGTCTGCCCCCTTCCCCCTGGGCCGCCATCAACATCCCCCGGGCAGAGGACGGGACCGTGCGCTGCAGTGTCACAGCCGCATGCAGGGATGGTCCGGGTGGATGGTGGTACTGTGGCCATGGGTCAGACATAGTCCAACGATGTAGAGCCAGGAGCTCATCGGAGGCGGGTTGTCATCATTCTCCATGGCCTGCGATAGACACGCGTCCACCCGCAACTGGGTGAGCCCGGCCCGTTGTGCCGCCGGTGGATCGGCAATTGGGGGTGGGGGGGTGGTGTGCATGCGGGTGGGGTGTGTGGGGTTGGGGAGGGGGGTGAGGGTGCTGGGTGGGTGGATGGGTGGGGGGTGTGGGTGGTCGGCTGTTGTCATGGTGTGCGGTCTGTGGCCATACTACCCGATTCCCACGCCCATCTAGTCAGTGAAGCGGGCGGCTATCAGTCTGTCCCGTGCCCGCTGGGCCAGCCGGTAACGGTGGACAGCCACCCGTCTGTGTCTACCCCGTCTGCCCTGACCATTGCCCCCATCCCCCTCATCTGGGGGACTGCGCCTCTTCCTGCTGCTCCTCCACTCCGCCCTCCTCTGCCTGCGGCACATCGCCCCTCTGCTGGGCTATGTTGTGCAGGACGCAGCACACCACAATGATGCGGCCGACCCTATCTGACCGATACTGGAGGGCGCCCCCAGAGAGGTCCAGGCACCTGAAACGCATCTTCAGCACGCCAAAGCACCTCTCGATCACTCCCCTTGTCGCTACATGGGCATCATTGTAGCGGTTCTCCGCCTCATTGCGTGGCCTCCGTATAGGCGTCATCAGCCACGATCGCAATGGGTAGCCCCTGTCGCCCAGCAACCAGCCCCTCAGCCGGGGATGGCGTCCCTCGTACATGCCGGGGATGGATGACCGCGACAACACGAATGAGTCGTGTACACTGCCTGGGTGACGGGCGCAGACGTGCAGGATCATCATGCGGTGGTCGCAGACCACCTGTACGTTCATCGAATAGGTCCCCTTCCTATTAGTGAACACGGCCCTGTTATCTGCAGGTGGCCGCACGGCGACGTGCATCCCATCGATCGCGCCCTGGACCATGGGGAACCCGGCAATGGCAGAGAAGCCCACGGCCCGGGCATCTTGGCTGGCCCGGTCCACGGGGAAGCGGATGTAGCGGTGCGCCATGGCATAAAGGGCATCTGTCACTGCCCGGATGCACCGATGCACCGATGTCTGCGATATGCCAGACAGGTCCCCACTCGGTGCCTGGAATGACCCCGTTGCATAAAAGTTCAGGGCCACCGTAACCTTGACGGACACGGGGAGAGGGTGTCCCCCGCCAGTGCCACGCGGTGACAGGTGTGCCAGCAGGTGGCAGATGTGTGCCACGGTTTCCCGGCTCATCCGGAGTCTCCTCCTGCATTCCCGGTCCGTGAGGTCCTGGTATGACTGCCGGGGCCGGTACACACGGGGCGCCCTCGGGTGCCTCCGTTGCCGTGGGGCCGCGACGTCCTCCTCCCCCTCCTCGTCCTGTCGGTCAGGTGTCCCTCCAGCCTGGGCGGCTGCCGCCTGCCCCTCTGCGGCAGCCTGCGCCGCCTCTCTGGCACGCTCCTCCTCCTCCTCCTCCTCATCCAGGGCAACATAGACATGAGCGGCTGCCACCACGGCGGCCAACATCGCTGGATGGTCTGAAAACATGACGGCCTGGTGGGGGGGAGGGGAACGACGACATGTCATCATTGCCCATATCCCCTCCTCCCCCCAGCCAGGTGGCATGGACCGCATGGGTCCAACTGTTGGAGGCTGGCACCTGGCCAGGTGGACCAACTCATTTGCCCTCCCATCACCCACCCCAGCACGGACCAACCCCCAACCTCCACCCCGGCACGGACCCCCTCCCCAACCTCCACCCCAGCACGGACACCCCCCCCAACCTCCACCCCGGCACGGACCCCCTCCCCAACCTCCACCCCGGCACGGACCCCCTCCCCAACCCCCAACCTCCACCCCGGCACGGACCCCCCCCTCCCAACCTCCACCCCGGCACGGACCCCCCCCCCCAACCTCCACCCCGGCACGGACCCCCTCCCCAACCTCCACCCCGGCACACCCCCCCCTAACCTCCACCCCGGCACGGACCCCCTCCCCAACCTCCACCCCGGCACGGACCCCCTCCCCAACCTCCACCCCAGCACGGACCCCCCCCCCCCAACCCCCAACCTCCATCCCGGCACGGACCCCCTCCCCAACCTCCACCCCAGCACGGACCCCCCCCAACCCCCAACCTCCACCCCGGCACGGACCCCCTCCCCAACCTCCACCCCAGCACGGACCCCCCCCCCAACCCCCAACCTCCATCCCGGCACGGACCCCCTCCCCAACCTCCACCTCAGCACGGACCCCCCCCCCAACCCCCAACCTCCATCCCGGCACGGACCCCCTCCCCAACCTCCACCCCAGCACGGACCCCCCCCCCCAACCCCCAACCTCCATCCCGGCAAGGACCCCCTCCCCAACCTCCACCCCAGCACGGACCCCCCCCCCCCAACCCCCAACCTCCACCCCGGCACGGACCCCCCCCCCCCAACCTCCACCCCAGCACGGACCCCCCCCCCAACCCCCAACCTCCATCCCGGCACGGACCCCCTCCCCAACCTCCACCCCAGCACGGACCCCCCCCCCAACCCCCAACCTCCATCCCGGCACGGACCCCCTCCCCAACCTCCACACCCCAGCACGGACCCCCCCCCCCAACCCCCAACCTCCATCCCGGCACGGACCCCCTCCCCAACCTCCACCCCAGCACGGACCCCCCCCAACCCCCAACCTCCACCCCGGCACGGACCCCCTCCCCAACCTCCACCCCAGCACGGACCCCCCCCCCCAACCCCCAACCTCCATCCCGGCACGGACCCCCTCCCCAACCTCCACCCCAGCACGGACCCCCCCCCAACCCCCAACCTCCATCCCGGCACGGACCCCCTCCCCAACCTCCACCCCAGCACGGACCCCCCCCCCCAACCCCCAACCTCCATCCCGGCACGGACCCCCTCCCCAACCTCCACCCCAGCACGGACCCCCCCCCAACCCCCAACCTCCACCCCGGCACGGACCCCCCCCCCCAACCTCCACCCCGGCACGGACCCCCTCCCGGCACTCCCCCGGAGCCCAACCTACTCTAACCACCCCCCCCCCCCCACGGCCGCACACACACACACACAAGCCGAGACACACCTCTCCTCAGGCAATCAGTCTGCGGCCACGCCATTTCCTGCCCAGAGCCAACCCCCCAGGCCGTCACTCACCTCCTCGCTGGTCGGCGTGAGCCTGGAGCACCGGGTCACGCCGATGAAAAGGAGGTTTGATTCACGTCGACGTGAACGGTCATCACGTCGACGGGACTTCGGCCCATCCGGAAGGGAGAATATCGGCAGGCCGAAAATCGGCTGCCTTGCGCAGACCCGTGACATTCTCCGCGGCAGCGGCGCCATTAACGCCCCGCCGACTTTTCTCCCTTCGGAGACTTCGGCGGGGGCGGGGGCGGGATTCACGGCGGCCAACGGCCATTCTCCGACCCGGCGGGGGGTCGGAGAATGACGCCCAAGGTCTTGGCAGAAGTGCTGAACGACCATTTAGCGTTTATCTTCACTGTTGAAGACTTTAAAATCTTCCCAAATATACTTGAAAATCAAGAGATGAAAGGTGAACAATCATCAACAAGGAAAAGACAATGGTTCACAACTCCCCAGGTCCTGATGAACTCCATCCGAGGATCTTAAAAGAAGTGACTACAAAGATAATAGATGGATTCATTTTAATTTTCCAAAGTTCCTTGGATCTGGAAATGCCCCTTCAGATTAGAAATTAGCTAATGTAACTCCTCTATTAAAGAAAAGAGGGAGACAGAAAGCAGGGGACTACAGGCCAGTTAACCTAACATCTATCATCATGGAAAACACTAGAATTTATTATTGAGGAGGTGAGCAGTGCACTTAGAAAATTTCAATGCAGTCAGGCAGAGTCGACATGGCTTTGTGCAAGGGAAATTATGATTCATTTATTAGAATTCTTTGTGGAAATAACAAACATGTGTATAACGGGGAGCCTGTAGATGTGGTGTATTGGGATCTCCAAACAGCATTTGATAAGGTGTCACATCTAAGGTAACAAATACATAGTAATAAATATGAACAAAATAAGAGCTCATGGTATAGAAGTTAACATTTTAGCAAGGTTAGTGGATTGGTTAGCTAGTGGGAAGAAGTGAAGGATTAAATGGGAATGCCCCATGACTAAAGGCTGGTTTAGCACACTGGGCTAAATCGCTGGCTTTTAAAGCAGACCAAGGCAGGCCAGCAGCACGGTTCAATTCCTGTACCAGCATCCCCGAACAGGCGCCGGAATGTGGCGACTAGGAGCTTTTCACAGTAACTTCATTGAAGCCTACTTGTGACAATAAGCCATTTTCATGACTGATGACACACAGATAGGGAGTTGATGACATACAAACATACGAATTAGGAGCAGGAGTAGGCACTTGGCCATTGAAACCTGCTGCATCGAATGAGTAAGTTGTGAAGAGGACATAAGGAGTGTTTCATCTTTTGATTTGATAGGTGAAGTGAGTAGGCAATACAGTGTCAGGCGCAGTATGATATGGGAAAATGTGAACTTGCCAAATAGAATAGAATAGCAGTATATTATTGAAATGGAGAGATTGCAGAACTCTTCAGTACAAAAGCAATCTGGCTGTCCTGGTACATGAATCACAAGTTAGTGTGCAGGCACAGCATAGCATATTAGGAAGGCAAACTGGGGGTTGTTGTTTATTACAAGGGGAATGGAATATTAAAGTAGGGAAGGTTTGCTACAGTTATACAGGCCATTGGTGAGAACACACCTGGGATACTGGTGTATAGCTTTGTCACCTTGCTTAGAACGGATATAATTGCGTCAGAAGCAGTTCAGTGAAGGTTCAGTCGGGATTCCCGGGATCAAGGAGCTATCTTTTGAGGAAATATTGGACAGGTTGGGCCGATAGCAATTGGAGTTCAGAAGAATGAGAGGTGATCTGATTGGGACGTATAAGATCCTGAGGGGGCTTGACAGGGTGGATGCTGAGAGGGTGTTTCCACTTGTGGGAGAGACTGGAACTAGGGTCAGTTTAAAAATCAGGGGCCTCCCATTTAAGACAGAGATGGAGAGGAGGAGAATTAATTTTTTGTTCAAAGGGTCACCAGTCTTCCCAAGAGAGTAGTGGAGGCTGAGCCATTGGGTGTTTGTAAGGCTGAGTTAGGTAGATTTATGTTTGACAAGGGAATGAAAGGGTATTTGTGGGCAGCATCAGATCAGTCAGGATCTCCTCAAATGGTGGAGTTGGCTCAAGGAGCTGGATGGCCCACTCTTGCTCCTCGTTCACATGTTCCTTTGTATCAAGACACAGAATATAAAAGCACGCAAATTATGCCTTGATAAAATTCCAGTTAAGCTCCAGCTGGAGTATTGCACCCAGTTCTGGGCACACCACTTTAGGAGGAATGTTAATGCCTTGGAGAGGAGATTTACCAGAATGGTACCAGGGATGAGGGGCCTATTATATCGAGAAAGTGGGATTGTTATGAGCAGAGAAATTCAGTGGAGGCATCCAAAAAAATGAAAGATTCTTGCTTTCTGTTGTTTCAGTAACTTCCTATCTGTTTGTTATGCCAAGTCCGTTAACAATGTCTACATTACAGAATTAAAGGATGTGTAATGATTAAACACTATTGAAAGATAATAAAAGGCTTTTGTCCAACTCCGTTAATATCACGGGTAATTTCTTTAGCTTGAGCATTAATAAAAGTTGGAATTGAACATCATTTAGCAGACGTCCAATTCTAGTATTAGAACAATAGCCGTACTGTATAAATCAGCATTCCATTCTCTGCTGATGACAGAACGTGTGCTAAAACACATCTAGTT